>NC_080844.1:66823848-67123848 GCF_030435755.1 Ochotona princeps | reverse complement strand
GGATTTCTTTTTTTTTTTTTTTTAAGATTTATTTATTTTATTACAAAGTCAGATATACAGAGAGGAGGAGAGACAGAGAGGAAGATCTTCCGTCCAATGAGTCACTCCCCAACGGAGCCGCAACGGGCCGGTGCGGGCCGATCCGAGGCCAGGAACCAGGAACCTCTTCCAGGTCTCCCACATGGGTGCAGGGTCCCAAAGCTTTGGGCCATCCTCGACTGCTTTCCCAGGCCACAAGCAGGGAGCTGGTTGGGAAGTGGAGCTGCCGGGATTAGAACCGGTGCCCATATGGGATCCTGGGGCGTTCAAGGCGAGGACTTTAGCCGCTAGGCCACGCCGCCGGGCCCGGCCCTGGATTTCAAATGTGATTGTTGCTGTGTGGGCCCCAGGGGTGGGCCCTGTGGGAGAGAGGCAGGCCGAGAACTGCTTAGGACGCTTGAGGCTCCACCTGAAGCCTCCCGGCTTTCAAAGCTGTGGATGAAGGATGTGGAAGAGGGAAGGGCATGGAGCCCGCAGCTGGGCTCCAAGGAGTTCAGAGGGGCCGAGGAGGGGTTGCAGCCCAGGAGAGCGGGGTCCAGGTGAGCGGGGTCCAGGGGAAGACAGCAGGTGCAACGGGTTCAAGTCAACTCAGCACTCAGTTCACAGGGGTGTAAATGTTAGCCCTGAAGCAGAGACCTGGAGGATGCCTGGGCCTCAGGAAAATGCACCTGAAAAAGAATTTGTGATCAGAGGCAGCTGGGCTATCGGAGGTCTGGCCAGGGGCAGCTGGGCTATCGGAGGTCTGGCCAGGGGCAGCTGGGCTATCGGAGGTCTGGCCAGGGCAGCTGGGCTATCGGAGGTCTGGCCAGGGCAGCTGGGCTATCGGAGGTCTGGCCAGGGGCAGCTGGGCTATCGGAGGTCTGGCCAGGGGCAGCTGGGCTATCGGAGGTCTGGCCAGGGGCAGCTGGGCTATCGGAGGTCTGGCCAGGGCAGCTGGGCTATCGGAGGTCTGGCCAGGGCAGCTGGGCTATCGGAGGTCTGGCCAGGGGCAGCTGGGCTATCGGATGTGTGACCAGGGGCAGACACCAGCAGTGGCCGGTCTGAGCAGCTGGGCTGCCCTACACGTGCCATGGCAGCCACAGAATGAGTTACATGGAACCGGGCCGGGAGCTGAGGCATTTCTGTTCCAACGCTGCCAGCCATCCCTGGGCCCTGAGGTATCTGCTCCTCCCCAGGCCAAGGGAAAGGGCTGGGCCACAGCAGCTCTCTTCTCCCAGGGGGCTGGCACACTCCTCACAGGAAAATCAAAAAATACACCAGAAGGAAATGCATGCAGGGCAACAAGGCCAGCTGGCATCAGACAGCAGGTGCCACCCGGGCTTGTGATGGCAGCTGGGGCAGGGCCGGGCACTCCTTGATGCCTTCCAGATGGCAGCCTGAGACACAGGTATGAAAGAACACGAACGAGCAGCAGCACCAGCTCATGCCCAGGGTCCTTGTGAGTGTCACTGCGAAGTTCCCGAGGGCAGGGGTGCTCTTCAGGGACTTGTTCCAGCATGCCCTGCACCCTGAGAAACAGCTGGAGCACAGCACGCCGCGGCCAAGGAGTAGATGTAAACTGTAAATCAGAAGCATAAAATATATGAACAAAGAGGAAATGCGCTCTGGCTGTAAGAAGAGACATCTGCTGGGCTCCATGTAATGTAATTAACAACTGGAACTGAGCTGGAGTGAGGGATAGCTGGACGCCCCAGGGGGAGATGCCCCCTATTTGTCGATGACCTCAGGAAGCTTGGGAGGAAATTTACAGGGTCACCTGAGACCACCATGAGAGCAAACACTGCTGTGTGTCGTTTCTGAAGCATCCGTTGTCACAGAGCAGTGAGGCAGTGTAGGCTTTAGCCTCCCAGGCACAGTGGCCTGGCTGCGGCAGGTGGTCCTCTCTCAAGGGTTGTTCTTTGTGGTCCCGCCGCATCGTCTTTTCCAAAGAAGTGGAGCCACATCCTGCGGTTCACCAGGCCAACTTAGCTGAGGCTGCTGGACACAGGAGGGACCCTCGGGCATAAAAGAAACTCTCGGATTTCTGGGTTTCTTTTAGATGGAGGAGAAGGGGGTGGCTTGTGGGGCTCCCCCAGCAGATACGTGATGTGTCCTCAGCTCCTGCCCAGGTCCCCAAAGCAGCACCCAACTTCCCCAGCACAGGCACCCTCAGCCCATCCTGGCCTCCTTCCTCAGCTCTGCCCTGACAGACACACACCTTTCAACCTCAGCACTGCCCAGCCCATCGCCCGTGCTGCACGCTGAGGGAAAAAAGGTCTGTGGGCTTCCAAGACAAGCCAGGGCAAGAGCCCTTGCTGGATCACAACCGTGGGGTTGGTGATGGGCGGCAATGCCTGATCCCATGTGAGCACCTGCTAATATGTCCTGGAAAGCAGTGAAAGGTGCCCAAATGCCATTCACTTGGGAGGCCCAGATAGGAGTTCCAGCCCCTGATAGTCAACATTCAATGAACGGAAGGATGAAAGATCTCGCTCTCTCTCTCTCCATGTATATATATATATATCTGTGTGTGTGCACACATTTGCACAAATACATACATATGTATCTCCTCTCTGTAACTTTGCCTTTCAAAGAAATGAATACATTGAGGAGGAGAATGGAGACGGAGGAAGAGGAGGAAACTGGCTACAGTCTGCTCTGAGACGCAGATCCATGGGGTCGGCCTTTTCCTCCAGGAGGCCATTCTATGATGGACAGTCTCCATGCATCTGTCCTCCTCATCGGCCATTGCCCCTCCTGGTGACTTACTTTTGGGGTGAATCCAAAGCCAGAGGTTTGGGTGCATTTCTGAGTTTCTGTCTTCCTATCCCCTGGCGTTTGTTCTGCAATGTGTGTTTAGACTTGTCTGTCCCTGACTTAATAATCAGCCTGCACCGTAGTGGCACTGGGTGTGAAAATATAAACAAACACATATGGACAGAGAAGTGGGAAGCATCCAGGAGGTTCGTACTCCTGTACGCTGTGCCGCCTGTGTAACTGGTGTATAACGACAGCCTGGCAGGAGCTTTGAATGCCCTCTGCACTGGGATGCCGCTGCTCTCCCACCCCATCTGGGAGCAGGTTGTGCCCAGCACCCTTCCTGCTGGGGTTCTGGAACTCTCTCTCGGCACCCGCATCCTTTTGTTGCTGAAACCCCCCAAACCTCCTCTTTCTGAGCCCCGTCCATGTCCTCGGGTTGCTCCAGCTGGGCCATGTGGCCATATCACATGTCCATGTCCCCTGCTGGACCTTCGCCTCCAGCCCTAGCCATGCTCTTCCTGTTCTTTGCTCTGTTGTCTACACATCACACTGACCAGAACCTGGGAGAAATCCTAATCTCTACTTTTTTCCTTTTCACTACATCTTACAGTGATGCACTTCCCCTCCACAGACCATTTCTTCCAAGCTTTGGTCCTCTCTTTTCCTCCCCATTGGACCCCAAGCATGCGTGCAATAACCTGCTCCCCTCCTCCAACGATGGTGTCCAGGGAGCGTTGCTGGTCCCCACCCTCACCTCCCATCTCACCTCACTCCATGTTCTACAGCATTCACTTCCCAGTGTCGGTTGCAGCAGCCCCTCCCTTGAGCACGGCTGGAGCCCCTGACTGCTCAGGCACATTGTCCTGAAATGCACCCTCCACTGGCTGCCCCGGGCTGGTTGATGGGAAATTCCAACATCCTGTCTTAGTCTAAAGTCCAGGCAGAACCATTAAAATGGATAATCTATAAAGAACAGAGATTTCTTTGTGTCAAACATTGCTAGAGTTTGAGAAGTCCAAGAACAGTACACCAAAGTCTGGTGGGTCTGGGGAGGCCTTGAGAAAGCATCACCCTGTGGTGGAAGGAGTTGGGTGGGGAGAGGGAGAGGGAGAGAAAAGAGGGGGCGAGAAAGGGGAAGAGAGAATAGAGAAAAGAGAAAGAAGAGATAGAGCGAGGGAGAGAGAAAGAGAAAGCAAGAGAGAGAGGGAGAGAGAGAGAAATCTAGCAAACACGAAAGAATTAAGCTGCTTTGGTGGCATAGCACTCACTTGATAATTGATTCCTATTAATCCATTCATGAAGTCTGAGCCCCCGTGACCTCACTACCCCCTACCCGGCCTCAGCTTATGACTGTGTTACTTTAGAATTTAATTTGTCACTTGTGAACTTTGAGGCACACGGTGAAGTCGTGTTGTAGCCTTCTTCCAAGCCCTCTGATGACCTCTCGTCACCTGGAGGGACGTGGTCAGCTCCATCGCCTGAGCCACTGCTCTCCGCACTGCCTGCATCAGGTCTCTCACAGTGCACTAAACGAGTCATGCTGCTTCCTGTGCTGCTCTCCCCACCCCTCCACACACACCTTGCTATTTCCCACACATCACGCAGCCGTCATGATGGCCCGCAGGCACCCACTGTGGCTCTCACAGCCTACACATGTCTTCATCATTCCATCTGCAGCATTGAACCACGGGTATGTCTTCGCCTCCAGTCTTCTCCAATGGTGCTTTGAGGACTTTCATTGTTTACATCTCCAGAAGCCCTGAGCAGTGCTTGGCATGTAGGAATACAGGAAGCCTTCCAACTGGTTCAATTCAAGTGCCTTCCCGTAACAAACAATGCCGCAGTGAGTCGGTCTCCGCTGACACTTTGAGCTCTTCTTACAACTCTCCCGTATTTATCCTGTGCTCTCTGCAAACAAATGGTCTTTCCTCTTGTGCCTCTTTCCTAGGTACTCTCATCCTCAGGCTTGGCTTCAGTTCCTCCTGCTCTTGGATGACTCTCAAAGGTGGCTCATTAGCCAGACTTCTCCTCTGAGCTCTGCATCTGTTGAGCCAGCTGCCTGCTTGGAGTTCTCAATGGTTTCTGTAAGTCACCATGCTTCACCCCTGAACTGTCCCTCCCGCAACCTCCCTTTCCTGGAAAACGGTTCTACCATCTGTTCCAAGGAGCAGGTAGCGACCAGCGCCATCCTGGACACCTTTCTCTAAATCCCCCCTCACCCATCTCCAACCTGCCACCAACTCTGGATGAACTCCTCTCTCATTGGCTCGCTGCCCAACAGACGTTTCTTGGACACCAGTTACATACTGGGCTCATCTCTGGGTCTTGGGCATCCAACAGTGAACAAGACAGGCAAGCCCCTTGATCTACTTTCACATGCACGAAACACACTGGCCGCAAGCTCCTCCACAGCCAGGCATCCAGCAAGATGGTGACCGTGAAAATGTTCTCCCTGACTTCCTAATGAAAAGAAGTGATTTTACAGGGGGCAGCAATATGCCTGTTTTTAAAAAACAAAATCAAATGTCACCTCTAAGCCTTTGGACGCCAAGAGGGGCTCCCTGTGAATCAGTTTTGGTAGGTGAAACCTGACAGTGTCTTTGAGCTGTGTTTGCTTTCCACCTGCTCTTCTGGTCCTTTCTGAAATGTGAACAAGAAGTTTCGGTAGGGAAGCAGCCCACAGGGAGCAGGCCATTGCCAAGGCACGCGGAGCAGGAGGGAGCAGTCCGGCTACACGCGTGAGCCACAGGCTTCGGAGCATGGCAGGCAGAGGCTGTTCAGCTTGTACAGCACCCATCTGAATAGATAGCTGGTGCGGAACCCCATTACCTGAAGGCAACTGCCCCCTGTGGGACAGTCAGGGTACTAGTGGAATCTCCAACCAACCCTTCACAGGTGCCTTCTGCGTGCCACCCATGGTCACCGTGATGATAGCACCGTCACAGCGGTGCAGGTTAGAAGCCACTGCCTGAGCTTGTCTGCAGTGACTGCATGGAGAGGCAGTTTGCACTGCGATGCTCCACTCTGGACCTTGTAGGCCCTTCTTGCTTGTCCACATTGGCTCTCCTTCAGATGGTCTCTTCCACAACTGCAGGCTCCTTCCAGACGGAGAGCATGGCCAGGGAGTTCTGTGTGGCTTCTCTGACTGTTTGAGCATCCGAGTGACCAGGGATCAAAAGTTCATCCTTCGAGACCCAAAGGACAAACACGGGGCATTTCCACGAAGCAAGCGAGGTGACAGCAACGCAGGATTGGCAGAGGAGCTGACGTGCTAAGCTCCCCAGAAATGCAAGCCTGCTGACTTCAAGTCCTAGATCACTCTCCATGGTCTTCTGTAGGTCCTGTTCTAGACAGATATTATTTTGAGTGCCTGCACTCCCAAAATCATTCACAGAAATCTGGCTTCCCTTCCTCCCCTTGACTGTGCACCCACCTCATCTTTCCCACATACCAAAAACCACGAAATCGTTGGATTCAATGAGTTTGGCCAACAGAAACCCTGAAAGTGCAGCTTAGGAATGCTGAATGGCACCACCCAGGTCTCCAGCAGCACTGGGGCACCGTGGGGCCAGCCTAATGTGGCATGGAGTCTCCATGGCTCTGCTCTCTGACCTCCATGGTGTGCTTCCTGGAGGAAGCAGCGACAAGCAGGAGTTGACAGAAATCTCCTCCTTCACGTGTCTCCCAGGAAGAGAAGGAATCTTGTGTCTTTCAATGAGCTCAAATCTTCGTAATTATACATTAATAAGCCAACTGGTTCACCGAAAATCACCTTTTCCCAGTGGTAGCAGTTCTTCAATTAGGCCCAGCCCTGGTGCCCGTGGGACAAAGGCAGTTGCATGACCCAGCACCCCCTTCTCTCATTGCTGACAACACGTTTTGAGCACTTCTCACTCAACAGAAACCCAGTTAGCAGAAGTGAGAGCTGAGTGGGAGGGGGTGGTGCAGTCAGGCCACCTGGTGGCACAGTCCGCCTTGGCCTGCGGGTGCCATGGAGGCTTGTACTGCCATCTTGAGCCCACCCCTGTGCCCCGGCTGCCCGTGCCAGTTTGAGCAGCTCACTCCTGTTTCCGAATGAGTTCTGACTAAACGCCGTCAACCATATGACAGGGTCTAACAAATATCAGCACTCTGCCAGGTTCAATAAACACCCTTTTCAGGGTAATGGTCCTTAATGAGGACACCAGCCATCAGCTAGTTGGGAACACACTATAATTATTACTGGGCAAAGATGTCTGGAAAGAGGCCTGCAAGAATAAGAATTGGAACAACGGTGGGGCGGGGGAGGGGAACTCATAAAAAAAATCAGTTAGCCTGAAACTTTGCACTGGTGGGAGAAAAAAATACCTCAAGTTGTAGGGGTTATTTTCCCAAAACAGTGTCAACAATTTAGCTAGGGATCCAGGAGTTAAATAGTCGCTCATGTAATCAAGGCCAGATTTTATGTGCCTATAATTAAGTCAATGAGAGAGACTGAAACTTGCTTGATGGAGCACTTGGCTAAATTGGATCTATTCTATGAAGCCAGGGACACCTTCCATCAAAATAATCCTTTAGGGTCTGCCATGAATGTCATGGACGTTTCCATCATAGCAGCTGAGACAGCTTTGCCCCAAGGAGCTCAATATATTATGGCTCTGTTTGTGCATGGCTCGTCTTCCCAATTATAAGACCCGAGTATTAGGTGTCTCCTTAAAGACACAGGGAAATATTCTGTCTGAACCGAGAGGGGCGGGGCCACGTTGGGACGGGATGGGGGGAGAGCTCCTTGGAAGGAGCTGCCTGGCATCTCATTTATTCCTTGAACACTAATTTGTTGAGTGCAAGCCCTGTTCAGGCTCTGTGTTGGCCCTAGGGATAGAGAGGTAATGTGAAATGGTCCTGCCCAGATGAGGACAAAGTGCAGGAGACTTGAAAGAAGGGTCCAGAGGACAAGGAGCTTTTTGACAGGTTGGTGGGGAGAGCAAAGAGCTCTGGGATTTGACATGGTAGGAGAGACTGACAAGACAAGTGTGGGCACTGAGGACCTGCGAACGTTCAGAAGAGAAACAGCTGTTACTGAGCACCTGTTGTGTGTACCCTGTACCCTGGGCCATGGTTGCCATGTGTTCCCCTGGCTGTGGACAGCATGGTTCGGTGTGGGTGTCATGTGTTTCCCTGGCTGTGAACACCACCATTCTCACGTGGATGTCACATGCTCCCCTGGCTGTGGACACCACGGTCCCAGCGTGGGTGCCAGATGCTCCCCTGGCTGTGGACTCACCACCTTCTCGGGGTGGATGCCACATGCTCCCCTGGCTGCGGACTCACCTTGGTCCTGGCGTGGGTGTCACGTGCTCATCTGGCTGTGGACAGCATGATTCCGGCGTGGGTGTCATGTGTTTCCCTGGCTGTGGACACCACGATCCTCATGTGGATGTCACATGCTCCCCTGGCTGTGGACTCACTATGGTCCTTGTGTGGGTGGCACATGCTCCCTGGCTGTGGACACTATGGTCCCAGCGTGGGTGCCACATGCCCCTCTAGCTGTGGACACCATGGTCCCAGCATGGGTGCCACATGCTCCCCTGGCTGCGGACTCACCATGGTCCTGATGTGGGTGTCACGTGCTGCCCTCACTGTGGACACCATGGTCCTGGGAGTGGGGACAGTGTCTGGCACAGCTTCAGAGAGTTTAGAATGTTCCCTTACCCAGTTTCCTGTGGCCAAGATGGGCAGCTGGGGAGCTCTCCTTAGGTTTGCTCACCTTGGCTGCACACAGTCACAGGAAATTTTAACCTCTGCAAAATGCCTGCAACAGAGAGACTGCTCAGACCAGGGCAATGGACTGGGTACCTGGAAGCTGGCTGCAGGGACCTTGGGGTGCAGCTAAGGTGTGGTCAGGTAAGCGGTGTGTCTTAGAGAAGGCTTCAGCAGGCCACATCTGAAGTGGCACTGCCTTGGGGTGTGTGCTGGGCAGAGGCAGAGGAGCAGGGCAAGCATGGGAGCAGTAGGCCAGAAATGCTTCTGGTGGCAACAGAGCAACAGCTACAGTGGGATGGGGAGTGGGAAGGATAGCTTGAGGGGGCACTTGGAGAGGGGACATGAGGCCAGCTCTTTTCACTTCCAGGGTTTAGTCACTAGAAGCCCCTTGGGTTAAGAGAGGAAATGTTCTCCTCACCTGTGCTTTACCAGGTTGTTGGATTCAGGGCAGGACATGAAAATAAAAGCTGGAGGGCCAAGGTGGTGCTTCTCACCACTGCTAGCTTCCTGTTGACTCCTTCCGGTCCCCACCCCACCTGGGGCGGGCCAGCCAAAGGCATCCGATTATTGTGATCCAGGAAAGCATGGCTGTGATGTGGCTCAGCCCACCTGGACAGCTCCTAAGCACAGAACCTTCCAGTCAGGGTGAGCTGGCAATGGAGTTTTACCTGTGGTGACAAGACAGTTGTTACTGATGATGACACGCTTCATAATAGAGGTGACAACAGCTAGGGAGTGTTCCACAGTGACAGCTCCCAGCGCCAAGGGCCCTGGACGCCTGGGGGAATGGACAGCTCCCTGTCCAGCCATACGCTGGCTTGACATTGAAATCCAGGAGCCCTGCTGTTGGAGAGAATCGTGGCATGCCCCACGACAGGAAGCCGCTTCTTGACAGTTTCCCATGGATCTTATCAAGGATGTGATGTAATTTTAAGATTCTCTTATTGAAGACACGCCGATGTTTAACATTTCCTCTTGTGTTGCTGTTCTCCAGATGATTTTCATTAGAGCCACGCGAGGAAATTTCTTTCCGTTCTTTCTACTCCAGGAAGTGTTGTCCTTTTGAGAAAGCCTTGCGACAAGTTGGAAATCCTTCATTTTAGCCATTTCAGTCCAATGAATCATAGCATCATCTAGAAAGAAGTACAGGTGAGAACATTGAAATACAACAGTAATTAGCAATAGGGATATATCAAAATAGAAATGATTCAAGACCATAATGGCCATCACATTTCCAGCAGAAAATGAAATCATTAGAAACATCCCCAAGATCAAAGCCTGAAGGCCAACTGAGGTCCCACAGTGTCCCTCCCTCACAGCCTTCTCAGGGTCCATCCCGGAAAGACCTGCCCAGGGCGCCCGTCTGTGTGCTCAGCTCTTGCTCCAGGGTCTTCCTCAGCACGTCCGGCTGCTGTGTGAGTGCAGGTGGCAGTGGCATCAGTTCTAACCCCCTTCCTAGCCTTCCTAGATGCACACTTCTTCCATGTGCTGAATGCCAACAAAGAATACCAGAGGGAGAAAGTCCTGGGAGACGGGTGCCTAGTGCCAACACGGGTGCCCCGTGGGCTCTCCAGTACTTTACAGACAAATGTTTAAGATTTATTGCACATGAACATCAAACATGGTTTTACTACAGTTCTCATTTGGATCAATTTGACACATTTTACATTCATTTAAGCCTAATGAGATTCTTTCACTACACATTATATTCTGAGTGACCCACACATTAAATTTGTGGCATGGAACAAACCCATTGATAAAACAAAGCTCCATTCTTGCTGGTTTCTTAATTTACGAAAGACGGAAAACAGTTTAGCAAAATTGTAAATCTTGAACAAGTGAATGTGTGAGTTGATACTCGGCAGAGAAACGCAGACCACATAGACAGGCCGTGCGGTGCGGGAGCCGAGGGCAGCACCCACATGGAAACTCTTCTCTTGGATCTTCATTCAAAAACCCAGCAGCTCAGGCGTATTTCATCTTTCAGACTGAGGAACTTCGTAAGGAAGAAGTTACAAGCAGGGAAAACCAGCACCGATGGCCACTGCAGTTTAATATTTACTCTTGTGAGCAAAGACTTGTTCTTTTTTTTTTTTTTTAAGATTTTTTTAATTTTCTTTGGAAAGTCAGATATACAGAGAGGAGGATCTTCCTTCTGAGGGTTCACTCCCCAAGTGACTGCAATGGCCGGAGCTGTGCCAATCCAAAATCAGGACCCTGGAGCTTCCTCCAGGTCTCCCGCTCAGGTGCAGCGTCCCAAGGCTCTGGGCTGTCCTCAACTGCTTTCCCAGGCCACAAGCAGGGAGCTGGATGGGAAGCGGGGCTGCCGGGATTGGAACTGGCACCCGTATGGGATCCTGGCACTTGCAAGGCTAGGACTTGAGCCACTAGGCTACAGTGCTGAGCCTGATGTGACTTATTCTTGCAAGTCAGTCTTGCAAAAGGCTCTGGTGGCTTAATCCCGAGGATCAGGAATGTACAGGGAGAGGAGGGCGTGACGCTGTGCTGCTTTCCTCCCCCGGGGAGTAGGTGACCTTGAGGGAGGGAACGGGAAACTAGGAAATGTTAATTAAAATCATTAGTGCTGTTTGAGACGCTCATCGTGTTTACTGCGAAGGTGTTGCTCCCTCCTGCATCATTAGGGGTAATTTTACTTACTTTCAAGTCTATAACTTCAAATATCACAAAGTTTTATCTTCCAGCATGAAGTCATTTATTATTGGTTTATACGCAACTGCTTGATGTATTAATCAATAGACACAACTTCCAATGAGTCTGCTATAATTTATTTGGAGGTTTTATGTACTTTTTATAGTGGCAGATTGTGAATGGCACATGAGTTAAAACTTGTCTTTAATTTTTTGCTGGATTTCAGCATTTTTCTTGATCTGTTTTTTTTAATATTTCTTTATGTGCCCAATCTTACAGAGCAGCAAGGAAGTCTGTTGGAAATAAGCACTCATATCAGGTGTATAGGTGCTTTCTCTAGGAAATAACTCTATCTTGCAAGTTCCTGACGGATTTGAAATTAATTACTTTGTGTTGGTCACTGGCAGACATTTGCAAGTGCAGATTAATTTCATCTTAAAGTTATCCAAGGTCTCAAAGCTTAGGAAGCACCCACAAAACCCAGTCAAGGCTTCCTGCAGCGTTACGATAGTTTGACAGTAAATCTTCAGAGACGTTGGTGAAACTCTGGCGTTCCGGACTGGTCTGCCTCCGCACTTGTTTCCATCTGCAGTGCACCGCGATTCTTTTTCTCTTCAGTAAACAGATAAGGGGCATAAAGGTTAATTTTTTTCTCAGAATAGATGTGCAAAAATCACGGCTAGGTGAAAGTACACCACCAGTACATGGTTTTAATTAAGACGCGCCAGGAAAACGGTTCTTGCTGCTGCCAGCGCCTCTTTGCGGGGGCACTGCTTTTCAACCCGGTGACTTGCCGGAAGCATCTCTTGTCTGGATGGTGAGCAAGAGCATCCTGGGGGAATCAGCCTACCTTGGTTTGGCGTCGCCTTGGTAGTGAAACTTGTTGTGGAACATTCCAGAACAGGTGAGGGTTGAGCATTTCCTGATTCTTCAGGGAATCCACCAGCCTGAATCCTCTTGGGTAAATTAGCATGGGGATAAGTTCACACACTTAGCCAGAGCTGGATTTGGAGGCTTGCACCCTTGGGGCTCCGCAGAGTTAATGACCCTCCCAAGAACTTCCTGAACTCGGCGCAGCCCTGTCCTAGATTGAGGCCCTCCACATGGCGCTCCCACGGCACGCCCTCTCCTCTCATGAGCCCCACCAGAGGATCCACGTGAGCACGCTCACCGAGCAGCTGCAGGGGCTCCCTGAGGATGCGTTGGAAGCTGCAGCTGGTGGAGACAGGCTGGCTGAAGCTGGGTGTCCCCTCCAGCAATGCCATTCTCACTGCAGCTGGTCCGGAACAACCACGAGGAACTCATCAGCAGACCCCCTACTGCAATAGCTTTGCCTCCCCATTTCCAAGGCGCCAGGAGACCTTCTCCTTCAACCGTCTACCAGAGGTGGTTATGCCATTGCTTCTTACACGCCCTGGCTTCCGCCACACTCCCAGCAGAGGAGCAGCTGCACTGCTCTCAACATCCCATTTTGTGGCCCTGGCTTGGTCCATTCTTGAGCCTCCGCAGCCTTGAACAAGGCACTGGGACCTCACTTGACACCCACAGTTGCAGGCGGTGCCCTGTGTGGTCTGTGCCACAGTCCCTGGCCTCATGCACATTGCAACACTGAGGCTCCAGCCGCACTCTGTTGGTCTGCTTGTTAGTGTGTGTCGCCAAGCTGCTCCCATCACATGTTTTCCTCAAGGGGCATCCTCTCTTTTTCTCTGCTCTCTCTCCGAGATCTGTGCTGGTAGGTTCAGGCAGGACTTCCGTGGGCATCTGGCTGTCCTGAGGAGCTACCCTGGCCAGCTCCAGCTCTTCCTCCCCCAGCACTTGCTGCTTCTCCTGCTTCCAAGCCCATTCCCACAGCTGCTGCGTGGAAGCCGCAAGAGCAGGGCAGGTCCACCACCTGCTGTGCAACAGGGTGCCTGCTCCCCCAAAGGCACTGCAGGAAGCTCTGCGCAGGCACCTGACTTGGAGGAATGGAGTCGGGCGAAGAGTGGGTGCCCGTTGTTTGGCTTGTGCGAGGGTGGCTGTGCTCCTTGCCTAATGTAAGCTGCAGTATGTGCTCCCGGAAGTCAGTGACCCTCCCTGAGATGCTAAACAGGCTCTGGGGCTCGCTGAGAATTCTCTTCCCACAGGGGGTGAGCGTGGCCCTCCATGAGTCCCTGCCCCTGTGACTCTCTGGGTTCTGTGGGCTGCTGAGCGGCAGAGCAATAACTCAGTGTGACAGAGCTTCAGCTGTTGGTCCAAGCCTGGGGTGGGACACGTGTCCTTCTGAGTTTTGTAGCTACTACTGCAATGAAAGTAGCAGTCTTGCTGTTTCTCAGCATGTTTGAAACCCATTTCAGAGATGAGCCATCTGGCTCAGAAGGTTCAAGGAACTTGCTCAAGAACGCCCACCTGGAGGGGCCAACTGTACCAAAGCGTCAGCTGTCTGTCTGTCTTCTGCTGCACCACAGCTCCTGGGGCTACCGTGGCGACTCAAGAGGCATCAAGCAATACTAGAGGAGATGTTCTCTGCAAGCTAAAATACCACAGGGTTGCAGGGCAGCGTTATTTTCTAACTTTTCTAAATCTTCTGTAGATTGCACACTTATCAACGTGATGGCAACGGACTGGACACAAGAAAGCCTGGCAAGCTTAAAACCAAGTTCATTTTTGATCTGTGGTATGTTTGCTTGAAGCCAAAGGCCAGGGGGGAATTTATATAGTTGTTGGAAGTATTCTCCCTGAGGAGTTAAAAAATATTCTGCAAGAGCCAGTTTTTTAATAAACTCTGAGATTGATTTGCTTCCAACTTGCTCCCTGCTTATCTTACTGGTTTGCTGTTAATAGTCTCCAGGGAACAGACCAAGATTGGAGAACAGCAGTAGTTGTAGAAGGGAGAGGGGAAGTTTCGGATGGAGTCAGTGATGACCCAGACCTCGGGCCATTAAGACGTCTGTGAGAAATAATACTCGGTGGCCAGCTTGGATTGACCTTCCCTCCTGCGCCCACCCCAAGGCTCACGGCCACTGTCAGCCACAGCCACAGTAGGAGAATGAGGCAGGAACATTATTTCCCTACATGAAAATTGGCTGCCCCTTTCAGCAGAGAAATGTTCTGTCTACAGATACAGGTGTCAAAAGTGATGGTGGATTTCTGGAAGGCTGCCTCTGCCCGCCGTCCCCACCCTGGCCGGAGCCACGTTCCACAGGCCCGGAGGCCTCGTGGCGTGTGAAGGACGAGGCTCTTGGAAGGAGATGTGAAGAGGGCCTTTGGATGACACGGCTGGCAAGGAGCCTTGGTGTCACCACTGGACAACCTCCTTGCTGTTCAGATGGAAAACAGAGCAGGGACTTCTCCGGGGCCAGGGGTCAGCACAGCCTGGTTCCAACCCCCCTTATTACATTAGCTCTTGGGAAGTCTTACCCCCACCACGATCTGGAAAACACTGCTCTGAGTGACTCCCTGCACAGCACACTTGGCTTTGCCCCCCCACTCACGACTAGACTGTAGGATCTACTCTTGACCTCGGTCTTGTGGTGCGATGTCCAGCAGGTGTCCAGTGCAAACCCCTGCTGTGGAAGCCCCAATCTGACTTCCGCTCTGTTTCATCCCAGTCATCCCAGATCCTGCTGCCACTGAGGGAATGGGACGAGCGTCTGTTGTTTCGAGTTGAACTCCGCATGGCGTCTGTGGCTCTGCTCTTCCTGCCTCACTTTATTCCAATCCAACAGCAAGCTGCAAGCTGACTTCCAGGCATCCAGTTGGCATCTGTAGCCGTTATGGGGCTTGTCTGAGCTCATTCCTCTCCTGGCCAAGGCAGCTCCTAAAGGAAGTCCTTCCTGACCGTCCTACCTATGACTGTGCCCACGTGGCCTTTGCTCATCATGCTCACCACTGAAACAAAGGCTCCGGGGTGAGAGCTCCACCAACTGAGCAAGAAGACAAGGGCATTGAGTCCTTCTTGCTCAGGTCAGCAACTGGACTCACACCTGTGGGATCAGCACTAACCCCAGCAAGAGACACAGCAACATGAAGAATGTACTTAATGCCACTCAAGCGTACGCCTACAGTCCAAAAGATCAGCTTTGCATTGTGCATGTTTGACCAGAGCAAACAAAAAAATTAAAGCCAGATAATTTCTTGTGATTCTGGGTGATTCCAAAAAACAATGATGAGAAGGACAAGTGGAACCTGAGGATTGGAAGACCCAGTCACCGTCAGGATGCAGGTCGGCTCCAGAAACCTGATCGTCTGTTGCAATGGACGGAAGACAGCAGCCATTGCTGGCTCAGCTGTGCGCAGCTGAGCTGTATCTTCATCAATGCACTGTTTTCCAAGGGAGAAAACAGACAGAACCATGAACTGGTCTATGCCTGCAGCCATGTCATGGGCATAGTTTTATTTCTCATCTCCTGATACCATGGGTGGGGGGCATGGAGCAGCTCACATGGAGACCTCTGAGACAAACTGTACAAGAATCTTCACAGGTGGGCAGTGGCGTGTGTGCCACTCAACACACTGCAGCAGCCCCTGCATGTCACAGTGGAGCAAGACAATGTGAGAAGTCCTGCCAGCCATGGAAGTCATGACCGTGAGCGGCACCAGCAGCCTGCAGCTGAGCCCTATGGCTGTCAGGACCTGATGGCTCTTGCTGCTGTCCGCTCGGCCGATATCCCCCAACGCTGGAGCTCTTACAGACGCCTTAACACTGGGGTATCAAGATGGTGGGTGCTGTGAGGTGGTTTTTGATTTGTTTTTCATGCACTTGGAAAGTTTTGAGAGTTGCCACCCTGGCAGTTTTAGGGGAGTTTTAGAGGAGTTTTAGAGCATAGTTCTGCGTCATCCCAAAGTGTATACAATCATACTTGGCGGTTGGTCTTGCTGCTAAGTAGCAAAGAGAAGACTTATGGAAGGAAATTAGCCATGTTCACAGCAGTTTTCTCCTTTAGAAGTGTGGAATGCAGACTTCAAACAGCAAATGAAATTAAGCAAAGTTACAGATGAGAGAGACCTGTGATACGCCCAAGTTTCCAAAGAGACTCGACTGTGACGTCTCCTCTCTGGCCCATCTCAGCGCTGCTGTGAGGTAAAGGGGAAGATCTGTTTTGATGCCTCGCAGCACTATCTTCTAAAAAAGATCTACTTATTTATTTGAGCGGCAGAGAGAGAGACCTTTAATGCCCTGGCTTACTCTCCAGAGGGCTGCAGAGCCAAGGAATCAGGGACATCATCGGGATTTCCTCTATGGGTGCAGCACCCACGCACTTGGGCCACCCCCCACTGCCTTTCCAGGCACATTAGCAGGCAGCTGGAATGGAAATCGAACCTCTGAGGCCTGAACCAGGGCCCACAGATGAGTCTGCCATGGTTGAAAATAGCCTCACCTGCTATGTCACAAGGCCAACCCTTTGTAGGGCCTGGTGCTATGGCGCAACTGGCTATTCCTTCCCCGGCAAGCTCTGGGATCACATATGGATGCCAGTCTGTGTCCTGGCTGCTCCACCTCCCATCCAGCTCCCTGCTCGTGGTCTGGGAAAGCAACAGAGGATGGCTCAAAGCCTTGGCACCCTGCGCTCCCACGGGAGACCTGGAAGAAGCTCTTAGACGTGGAGCACCTCAGCTCTGGCTGTTATGACCATCTGGGAAGTGAACCGGCAGGAGAGAGATCACTCTCTCCTTCTGTCTGTGTATCTGTCTGCCTTTCCAATAAAAGGAATACATCTTTTTAAAAATATTTTAGTCATACTTGAGCCTGGGATCTGGCTCCATCTGAAGCTGTTTTTGCAGAAATGTCCTAGGTGCCTAAAATGATGGTGACATCAGTTCCATGTGTGTTTTAGACATCTGCCTATCTCTCTTGTAAACTGGATGTTGGAATAATTAAGTTTTTGTCATGGCGTGGTCATCCCTTTCTCCTCTCTTTTTAAAATTTAGCTGCAGGTAGTTTCGGGAGTCTTTGCCAGCTTGAGGGAGCCTTCCGCCAGTTCCTCTACTACTCCTTTCTCCTCGGAGACCACCTTGTGCAAGTGCAAGCCAGGACCAGCACTGCTTGTCCCTGCATCACACGAGCTGTTGGGCTTGGCTCTGCAACGGCCTTTTCATTTAGGGGGGCGAGGCTATGGCAGAGGAGGCAGAAGGGTTAAGAGCAAAGGCCAGATGTGCTCATTGGGGGCACATTTTCCTGGGCAGAAACCGCCTCACATGGTCTGTGACATTTGGCCACAATAGAGAGAGAATCTGGAGAGCGCAGGAGGTCAGGTGGGCATCTTGGGAGAAAAACAGAGAAATACTATAAAATGTGTGCAGTTAAGTGGAAAAATCAGCAGCTGCCAGCTTTTTGTTTTCTTGGTTTGGGGATTCACAGGAAATCGTGTGTGTGTGCACAGTGTGTGTGTGTGTGTGTGTGTGTGTGTGTGTGTGTGTGTGTGCAGTGTGTGTGTGCACAGTGTGTGTGCGTGCGCGCGCGTGTGTGTCCAGCTCTGGAAATGAGAGGGGAGGCAGAAGGTAAACAGTGGTTCTGGAAGGGAGTCCAGGGCTCGTCCGCTCACACTGGCCCCTTGCTCCTCTGAGGTGCACAGGAAAGCTGGAGTTGCCAGCTCCAGCAGAGAAGCTCTGCTCACTGTGCGCCTCTCGTTTTGCCCCGGACTGCACGAGCAAGCTGGCCATCACCTGACAGATGCAACTGGACACAGAGAGTGATCAGGAGCTCATGCCACTGGGCTGCCTGCCTGGGGCCCCACTACCTCACCGCCCAAGTTATCCAGTGCCCCAAACCAGGGCCCCCTGGAACCCTCCACCACGACCTTGTAGGGTCCCAGAGGCTCCCAGAGGGAGCCCTCCGCCGTGGCCTTGTGTGCCCCAGAGGCTCCTGGGAGCCCTCCGCGTGGCCTTGTGTGCCCCAGAGGCTCCTGGGAGCCCTCCGCCGTGGCCTTGTGTGCCCCAGAGGCTCCTGGGAGCCCTCCGCCGTGGCCTTGTGTGCCCCAGAGGCTCCTGGGAGCCCTCCGCGTGGCCTTGTGTGCCCCAGAGCACACAGATCCGGAGTGCCAGGTGGCTGAGCTCTGTGTCGCGTTGTTCATCTTTCTTTTCTTTCTGGCATTGTCCTTTTGAGCCCACCACCTTGCCTGACATGAATGCAGCCTGCCTGGAACCTGGGGTCTTCCTTCCATCTGCAGCCCGAGATCTGGCAGCAGCGGCTGGGACCTACTCCTCTGAAGGGTCAGAGGAAACCCAGGGATGGAGAGCTGAGAGAGCGAGGTGTTGTATCTCCATCTGTGGGCTTCTGTACTCCTTAGCCTGAGGCAGCCGTCTCATGTTGACCCAACTGGCCAGACCTTCTGCAGTCTCCCCCAGTGCATGGACCAATAGGAAAGGGGCCCTTGCATGGGGATATTCTCTTTTGGTACCTGGTGTCTGGAAGGACCCTCTGGGACTCTGACCCCATCAGACCCACCCCTTCCTCCCCTAGCCAGGAACAGTCCCTGCAGGATCCCAGGGGACCCTGCACAGAGACAACTTAGGGAAGAGAAGGCCAAGGGATGGGCTCTGGTCTCTGCCCTGCGGTGGTGCCAGGGCCGCAGTGGGTGCTTGGCATCCCATGCCACATGCCCAGTGGGCCTTGGCCAACATGTTCGGGGTTTGCTCTGACCACCCGCGAGGGCTTGAGCCCTTGGTCTCGAGCCTGTCTCAGATAGGGCATCTGTGCTTGTCAGTGCAACCTCACAGGTGAGCAACGGAGTGGCCAGAGGCACCCAGGGGGACTCCTTCCAGCCTTCTTTGCCTAGCAGCCCTATCTCCTGACGAACAGGGTCAGGGTCTGGACAGTCATCATGACCTTGCCTGCTGCTGTCGAGGCTGTGAGCACAGCTGGGCCTTCAGTGGAACTTGTGCCACTTAGTTGTTTAGGAAATGATGCTCCCTTTAAGAGACAGATGTGCAGCTAGCGCAAGGTGCCCAGACGGTAACTGTGAGTGATGGCCACGGTGCTGTGCCTCCCTCTCCCATCACCTCCTCCCAAGCATGTGCTGCTTCCTGGGGCAGGGCACTACCCTCTCAGAGGGTCTTCCCCAGGGCAGTCTGCACACCACCCTTTGTCCCCACGCCACCTCTGCCTCAGGCTGGCAGTCTCTAGGCTGTAAAGTGGGTGGTATGCCCAGCACCTTCCACAGTTCCTTGTCTGTAAGGTGAGTCCCCTGGGGTGCTGCACCTAGTACTTTATGAGTCGTGAATCATAATGCCAGTCAGGCTCTTTGGGCAGAAAAGGTAACCCAGTGCCCAGAGGACGGGCCCACTGGGAAGGCCCCCAGCACAGCGAGCTGTCCCCCGGAGGGGAACAATGGCTTTGACACTCAGGGACAGCCTGCCTTAAGCTGCATGTCCGACGGGTTCTGTTGGAACTTTCACTTGTGAGACAGAGGCCTCCTGTGGTCTTCAGCAAGCCAGCTGCCTTGTCCACACACTGCTTGCACAGGTGCCAGGAGTCCCAGAGTAGAGGCCTCACACGCAGAACCCTAGCCCAAGGCTCAGGGTCTCTGTGGCCACCCACAGGACCGTGAGCTCAGCAGACAGGAGGGATTTGCAGAGCTTTCGGCCCTCTATACAGTTGATGCTGGTTCCCACTTGTGGGCAGTTTGGTGCTCCAGGGGCATCGACACTGTTGGGAAGCATAGTTGTTAGAACTGGGGGGATGGAGTTCTGGTACCCACAGGTATCATGGGACGATGCTGAATGCCCACAGCTGGCAGGGCAGCAGGTCACTGCCAAGCAGTGCCCTCCCTGAAGGTCCCTAGCACAGAGGTCTGGAAACTCTGGCTGCTCTGGTCATCTGGTCCTGCCTGGTCTGCTGACCTGCCCTCTCAGTGTGCAGAACAGCGAGCTCTGGCTTTCTCTTCGACGGCCGTTCTTGGGCTGTGATCCACACCCGGCTGATCTGTTGCTTGGCGCTGTCCCACCCTACCATCTCAGAGTCACTGTTACTCGTTCTTTGCAAACAGTAATGTTTGGCAGCAGTCAGGGCATCTTCTCTGGCATCTGGGGAGTCAGCCCAGGGCCTACATGCCTTCTCCCTGCCGTAACACTGGGACAACACGTCCTCCCACACCGCCTTCTCCCTGCTGTAACACTGGGACAACACGTCCTCCCACACCGCCTTCTTGCGTCTCACTTGTTCCCGACTAAGGCAGCTTGGAGTTGCTGGAGGCAGATGCTGGGATGGAGTTTGGAGTATTGGGGAAAGGGGGCGGCATCCTTGGCAGGAGAGGAGCAACAATGGCCCAAGGAGAAGTCAGCTCAGGGTGCGGCTCGAGGGAGGTGGACCAGTCCCCACACAATGCCAGGAGGGAAGGTGTCTGCCCAGGCCTGGGTCTGGGTGGGCTGTGTCCCCAGCGATGAAGGGGTGGGCTCTGGGCAGCTGAAACAGAACCAGAGGGGGCAAAGGGTGTCCTCTGACGATGATGGAGAACCTGGTGCCCCCACTGTGGCTCAGGGGATAATTGATGAGAGGAATCTCCCAGCATGCATTGGTCCACCCCTTAGAGTTAGGATCCTGAGGGGTGTGGTTTGAGTGTGTGGATCAAACCAGGCAATGCACAAACTAATCCGCTCCACAATTCTGTCTCCCGTGTATGGCAGGAGTGTCCTCTTGCTGCAGGAGCTTCTACACCTTGATGCGGCGGGTGAGTTGCTGATAATTCACCGATAGTTACTCAAGCTTCAGCGGGGATCTCTGCCTACCCTCTTCATTACTGCAGCCTCATTAGTGTTTGGAAGAAAGAGTTTTAGGAAGATGTCAATTTTCTCTAAAGGGAGAGGGTATGACAGGAGGCAGGGGACGTTCAGTGACCCATGGTCTGTCTCCATAATTCAGTGATGCCTCCGTTCACTTCCGTTCATATCATCTTGATTCTCTCTCTTCCAGGGACAGCAGAGACCCTCACACCTGCCGTGTTTTGCCACGTGACACTTTATTCCAGCCACTAATGGAAGCTATGGAAATTGCATTTTGCTTCTTGCCTTAGTGGGTGGGATACTCACAGTTTGTTTCAGAAGCTCGAGTCCCAGCAGCTGAAGGGAGGTGTGAAGCGCTCCTCAGGTCAGCCTGAACTGCTTCCCACACAATTCAGGGCACAGAGGAGGCTGAGCTCTGCTGTTGGTGCCTGCTCTTCCCCCCGCCCCCAACTGTGCAGTTCTTCATAAAAATATTCACTTATTTTTTTTTTAATTTGAAAGAGTTTCTAAGAGAAGAAGAAAAAGCAGAATCTTCTATTCACTGGTTCCCTCCTTAAATGGCAGCAGTGGTAGAAACGAAGCCAGGCCACATCCAGAAGTGTAAAGCTTCATCCCCACATGGGCTCAGGGCCCCAACCCCTTGGGCCACCTTCCACTACAGCCCAGGCACATCTCTAGGAACGTATTAATAGTAGAGCATCTGGGACTTGAACCGGTGCCCCTGTGGGATGCTGACACAACTGGTGGCAGCTTCATTCGCTGTGCCACTGTGTCATCTTGCAGGCAGTAAGTCAAGGATCTCCGAGTCTGGGGTGGGAACTACTTTCCTCATGCAAGGTTGGGCAAAGCAAAAGAGACAGCTGAAGAGCAGGCTTTCAAGTGTGCAGCACATTGTCCCTGCTGGGGGGCTAAGCTGACACAGGCGTGCAACGTTCCATACTTCACATTTGTGCAGAGGACTCGCCTTCAGGAAGGCTAAGGAGAAGCAGCTGGGGGTGCCAGAAGAGTTCTGCCCCCTCCCCAGTGCTGAGTCCTTGAGCCTGGGATGGCCCTGGGGCTGCTCCCAGTCTAGCCAGGAACCCCTTGGCCCAAGCACTCCTGTGCGCTGATGCTGGGGTGATGGAGCTGTGCAGATCCAATCTTGCAAGAGGCAAGTTTGAGGGCCAAGTCAGGGCGCTCATCAGTCCGCCCCCCAGCTCTGGGCTCTGGGTCTTCCCTCTGGCTGGCTGACGGAAACCCTCTCCTGGGGCTGAGGCCTCCCTTGGCTTCCCAGAGGCCGGAGATGGACCAGTCCCACCCTGGCGTTCTCTGTCAGTGCTTGATGGATCCAGATGGAAGGAGGTACCTGCTGAGTTAGCTCTGTGGAAGCCCCACCCCTGCTCTCTGCATCTGTCACCCTGACCCCCCCGAAGGCCTGTCCCCCAAGCCCACCTACAAGCTAAGCCCCAGCTGCCATCCTGGGGAGGACAGAATGTTGGGCAGAGGAAAGCCATCCCTGAGGGGTGCCCTCCCCTCCCCCCACGCCCAGGCAGCAGGCGTTCGGGAGGATCAGCAAACAAAACAAAGGACTAGAAGGTGCTTCCTTCAAGATGGGGCAACAGAAGATGAGCAGGGCTGCGAACCCTGGCAACGCCATGGGAAGAAGCGGCAGTCACAGCCTGCTCTGCCCTTTCACCCACGTGCCCGGCTTTCTCCCCGGTCCCAGGTGGGAGGCGGTGAGGCGGGGGCAAAGGAGGTGATGAGGCCGGAGCTCCTGCCCTCAGGGTCTGCTGGACAAGGTGAGGGCAGGAGGTGGGACCGTGCGCGAATGCCCAAGTGACAGTGTGCATAGACATGCTGTGCACTCCTCAGGGAGCCTCCGCGAACCTTGGAAACGTCTCAGAGAAAGCCAGCGAGTGGTCCTGGAAGGACGGATGCTGCCGCTCCTGTACCCCGGGTTACACTTGGTGTCATCCGCTGAAGAAACAGCTCTGAAGGAGACCTGTGCCAGCACATAGTCCACTCTTCAGGCCATGGCTGTTTTCTTTTTCTGAGGTTTATTTATATACTGAAAGAATTACAGAGAGGAGGAGGACAGAACAAGGTCTTCCGTCTGTTGCTTCACTCCCCAGCTGGCCGGGGCTGGCCAAGCCAAGGCCAGAGCCAGGAGCTCTACTCAGGTCTCCCACATGGGTGCAGGGGCTCAGTGCTTGGGTCGTCCTCTGCTCATTCCCCAGGCACTTCAGCAGGGAGCTGGATGGGAAGTGGAGCAGCCAGGACAGAGACTCGTATCCCTATGGTTTTACCCACCACATCACAATGCCACCTGCAAGCCGTAGATTGGATGAAATCCATTTCAGGCTGAGCCGCCCACACAGGGATTCCTTACAAGTGGAGCTGGTGGATTGGCCGTGCTTGTTTTTGGAGCCTCAGGACAACCCTGTCAGAAGAGAGGGCAGCCATGAAGGTGATGGAGACAAGCCAAGGCCGCAGAAGGAAAGCTCCATTCTTATGTCTCCTGGGCTGGGAGCCGCCGGGGGTGCCTGCACAGACCCAGCGTCCAGGGCAGCTGGCGTGGCCTGGAGGGCAGCACTGTGCCTCCACCCTGGGACACTGTCTGTGCCCAGTGTTGGGCGTCGCCAGCCATGTACGGCTCTCAGCAGTGCCGGTGAGGAAGCTTCTGCATTAGGAGGTGTTTTAGGGCAGCGGCAGAGAAGTTGTACAGTCACAGTCCCTCTGGGTCATGGCCAAGGCTGCAGATTCCAGGAAGGGAGGTACAGGAAGGGGAAGCAGGCGGCAGGACCCTAGCACCGCAGAGCAGTCATGGGGGTCCCTGCAGCCCTGTGTGAGCCCCCGTGTTCCAATTGGGCATGAAATCCTGTGCAAAACTCCATGGCATGTCGGGCCCAGTCACAGGGCCGCTGGCTGTGGCCACCTTGGCAGAGCACGTGAGGACCATGGCCAAGATGCCTAGCAAGCGTCCGTGACTCTGAAACTCCACCTCGACCGTGCGCCTCGAGCTGTGATCCCATCGAGCACCGTGTGCTTGAAGCCCACGTGGCGATTCAAGACGCGCTTCTGCCTTGCTGTGGGCTGTTTCCTCCGCAGGCACACACGCAGGCAGAACAGCAACTACAAGCCTGCTTGCACAAAAAGCTGTCTGCTCTTCAGAACTGAAAAAAAAATAAATAAATAAAATCGGTGAAGTGACGGCCCTTACCTGGGTTCTAGCCTGCACAAAGGCTTAAGAATGCCAGACGTCTTCTAAAACCCTTTTATGAGTGCATGTGAGAGTCCTGCAAATATTATTGTTTGTGAATCAAACGTGAGTGAGTGCTGTTGTGTTCACCTGTAACTTTTTCTTGAAAGCCAGAGATTGCATTTGAAACCTGCAATTCTCAACAAAAAGCGGAAGGTACTGTGCTGACTGCTGGATATTTGGACCTCCCAGGGCAAACATTAACTGGCTGAGGGGCCCTCTGGAATGCAATGAAGAGAACAATGCTGGGACGCGAGCCAAGCCAGCAAGACTGGCGCCGGAACGCGGGGTTTGCCTCTTGGTAACCGGAGCCGTGCTTGCCTCGCACTTGGGTGAGACTGGAAATGACATACTGCGATCCTTGACTTAGCCAAAGGGATTTTCAATGGAGGGAAGAGCTGGCAGGACAGCCCGCCTGCCCTCCGCCCTCTGTGCCGTGCAGAGACCCCCTGTGTCACCCTTGATCCAGCGAGAGCCAGAGGGGAAGCGCTTTCACCGCCGCTCTTGTTTCGGTTCTGTGCCTTCGCCCCTGGCCCCACCACCCAGAACGCTCCACGGAAGGGCACCCCAACCCGGCCTTACTGGCAGGAGGTCTGAAAACGCTGACAGCTGCAGAAATTGCACAGTCCGAGGCCAATCCCCCCGGGAGGAACCATATACCGACGGTATTAATTCTGTTTGGGATTGTGAAAATAAGGAGAGGTTCCTGGCCAGGGGTGGGCCCTGCCTCTTCTTCCCGGGAACAAAGGCGTACCTTGTAGCGTCCCTAGTGTCCTTGGAGTGTCATTCCCCACCTTTAGAAACTGTATCTGATTATCCATGTGGTAATTAATCATAATTAAGCAGGCCTGAGGTTGGAGCCGTACAAAGACTGTGGCTCCGAGCTCGCTGGCTTCGGTCCTGAGAAACCCTTCCTGGTTTGGGATTCAGCGTCGCCCGTCCTTTGGGGAGGGGGACCGAGGCAGGGGAAGGGGGCAGAAAATTCACCGGGGTGGGGGCCGGTGGCACAGCTTCCCTCTTCCCCTTTCTTTGCCCAGTTCCGGCACACTGGAAGCCAGGTAACGAATTACCTTTCTAATGCCAAGTGATTTGGATCCATTCTTACAAACCAGATTTTTTCAATTTATTCCAGGAAAACATTCAATCATTCCTTGCTGGCACCAGGTTCAGGGTCCATGGAATTCTCCGGTACCCCCCCAGCCCCAACGAGCGTTTTAAAAGCTTACCAAGCCCAGAATGCCGTCTTATTAAAATTTTTTTATATATTTATAATTAAAACACAGGGCTGGCAGTCGCATGGCTTTAACAGATGTAAGCAGACACGCAGGGCTTTCTGGAGCCTGGGTCAGCTGGGAAACAACGGGCGCTTTAACTCCCGGGCCTGGGCTCCGGTTTCTGTTTGCACATGGGCCCAATTTGTACCATTTATGATTAGCTTAAGTAAGTTGATGTGTATTTGTTCAGGAGAATTGCCATCTCAAAATATTACCATATTCCCCTACAAGCCCGAGGCCTGCTGCCCCTGCCTGCAATCGGACCGCTGAGCCAGATCCGGTCCCTGCTCGGCCAGACCTGCGCTCTGCGGGCCTCGCTGGGCCTGCGCAGCTGGACGGCAGCTCCAGGGTGAGACCCAGGGACCCAGCCGGGACGGCACAAACGGCCCTTGCGAATTGGCTGGTGGACCAGCCCTGCTCCCCCCACGGCTCCCAGAGACATGGAGCCCACCCCAGGGAGAAAAGAGTCTGCCTTTCCCTCGAGGCCATGTCAGATGGAGAAGCTTCCGGGCGGCACTGAGGGCTGCTGGAGGTGGGCCCAGCCCTGCACGCCCCACCGCGGTGAGCGCATTCACCCCAAAGAGTGTCGCGCGCAGGCGGTCTGGTGATCCTGCCCTGACCACACGGTCCTGCTGCTCCGTCATTCGTGCACCCTGGCATCCCTGGCTCTCCCGTTGCACCCTGGCATCCCTGGCTCTCCCACTGCCCCCGGTATCCCCGGCTCTCCCACTGCCCTCAGCATCCCCGGCTCTCCCACTGCCCTCAGCATCCCCGGCTCTCCCACTGCCCTCTGCATCCCCGGCTCTCCCACTGCCCTCTGCATCCCCGGTTCTCCCACTGCCCTCAGCATCCCTGGCTCTCCCACTGCCTTCAGCATCCCCGGCTCTCCCACTGCCCCGGCATCCCTGGCTCTCCCACTGCCCCGGCATCCCTGGCTCTCCCACTGCCCCGGCATCCCTGGTTCTCCCACTTCTTTTTCCTGGGCTGACCCCACTGTGCTGGGCCTGCTCAGTCCGGGGATGCCGTTCTGTCCGGTACCTTGTTATCACTCACTGCTGCACCTTGTGGATGCTCTTGGTCCTTCTCATTGCCCCTGGAGAAAGCTGGGCGCTCATCTCCACAGGCGCCCTTGCGCCTCCAGTCCCCAGGTTTGTGCTTAGGGGTGTGGGGTTCCGCTCAGCCTGAGACTGGGCTGAGCATTGAGGAGCAGTTCCACCACGACCTGCTGACCCCACTGGCTCTCGTTGGCCACGGCCACCGCACTGTGGCCACCTGCGCATTCACACCCACACTAGGGTTCAGTCATATTTTCTGGTGGCTAATCAACATTGGTCACTTTTTTAAAAAGATTTATTTATTTTTATTGCAAAGTCAGATATCCAGAGAGAAGGAGAGACAGAGAGGAAGATCTTTCATCCATTAATTCATTCTCCAAGCGACCACCACCAGCTGGAGTTCAGCTGATCTGAAGCCAGGAGCCAGGAGCTTCTTCTAGGTCTTCCACACAGGTGCAGAGTCCCAAAGCCTTGGGGCGTCCTCAACTGCTTTCCCAGGCCACAAGCAGGGAGCTGGACGGCAAGCAGGGGTGCCGGGATTAGAACCAGTGCCCATATGGGATCCCGGCGTGTTCAAGGTGAGGACTTTAACTGCTACGCTAGCATGCCGGGCCCCCAGCACTGGTCGCTTGTGGGGTTTGGTGGTTCCCTGGGAAGTGCCAATGGCTGAGCAGGGATGTGGGCGCCCGGGCTGGGCAGGTTAGCATCTTTTCACCACAAGAAGAGTCCTGCTCCAAGGTTGCCTCGTCCTGCTTCACGTCCGGCTTGCCACGTGGGCGGCAGCTGGAAATCACACACGGGTAAATTGGTCATCGCGATTCAAATCTTTCCGAAAGCAACAGCTATGGGAGACAAGGGGGAAACGGACGTGGCTCCAGCTCTCTGGCTGTCTCACTTGCCTGTTCCTGAAGATGATTACAGCATCTCTGGCCCACAGAGGGCTGAAAACCAGAGAAGACAAAGTGTGTGAGCTGGTGGGAAGTACTGCAGCTTCTTAGGGACCCGGGGCTTTGCTCTTCCACAGGCCTCTGGAATCCCCACCTGTCTCTGGAGGCGGATCTTTGCTTGGTTGTTATGCAAGTGACTACCCTGGCCGAGCCATTGCCAGCGGCCCCACTGCCCAGCACCTGAGGGACATGGCCAGGGCAGCCACGGAGCCAGGGAGCCATACCTCCTGGGCCCAGCGTGCCCCTCGTCACAGGCCCTGTGCCTGGATCCCACACTTGAGCCAGTGTTCAGATCCAAATGCCTCTTGATGGAGCAGGAGGTCCAAGGTTGGAGCGATTGCCTCTGTTCTTAGGCACAGGCCACCTTTCCAATCCAGAGCCAAATCTAGGCCAGAGAGCATGAGCGCCGCCCCGTGTCTGCTCGGCTCACTTGTTGCTTTGGTGGTACCAGGCAGAAGCACCACTCTGCCACCCCAGGGTCACCCTGAAGTTCCCTGCCTGTGCAATGCCTGGGCAGCAGCCTCCTCCCTGTCCCACCCCCAGCTGTGAGCTTGGACACCTGCCTCCTGGTCCTCTCCTTCTTGCACTGCTCTTTGGACCTGGCTGACACTGTCCTCCCTCAAGGGTAAGGTCAGATTCAGGAGCAGGTCCAGGCTCAGGCTTGAAACGATTGCCGGTTGGCCCTGGTGGGGTGCTGTGTGAGGGAGGCGTTGGGGTGCCCAGCAGGGACACAGGCTGCAGGCAGGTGAGGAGTCGGGAGAGGCTTGACTGGCTTCTAAGCGGTACTGGGTGCAGAGAAATCAGAACCTGTGGCCAGACCTCCTCCTGGCTCCATCTCCAGGCTGGCCACGCTGAGAACTCACCCCTGGCTGGTGTTTTCACAGAACTTCTTTTCCGGGTTGGTAACAGACGCAGAAGTTGACCAGCAGAACCTTTGTTGTTCTGTGCTCAGAGTCACTGGGACACAGCTGACCATCGGCCCAAGGCCGTTGTTTCCTATGCGCTCTGTCCCTTTGGCTGAGGTTGCCTTGGGAAAGATGAGCTGTACCCAGATGACCCACCCTTGGCCCTGGCATTTGAAGCCACTTGATTTAGAGCTACTGCTGTGAAGCCAACCCTGGTCTCGTTCACTCGCTCCATGCACACAACAGAAATGAGGGATACCCACTGAGGGACCACTGGGAGACAACAAGGAAGCTTCCATCAACGGGAGCCAACATTCACGGGACATTGTTGCAAAGGTTCCCCATGTCCACCAAGGAGGAGGAGAGCTGTCTCCCTGTGGTTCCACGGAATGGCTGACCAGGAACCCAACAACAGGCAAGGCGTCCAATGCCAGCCAGATCCACTGGCACCTTCGCTAAGCCTTCATACCACGAGACAGAGAAAATTCCACTGGCTCAGGGGGGGCAGGGATGAGCTTTGACCATTTGTTTTTCTGTGCCAATTGAAATTTAAATGAAATACCTGCGTGCCGTCCATCAACAGATGCCAATGGCCAGTGTGGCTGGAGAGAAGGGAGCAGGCCTGCCGGGCAGAGGAGGTAAAGCTGCCTCTCCCTGGTCTCAGAGCTGTGGTTGTGGCTTTCTCTTACTCACGTTTGTCCTGTGCAAGTTCTGGGTTCTACCTGCGTTCCCTCTGAAAGGTCGAGAAGAATAGAGAAATGTGAAGGCCCAAGGGAGAAAAAGCAAGATCCAGTGGGTGGGAGATACCGGACTCTTGTCTGCCACCTGGGACAGCTCCCCCACTGTGGCCCAGGAACTTCCCTGGGCAGTGCGGTGGGCTAGGGCTGAGCCTGGAGTGGCAAGGACGGTGGTGGGTAGGATGCTGCATGGGAAGCAGAGGCCAGGCCTCAAGCCAGAGACCAGACGCCGGCCTTGCAATGGGTGGTTTCAACCTCTGTGCCACCACACCTGCCCCAGCTCTTACTAGAATTGAATCACAACCCTGAGGTTCAGGTGTGCCCCGCCCCCAGCGGCCTCTCCAGTGAGGACAACCCTGGACTCCACGCAGATTTGAGCGAAGCCCAGCTGGGTTCTTGGCCTTCCATGTTCACTCAGCTTTGCACAGGTATCAACATTTTGTTTTTTTCACGGAGAGGAAGAGGATAGTTAATTGATCCAATAAGAAGGCCCAGAAAACTTGCTGGAAATTCACAGAGGTCTGGTAAGGACCCAGCAGCAGGGCGAGGACGGGACGCAGGCTCGGCAGAGGGCGGGAGTGCTGTGCCTGAGCTGTGCTGGTCTCTTGCACAAGCACACACATCCTCGCATGTCCTGCGTCTGCCCTCTGCCCAGAAAGCATTGTCTCTCTCAGCTTCCTCTCCCTCCAGGATGTGAAGCTCCATTCTGCGGCACAGGCTTCGCACAGGATGCAGGCACACCTGTGGTCCTTGCTCCCCGCCCCCGGAACAGCCCTGCAGGCCTTGTCTTTCCAAGTGGTTTATGTTTCAAGTAAAACATGGGGTGGCCTGGCTAAGTCCTGAGGGATGAGGAGGAGTTCCAGAGCTGTTCACGCCTTAGCAATAATCCTGCGATATATTAGGGACAAAGTACAAAACCATATGGCGGAGGAGGCAGGCTCCTCGGCTGGCTCATTCATCACACCTCCAACCTGCAATGCCCCAGGGGTGCCTGGCCACTGGGCCTTGTCCAAGGTCTCAGTGCAGCCCAGGCACTTCCCCATGCATAGCTTCCTCCCTTTAATTTGTAGTGTGAAGTCAGCATGGAAAGTCCCCATTTTGGGGTTTTTCTGGATCAGAAGGCATGCGGGGGCGGGCGGCGGGGAACTGTCTTCAGTTGGATGGATTTGGGCTTCACTCGTTTTTAAATGATCAGTTCACACACTGAAAGAGAGAAAACATACATCCTGCTTCAAGGGAGTTTACACACTGGGACTGGGAGGACGGGTGTGTCTGTCCCGAGGTTAGGGGAGCAGCCTCGTAGGGGCTCCGGAGCCCCGCGTGCAGGTCTGCAAGCAATCCGCGAGCCCTGCTGCCTAATGCTGACCACAAGGAGGCCTGCGGCAAGCCTCTGGCACCCTTGGTGAGGATGAGCTGAGACACACTGGTGTTTTGTTTTGTTTTAAGATTTAGTTTATTAGGAAGTCGGAGAGGGAGAGATTGTGCTGCTACACTCCCCAGCTGGCCGCAACAGCTGGCTCGGGATCCGCTGGCAGCTGGGAGCCTGGAGCTTCTGGGTCTCTCAGGTGGATGCAAGAGCTCAAGGACTCGGGTCATCCTTGCTGCTTTCCCAGGCCGTTAGCAGGGAGCTGGATTAGAAAGCAGCAACTGGGACTTGAACTGGTGCCCATGTGGGCTGACAATGCTGTGGGTGGAGAGTTGGCTTGCTGCACTGCTGTGGGGATCCCGACACGCGTTGTCTTTAACCATAAGCGCACTGCTCTCTTCTCTTCACCGGGTGGCTGTCTGGAAGTGAGTCAGCCTTCTGGAGAGGGGGAGGACACAGAAATGGGCAGTCACATCTTAGGTTCCTTCTCTGATTACTGGGAAAGTCTTTGGGGTAAGAGGACGTGTGACATGCACAGAATCTTCTTGGGAATTGCCAAGCGCTGACGATAACTGAGGCAAGTAGCAGGACCTGTCCAGGGAACAGACAGTCCTCTGGGCTCCCTCCTGCCGACACGCTACCATCTCAAGGCAGCAGCTCCCCAGGGGCCCTGATCCCCTTGTTGGGAGCTTCGGGGATTACATTAGGTTAGCACTGATTGGACCCTATCAGTGGATCGCTGCTTCCTAACGTGCCTGATGTGCTATGAGAGAACAGTCAAAGAAAATCCAAGAAAATCACGCAGGTTTTGATTTAATAAAATCAGGAAATTCCCCCAAAAACATGTGCACACAAGCTGTGACCAATTGCCAGCCTCTCCTTTGGCCAGTTCCCAACTCGTCTCTGTGTCAACAGTGCAGGAATGGCCCAGGAACACATTCACTGCTTTATGCGTCAAAGTAAGACCATCTGAGTGCACAGTCAAGCTCTTTCATTTATTAGAGGAGAGAGAGAGGAAGGAGAGAGAGGGAGAGACAGCATCCTTGTTTGCTGGCTCACTTTGCCAAGTGCTGCCATAGCTGGGTCTGGGCAGGGGCTTCATCTGCGTGAAGTTCAGGAACTTTGCCACGTGACCCCCCGTGGCTGCCCCCAAGGTTCTGGGTTACTACGAAGCAACAGTTGGACCTGCAGGTGGGCACTAAGCCAGGCATTGCAATGTGGGACAAAGACATTTTTAATTTTTTTTTTCAAAAAAGATTTAATATTATTTTATTTTAAAGGCAGATTTTACAGAGGAAAGGAGAGACAGAGAGAGATCTTCACTCCTCAAATGGCTACAACAGCTGGAGCTGAGCTGATCCAAAGTCAGAAAGCAGGAGTTCTTCTACATATCCCATGTGGGTTCATGAAACAGGACTTGAGCCATTCTCCCTTGTTTTCTCAGGCCACAAGCAGAAAGCTAGATCAGAAGTGGAGCAGTGATGCCCATGTTGGATGCTGGTGCTGCAAGCAGTGGATTAGCCTTCCATACCACCTGTGCCAGCCCCGGAATTGTCATCTTGCTGTTGGGGCACAAGCACTCGGACCATCTTCTGCTGCTTTTCCAGGCCATGGTCAGAGAGCTGAGTCAGCAGATGAACAGCCAGAACATGAACCAGAACCCACACGGGCTGTTGACGGCTTAGGCAGAAGTTTTGCCAAATTTTTTATTTATCTATTTAAGATTTGAAATTCTACCTTTTCTTTAGCATTAGGTGCAAACTGGACAGTAACTCTAAATGCATCTTCTCTCTGGATGCTATTTGAACCAGAATTCTTTGAGCTTTGGGTAAAAGAGCTCGAAATATCTCAAACAGAAGCAGGGCCACACTGACGTGGGGATCTGGGTGCTCAGTAGGTCGTCCTCTGGACTCTGTTTTCTTCCTTTCTTTCATTCTGCTTCTGCCTGTGTGGGCTGCAGGCTCAGGCTGGCAGCCCTGTGGCAGTGGGCCAACAGTTTAACCCCAGCACTACAAGGGCACCAAGTCCAAGGGGAGCCCCAGGGATGGCCTGGCTGGGTGGACACAAGGCTCCGGCTAGTCAGGCATGGGCCAGGTGTTGACTGAGGATGTGTGGCCCCCTGGACATGGGGGAACCCAGTGTGCACCCTGGAGCTGCAGTGTGCTGCTTGGCCACTTGCATTATTAAAGGTGTAGGTTTTCAGCTTCCTAGGAACGTAGGCAGGACCTCCACACGTTGCTGAGTCATGGGCAGGACCCTGGGATTTGTTTGAAGTTGGTGTTAGGGCTGAGGAAGTTGAAACTGTGCTGGAGGATTTGGAGTAAAAGAGCCGTGCCAGGCTTCACCTCTGCTTGGGGAATGTTCTGTTTCCAGCTGCACCTTGGTTTGTGGACAACGCAGAGCAGATCTTGTGATGCTCATTGGTCATAGGGGTGTCATAGATACATGCACACTCCAAAGAGCCAGGCTGGGAGACAGTGGACTTACAGGGCAAGTGCGTCCCACCTGCACAGCACTTCTGGACCCATGAGGTTGAGCTGCTTTATTTGTGCTGACTTGAAGCCTGCCCATGGTATGGCTTGACGATACATTCCAAAACAATAGCCCTTGCATGATTGTATCACTGGCTGCAAACCAACAAAATTTCCTCTCTCATTTTCCTTTTTTCTTCCTGTATCTCCTCACATTGGTAAAATGCAAAATGTGGATGTTTCATTCATATGTTACAACATGCAACATCATGGTATTAGACTGGGCAGCAGCAAGGGTAACTTAAGATGTCTTCAAATGAAGGGAGCATCACGAGCTGGGAGCACACATCTGAGAGCATCATTTGCCAGGCTTGCCTGCAGGTGCATAGCCGTGCAACCGCAACCCAAACCTCCGTGCAGAATTCTCCCTCGACCCCAGGAGGCATCTCACCCCTCACCACAGCAATTTCTACTCCCCTAGAAGACATAGATATCATTTCTATCACTGCTGAAGCCTTTGACCTGACAGAGAGGCCATCATTTAAAACCCCATCCGCTCTGCCTCTGTCCTCTGCAGGGCCTCGCTGGCATGTCTGCCTTGTGCAGTCACCCACGGATTCATTTCTGTCTGCATGGGCACGCTGTTGGTTTCCATTTTGAAGCCACCGTGAATACAGCTGCCACAGATACCTGAAAACATGTGAATCCTTTGTGCTCATATAGCTTCACTTCTCTGGGGAGCAGAATTTCTAAGTAGTGAAGGAAGTGTGCATCTAACGTTGAATGTGAATCGTGTGAGTTTAATCATCTTATGAGATGATGCCAAGTGATTGTCTAACTTGAAAGTCCATGTTAAAAGCTCTGGTGTGTTTTGCTCCCGTCGGCGTCTGAGCCCTTCTCACAGCTTCTCCATCCTCACCACCATTTAGTGTTGTTAGTCTTTCTACTTTTGGGTGGTCTGTTAGGTAGGAAGTGGCTTTTCCTGTGGATTTAAGTTTTTAATACCTTTTCATTGGTTATTGGCTATTCATTGATCTTCCTTTATGAATTGTTTACTTCAAATCATTGGTCAACTTTAAAAAGGGAGTTATTTTCATGAGTGAATTTAAAAATTTCATGCATTCTGGATATAAAACTTTGGGCAGAATGCATATTTGTGTTTTGCAAGCATTTCTTCTCAGAGTGCGGAATATTCTTCCATTTTTTAATGGAATTCTTTGATAAGTGAAAGTTGTTTATGTTGTTGATGTCTGATGTGTGGATTTTCCTCTTAGTGCATTTTGCATTCTCACAACTGAATCTCTTCTTGTCTCAAGGTTGCAATCCCCTTGTATACTTTTTCCCAGAAATTTTATTATTTTCATTTTTAAGTCCATGAGCCATTTCAAATAAATTTCTCCAGAACATAAAGCAGGGGTTAAAGTTCACCTGTAATCCTTTTGTGTTCACCCAACCGTTTCAACACTATCAGCTGGAAAGGTGATATTCCCCTGCTGAGTTACCCTGGGCCTCTCTTCAGGGCCATGGGACTTAGGCGAGGGTCCCTGAAAAGGAGCGGTGGGTGTGCGGTGCAGAGAGCTATGATGTCACCCAGAACCTGCTTGTCTCGGGAAGGAGTGCCTGCTTGAGTCCCAGCACCTCTGCTTTCCAGCCAGCTTCCTCCCAATGCATCCCGGGGCTCACGTCCTTGGGCGCCCGCTGCCCATGTAGGAGGCTGGAATACAGTGCCGCCCGCGCTCCTGGGCTCCTGGCCCAGCCGGCTGTTGCAGGCATTTAGGAAGTAAACCATCAAGCGGAAGGTGTTTCCTTGTCACTCTGCCTTTCAAGTAGATGAAAAAAATATATAAACCAATGAGCAGGTAAAAATCCATTAAAACATCACAGAAAATAGAATTAAAAGTAAGTTCGCTCTTATGTAAAGCCTTTTGAACTCCACGCCATGAGTATTTAAATGTTCACAGAAATGTGTGTTACGAGACAACGATGCATGAAGTGACAGACGGATTTGTGCCGCCGTCGGTGCAGCTGCCACCTGCAGCGCCAGCAGCCCATATAGAGTGTTGGACTGTGTGCTGGCTCCTGCACTTCTCATCCTGGGAGGCGTCAGAGGCTAGCCCCAACGCCTGGGCACCTGCTGCCCACGGGAGAGGTCAAGGTGGAGCGCTTGGCTCTTAGCTTCTGCCTGGCCCAGTCTTGGCTGTTGCAGAGTGAACAGTGACTTTGGGGGAGCGAACCAGTGAAGTTAACATCTGACTTTCTCTCTTTGTTGCACTGATGTTCTAGTAAATGCGTAAATGAATATGTTAACACATCTTTTGTACAAAAGAAACTTACCCAATGGCAGTTTTTCCATGAACTGTTTGCAGTTCCCTCCTATGTGTGGGTGTGCTGTCTGCACTTACCTGTCTGGGTGACCTATGGGACTATCTGTGCAGCATTCCACGTCTGGAACCACGGCTTTTACTCTGTGTCATGGTCGGGGGGAAGATGCCCACTCTCTCTGAGGTAGTCTTGCCTATCTTAGGGTCATGGGATTATCATCCTTATTTTAGAATCTGTTTCTTAATTTCTTGAGGTCTGTTTTCTGGAATCATGATTGAGATTTTGTTAAACATTTAGATCGGTTAGGGGGATAATTGGCTTCTTGATAGTATCGACATGTGCTAGTTCTAAACTTGACTTCTCTCTTTGTTTGACTATAATTTATCTCAGAACTGTCTTTTCATTCTTCAATGTAGACAGCCAACGTGAATTTTATGAAAATTATTCTTTAGTATTCTCTGGCTCTAGGGTCTATAGAGATGGAAACTCTTTATTAGGAAGAGAGAGACAAGAGATCCTGAGGGAGGTCCCTGCATGGGTTTGTCACCCAGATGCTCACAGTGGCCAAGCCTGGGCCAGGAGCTGGGCTCTCGGTCCGAGTCAAGCGCGTGGTGGCCTGAGCCCCTGCCTGCCACCTCCGGGAGCGTGCATGCCTGGCCACTGGCTGCAAAGCCCGGAGCTGGCGCCTGCCCTCAGGCTGCTGGGAGGGGGTGTGTAGGATGCCAAGCTTGCAGGAAGTGTGTGGGCAAAGGTCCTCCTGAACTTTAATCCCTTCAAACAAGATAATATAATATTGTTTAGATTTTAAGCATTTTTGCTTTTTAAAAGAGAATAGATTTTAAATGTTCTAAGCATGAAGGATGAAATAATTCATGGGTGAATTAGCTTAATGAGCAAAGAGTTCAATGAACTGAAAAGGAAATCTACACGGCACAATTTGTTTTTGGAAATTACACAGACTTATCACTTGGACATGAAAACAGGCTGAAAATAAAAAGACAAATTATGTAACCCATACAGCCAGAGTCTGAGCAGCCCCCCACCTTGGGTAATCAGGGAACAGGCTGGCGTTCCACCAGAGGCTGTAGTCCAGGCTGAGGCAGAGCGAGCAGGCTGCTTCTACCCAGGAAACAGATGGCTTGGACCACTCCAGCTGGAGAAGGTAATGGGACATGCACAGATAGCTGAGGACCAACTCTAAGGCCTGGCTTGACCGCCGAGACCTCCCCGAGACCTCCTGTCTGCTGAGCGCGGCAGGGGCTGTGTGCCTCAGCAGGTTTCCAAACTGCACCTGTGTGAATCTGTGACGGCGTGGAGAGCCCTCTGTTGAGTTGACTTCCCCAAGGAGAAGGGACACCTGCCACACTGCTCGGGGACCTGGGGCTCGCACTCCGCATTGGCCGCAGGTGAGTCACTTTGTGTGACAATGACTTCTCATGACAGTCCCGATTTCCACTCACCATGGGGCAGGCTGAGTGACATCGAAGAACAAAAGGCTGGGCTGATTACCCAATAAAGAGACCCTCCTTTCTTCATATGTAAAGAGCTCTTGCAAGACAATTAGACCAGGTCATAACGAAACATAAAATTATCCAAAGATGAGTGAGATTTCACGCACAAAGAAATGTAGATGGATTTTGAACTTTGGGTGAGAAAATCAGCTTCGTTTTTTATTAAACAAAACTCATTGAAGAAATTAAGATGATAAGCTAAGCGCACAGGGCAGGTAACGTATAAAGAAGATAGAAATTCATTTCTCAACATTGTGGAGGCTGGAAGTCTAACTTCCAGGTGGCGACCGAGGAGGGGCCTCTTGCGGCACTGCTCTGTGGCGGAAGGCGTGGGAAGGCAGAGTGTGTGTGAGAGGGGAGGCCTGGGAGGTCGGCGGGGTGCGGCTCAGGCCGGGGTGCAGCCCCCCTTCCAGCAGGGGAACATGGAAGCTGAGTTTGAGCATGCGTTCTGGAGGAACTATGCAGACACTAGCGAGAGCATCGTGATCTGTGAGATGGCTGAAACTTGACCAGGTGCCACGTCCTGAACAGAGGCCTGCACGCAGCACACTCCCGCCTCCTCTGGGGGCTTATGCCTCCTTCTAGGGGAAATCTGATAACATACACTTTTACCCAGAATTCTCCTTAAAGCACCCACATAAGCATGTTTATGTTAATGGCAAAAGTGCCTGAAGAAAATGTACTCTTTGGATGTCACAGAGCTCATTAAGTGATTATGAATATAGCCAGAAAGTGGAATACAAAACAAACATTAAAAGTATGAGCTATGGGGCCCTGTGCGGTAGCCTGGTGGCTGAAGTCCTCGCCTTGCATGTGCCAGGATGCCATATGGACTCCAGCTCTAGTTCTAATCCTGGCAGCCCTGCTTCCCACCCAGTTCCCTGCTTGTGGCCTTGGAGAGCAGTTGGGGATGGTCCAGAGCCTTGGGACCCTGCACCCGTGTGGGAGACTCAGAGGGGCTTCAGGTTCCTGACTTCGGATCAGCGCAGCTCTGGCTGTTGTGGTCACTTGGAGAGTGAATCAACAGACAGGATCTTCCTCTCTGTCTCTCCTCCTCTCCGTGTATCTGACTTTTCAATTAAAAAAAATAAAAAAGTATGAGCTATGTCCTGAGAAGGAGCAGATCTACACGTTGTGTTTCTAACTGGAGAGGGTCAGGCTGTGCTGTACCAGGCACAGCGCGCAGCACTTATGGAAGCCCTTGGATCTCGGACTTGAAGGCTCCGAGAACTGACGCACTAGGAACCTCTCTTCCCTTGTGTGTCCTGTATATCCTATTCCCATTTAATTGTTGGCAATGTGCATACATTCCATTTAATCAATATTTAAGAACATTATTTATGGGCCCCATTCCAAATCCAACACCCAAAGACAAAGTGGTTTCAAAATGCTGGTGGAGCAACAGGCTCAGGCTGACTGCAGGTTTGGAAGGCAAATGAGCTGCGAGGCCTCGCCTGCTCGGCTATCCGGCTTGCAGGGCAGGTGGACTGGCCCTGGGAGTCACGTGTTGCTGCTCAGGCTCTGACAAGGCCCCCGGGGAGCAGCACAGCAGTGATGCTACCTAAATCCTGAGAAGGCTATTGTGTGGTGGGCACGCGCCTCACATCCTCATAAAATGCCATCCCACAACTTGTGTCCTGGCTTCTTTATTTTCTCTTTCATTCCATTGAAAAGGCAGAGTTATAGAGAGAGGGAAAGACAGAGAAGAAGTGATCTTTCATCTGCCGCCCATGTAAAAGCAAGAGCTTCTGGGCCTCCCCGACAGCACGGGGCCCTGGTGCTCGGGTCCTTTCTGGCTGGTCCCCAGCAGCATCAGCAGGAGACTGGAAGAAAAGTGGGGCAGCCAGGACCCAAAGTGATGCCCAGATGGTGAGTCAGGGTGGCAGTTTAGCCATGGCAGCGCAACACCATGCCCTGGCTTCCTTGTTCCACTCTGCTTGCTTCTGCTCGGTAGAGACCATTTGGCTGAGCTAAACCAACCAGAGATAGGACATGCTAACATCACTCCACACAGTGCATTGTGGGAGACACTGACTTTGACGTCATTAGGTGCAAAACGGTGCTGAGCTGTGGAGGACACTGAAGCCATCTTTACTCAGATAAGAGTACACAGTCCATGCCACCTAGTATCTCTCCAAGACCCATGACTGCCCAGCGTGGCCCGTGACTTGCTGGCTTCTCCTCCTCTTCCAGGGTCTCTGACACAATCCCCCGGAGACTCAGCACAAACTGCTGTACCCAGAGCTCCTGTTTGCCCATCCTTCTTCAATGCTAGAAGTGAATATGGGCCAACTTCACCAATCCACACAATGATGGCGGTTGTGTGCTGCCATGTGCCATGAGCCGGGGTTGGGGGCACTCCCAGCTGTGGGTTCACTGGAGCTCAAACATGACACACACAAAGGAAAAATAGCCCAAAACTGCAACCAGAGCTTGGAAACTAGCAGAAAACCAAGGCCAGTAGGGGTCAGGGCATGCTGGGGAGGATGCTGGAGCTCATTCAAGGTCAGCCAGGTGGCCATCTCTAGCCGTGGACCTGGGGTGTGCTCAACGCAAGATGAGGGCTGAGCCCACCGAAAGACAGGCTCTGATGATGTGGGCAGGGAAGCCCTGTGTTCCCAGGCCTGTGCTGCAGCTCATGGGGGCTGGGGAGCTGCAGTTCATGGGGGCTGGGGAGCTGCAGCTCATGGGGGCTGGGGAGCTGCAGCTCATGGGGGCTGGGGAGCTGCAGCTCATGGGGGCTGGGGAGCTGCAGCTCATGGGGGCTGGGGAGCTGCAGCTCATGGGGGCTGGGGAGCTGCAGCTCATGGGGGCGGAGGAGCTGCAGCTCATGGGGGCTGGGGAGCTGCAGCTCATGGGGGCTGGGGCTGGGGAGCTGCAGCTCATGGGGGCTGGGGAGCTGCAGCTCATGGGGGCTGGGGAGCTGCAGCTCATGGGGGCTGGGGCTGGGGAGCTGCAGCTCATGGGGGCTGGGGAGCTGCAGCTCATGGGGGCTGAGGAGCTGCAGCTCATGGCGGCTGGGGAGGGCCTTCTGTGCCTTCTGGAGAAACAGCCTGGGCGTGGGAATTTCTACCTTAACCCTTTCACATTCCACGTGAGCAGAGGCAGAAGAACCCAGCACACAGAGCATGGCTGCCAAGTTCAGAGGCCTCAGATGTCAGGGGTGGAAGATCCTGGGCTTTGCGGGACCTCAGCAGTCACTCAGGCAGTGCTTCCTTGGGAAGGACAGGGGCTGGGAGGTGGAGTGCAGGGTCCAAGCCTGCAAGCCTGCATGGGAAAGGGGCGGTGCCTGGGAGCGTGTGTGACAGTAGGTGCAGCTGAGAAGGAAATGATGCGATTCCCCGACAAGAATGAGGGGCCAGAGGTGCCCAAGAGCTCCTCCATGTGAGGCACACACCCCACGCTTTGGCCTGCCCCTTGCAGGGTCTGAGTGGCCAGGGCCCAGCTGGCTCACACGCACCAGCCTGCCTCTTGGTTCTGGGTTGAGATCCAAGAGAAACTTGACCCGGATTCCCCCATCTCCTGCTGCCGCTCCCATGAAGGGGACTGGGCTTTGAAGGTCTCTGTCCCTCTTCTGTTAGGACTCCTTCCAGGTTGTTTGGAATCCATTCCTGGGACTTGATCCAGACAGATTCTCTCATCACAGTGTGCTGTGAACATGGAGAATATGTTGGAAAGCTCTCAGACTTTCCTGGTGAGCCATTTCCTGCAAACGTAATGTCCCCTAAGTTTGCCAGGCCCCGGCACTTCGGCGTGCCTGATGTCGGGAGTGGTTAGGCTTTGCAGAAAGGCATGTCCAGCCTGTGCCAAGCTGGCAGCTCACCCCCAGCTCTCTCGCAGTATAGTACATCGAATGCTTGTAAAGAGCCCTGAAGTGGCCCAGCACCACGACGAGGCTCCCAGCTCACAGATGCAAGAATGATTCCCGCCAGTGTCAGGCTCTGGAGGCGGTGGTTGGAGCCGTCCCCACCACATGCTCTGCAGAGAAGCCCAATTGACACACACTCACTCCTCCCACAGCAGCCCAGGTGCCCGGGACTCATTCTGGCTATGTGTTTTCCAAGGTGGCCTCAGCTTGGAAGCTAACAATTAAGCTTGGCCAAGCTAGGTTGGCTAGACTGGTGTAAGCTTATCATCAACGTCACCACCTCCATCCAGGCATATTTCCTGTGTGCCCATCACCAACCCTTGCCAGATCCACTAATGGTCTTTCCAGTCTGCCTTGTGCCAGGCCCCATGCTAAATGCTGGGCAGATGGCCAAGACTGTATCCTGGCTGAGGAGTCCATGCTGGGAGCGAGCAGAGAAACCCAACACTTCACCCCGCCACCGAGTAGGGTGTGTTGGAGGATTGCTAAGGGCACACACGGTTCCCGCCTGGGCGAGAGCATTGGCAAGGCTTCTCCGGGCAGCTTCCTGAGGGACACATCAGGACAAGCCAGACAAGAGGAGGCAGCAAGCTCGGCAAACTCTCCAAACTTGGGGCCCCAGCCTCTGGCCGAGCCTCAGGTGGGAAGTGCAGCGGGCACCTGGCTGGGGCCTTGGATGCCTTCCTCCGTGGGCCGGAGATCAAGGTATGCCCGCTTGTCAGGAAGCTGTTCAACGAACACGCTGATGGCATAGCACTCCACCCTGCCCTGGCGGGGCGTCCCGAGGCAGCAAGAGCCGTCACCCTTCTTCATTCTACTATTACAGCCTTTGAATTTTCATTTCTCTGGTTTTCCTCTATTGGTTTATTCAACATTGACCAAATACTGGATGTTAATGGCAATGTGACGAGAGACAGATGGATATGTAGACAGTATTAATTGAGCACTAATTTGTAAATATATTAATCCTTTGCCAGAAACATGGGATTTGTGTCTGTCAATCCTTATGATGACTCTATGAAGCAGAGGCCCTGAGACAGAGCGCCTCCCTACAGAGCTAATCCATGCTAAAAGTAAGTTCACGCCCAGGCTTGAACTCTCAAGTCTCAGCAGTGGAGACGGCGATGGCCTGACAGTGTAGGCGGTCACAAAAGTGTGCAAACAGAATTTGAGTTTGCAGTAGTAACTGATCAGAAGGCACAGGTGGGAACCAGGGCAAAGAAACCCACTAAATTGGATAGATTTGGGACAACTCAGATACAGACCACCTGTCTACACTGAAGATTCTGCATGTTTTTTTGAGGGGCAAGGCAGACACATCCATGCTTTTGAGCAAAGATGAACTTGAAGAAGGTCAGGGCTGGAGTGTAACAGCATGTGCAATTTTGCTTAAAACACGTCACCAGCATGTGCAGTGGCAGCCTAAGGGAGACGCCTGGTCTCCCACCATGCACAGTGATCAGAATGGGCAACTGGCTTCCTCTCAAGAAGTCCGTATGTCATACCCCACATCCCCAGTTAAGGAGCCATGATCTGCAACTCTGCTAGAGAGTGAGCTCAGCGTATCCCAAGATTCTCTTTAGCTAACACCGACTTCTTGCCTCGCCGTGGGAAGCCTGGTGTAGCACAGATGGGGAAGATGATCCACAGCCAAGCTCCCTGCACTCTGTAGGGTCCAACAGCCATTCTCCTCGCACAGCCAGGTGCTCGGTCGTCGCTCCCTGCCTTTCTGGAATGCACTTTCCAACACAGAACCATTGACACATAGCCCAGGGACCACCCACTTTCTGATAAGTGCTCAGGTCTTTGCATGAGTTTGATTTCTGACTATGGTTGCAGTTGAATCTTGGGAAAATGACAACAAATGTCAAGCTATTCTGCTCAAAACAGAGCCACGTGAAACTCCTCTTACACCAAGACACCACCAGCCCAGGCTGTCCAGCTTGTAACAGGATTTCCTCAGTTGTTTCCAAAGTGTCCTTGGTGGTCCCTAGTATTTAGGACTAGGATCAAGCAGGGATCATGAACGATTTCAATTCTTGTAACTTCTCAGACTTCATCTAGACTCCTCTTGTTTTGTGCGTGTGACATTGATTTTTGAAAGACCTGGTTCATTCTCTCCTCTATTCAGGATTTGTCTGATGGTTTCCATGTGCTGCTCCACTCATCCTCCCACTCACTCCAGTTCCTGTTGTGCAGGCTACTAAAGACTTGCTTCAAGCTCAGTACATTTGGCACAAATAGTTGGACTTTATGTGGCTGCACCGCACAGGCATACGTTAAGTCTTCCCACCATTGCTGATGCTGATTAAGGCAATAGCTGTCACCGTTTTCCATGATAAGGACATCTTTTCCTTTAGTAAAAGTAGGAAGCACTCCTGTGTAAATGGATGATCTCTCACTTGGTGGCTTCAGCATCTATTGGTAGTCTTTGCTTGAATGAATTACTCTTCCGATGAATGCAAAGTCATGATTCTTTTAGAAGAATGATCTTGTATTACACTGTGTGATTGTGAAATGCTACCTTGCCATTTCATTTGTGATCCCTCTGTTTTATTTACAATCTTTAAGGGTAAGTAGCTAACAGGATGTCCTACAAAGGCTGGTGCACAAAACCGCATAAGAGGGGAATTTCCTGAACATTTAGATTAGGATTCTGTAGGGAATACTTGTTAGAAATATGATTTAAATTACACAAATGAATGTGGGAAATTATGACCCAAACTGTCAAAATTCTCAACAAGAAAGAGCTAAGGAAGTCCCCCTCCCTGTCATCTTTACCTGGCATTCTTCTCTGTGGAATTTTCTAATCATTTCCTGTTCCCTCTCAAGAAAATAGAGTGCTTTCCACAAAACCCGTCAGCTAGTCCAACTCCCCTTTGTGGGCATTCAAGGAGCTAACCAGTAGATGAGCGCTCTCACTCTCCATCTCAGCCTTTTAAATAAAATAGAAATATATTTTTTAAAAAAGTTTTTAAACAAAGACAGGTGGAATGTTGATGGTAAAGATGCTGTTTCACAAGTATGATGTGCCCCTAGCAGGTGCCTGCCCCATAGTTTGACTGTGAGAAAGACAGTCTCGCCATTGTGGTCGGGGGAGTCCCTGGAGTAGATGGCTAATGTATTTCAGAGGTATGTCCTGCTTTGAACAGCAGCTCCAGATGCTGGCAAGGCCCTAGCCTTTGCCCACAGGGGCCTAAAGTGGCCGTAGCTCCTGCGTTGTTCCTAGTCCATCAGACCACGTGCACGGATTGTGCGTGCTTAATATGAGTGGAGAAAAGGCCACCCTGGGCCCAAAGCAATGGCTCAGTGGCTAATCCTCACCTTCCAATCACCAGGATCGTGTCCTGATGGCTCCACTTTCCATCCAGCCTCCTGCCTGTGGCCTGAGAAAGTAGGAGAGGATGGCCAAAGAAGCTCCTGGTTCCTGGCTTCGGCTGGTGCAGCCACTAGGAGGGTGAACCAGTGCATGGATCTTTCTCTCTTTCTTGCCTTCTCTCTGTAAATCTGCCCTTATAATAAAAAATAATACTTTTTTTAAAAAAGAAGGGGCCACCCTGATGTTTTTGGTTGTGACCTTGTTGACTTTCTGCACAACTTTCCTGCAAATAGCTGGTTGGTTACCTAAAAAACAGACGCTGGACTTCCTGGGGTGATGAAGAAGTTAACCAAACTGTTTCTTACCTGCTTGCTCCTGAAGGTTTGTTCAGAACATATGTCTGTCTGGGTGCCTCGTCTGTCTTCTAAAGGAACAGATTACACACGCCAATAGGAGAGGTGGAGGAGGCACTTAGCAGAGACATTCAAGGAATGAGGCTGTGAGGAGACAGGGCTAGGAGTGGCCAAGGGTCACCAGCTCTCAGCAAACGGGGTCTTGGGGAGTCCCGGGTTCCAGAACCAGAGCATGAGTGCATCTGCACAGTGGCTGCTTCGAGCAGCCATGGGTGTGATGGTGTGGCACAGGCAGCCCACAGCCACCTCTCAGGGTGGCACCAGAGGACATGAGTCCTTCCTGATTTGGAAACGGTGCTAAGGGTCCTCAAACCACTGGTGGCCAGCTCTCAAACTCCCACCGCTGCTCTCATGTGCAGCTTTCAGCCTTGGGACGAGTAAGAGGCAATGCCACCAGTCTTCACCCACTTAGTTGGGCCATCAACACCTGCTGCCCTGTCTCCCAGAACAAACCTGATGGTGTAGGCCACACACAGCTGACAAGGAGTGTGCTGAGTGGACACAGACTGCTAGTGGGCACACTGGGATTCCCAAAGGGAGCATTTGAAGTCTAATACCAGTCAGACTGGGCCAGAGATATGGATCTGAACTGGAGGCACTTGGCCTTCCCTGGGCAGGATGAGCCTGGACTTGCTCCCGAAGCCAGGGTTTTTTCTGCTTCCAGACATGGCTGATCGGCCTGCAGAGGAGGGGCAGGTTGGTGGTGAGAACATGTGGCCGTAAGGCAGGATGGGCATGTTTGCTTGAAGGTCTTGTTCCAAAGCTCTAAATGAAATACAGTGCGCTCAGCTCCAGTAAGCACTGTGACACAGGGCAGTGAGTGCTTGGAATTGTGCGGTCCTCACTTGGACATGCTGCTGCTTTTGCTGAACGGACATCAACAATCTTCGACCCCGAGCGTAAAGGATGCCACTTGCTCTCTAGGATGCCTCTTCCGTAGCTACTGTCCTGGTGGTGCGCACCCCTGGACACTGTAGTGAGATGCTCTTGTCCACTGACTTCTGACCCAGCTGTGCAAGAACAGGACAACAAGCCCCCAGGACAGAGGAAACATTGGATAGAACCCTACTTAATTGGCAATAAAGTCTGTGGGAGGTAGGCCCTGGGCAAGTGTAGCCAGAGCCCCCTGGGGGCCATCCCCAGGAGCAGCATGGGAGAAGCCCCCAAAGCTGGTCCCCTCCTCTCCCCCTCTGCCTCCTCTGCTTGTTGGAGAACTCTTTTGACACTGATCTGCAGGCAGGACTCAAAATTAAATTCTTCTACATTATTAAATTGAGTATTTGGCTTAATATTTTAAAATCTGAGGCCAGTTGAGACCCAAAAGCACTCCATCACTGCCTCGTGTTCCCGTTGAAATTAAAAGCTTGCTGGGAAAACATGCAGCTGAAGGCAGCCTGCAGCGCTGTCCCCAGGGGCCTCCGCCTGTTTATGGGTCTCTGAGCATTTCTTTCCCAGCTCACATTCTAAGCCCTCTCAAGCCTCCTGAGTGTATTCACCAACATGGAGCCGCAAAGTGCCCAAACTGGAATCTGTTCTTTGATTTGCTTCTTCTCTCACTTCCTCTAACACCCTCCGACTTTCTCGATTGTGTACCTTGCTCCGCCCCCTCGGCAAGTCTGCCTGCAATCAAATCACAGGGCACAGATTTGAACCTTCACTTTGTATTTCAGCAGCTCATTTGGCTCTCAAGTATGAAAAAGTACAAATTTCCTGTTGGCTTGGTTTGAATTTCATTTTTATTTCCCGGTACGACTCCAAGACAAATCAAACGGTATCGTTCAGGATATCCCAGACATCGAAGCTTGAGCCCATAGATCAAAACGCCTCATTTGCCTTTCCTACTGACGCTTTTGCTCCATGTGAAATTACAGCACAACTTGGCAACCCAGCCCACGTGCAGAGTTCCTGGGAAATCTGTCACTGTTATGCCTAATGTTTATGACTAGGCTCTGGGTGCTCCATGGATCTAAGTGTGGGGCTCCATCCCGTGGCTGCATTTGTCTGTTTGGTGTATTTACTTCTTTCTCTTTCTACAGTGCCTTTGGATTTTTTCATTTGTATTTCTGTGCTGTAAATTTATAAATAAGTCTGACAATGTTTGATGAGTGAGAAAACAGAGCTTTCCTCTCCACTTGCCCGCTGAAGGCTCCGCTACCTGCACCATCCATCCATCCAGCTCCGCAAAAACACATCTTAATGAACAGGGTAGATGGATCCTCACCCTGCTGGCAAAGCTGCTCTGTGATGGAGGGGCTGTAGCTGCAGCCGTAAGCCCCTTGTTTCAGGCTCCACAGAGCCTTTGGAAAGTTCAAAGAGATGAGCCCTGAGTGGAGCTTGAGTTAGAAAGACAGAAAACCTGCACAGCCAATTTGTCATCTGAGCAGGGTTTGTCTGCGTGGCTTACAGACCGCTAACTTGGTCAAACCCGTGGTCCCCAGGTGATTTGTAAGCCTAACGAAAGAAACGAATGAGCAAACGCTGTATTCTGAAGTTGTGGGTGTCTGGCAACGACATTCGTATTCTTGTGAATCGTCACATTCCACAGGCTGTCTGCAGCAGAATCTTCCAGAGCCAGAGCACTTTGTCCATGCCCACACGAAGGACGGGCGGAGGGCGTGCACTGAGGCAAGTGTTACCAAAGCCCTCCTAGCACCCCAACACGCAGGCTTGGTCCCGGGGTGCTCTCAGGGGCTGTGTGAAAGCCCTCCTAGCACCCCAACACGCAGGCTTGGTCCCGGGGTGCTCTCAGGGGCTGTGTGAAAGCCCTCCTAGCACCCCAACACGCAGGCTTGGTCCCGGGGTGCTCTCAGGGGCTGTGTGAAAGCCCTCCTAGCACCCCAACACGCAGGCTTGGTCCCGGGGTGCTCTCAGGGGCTGTGTGAAAGCCCTCCTAGCACCCCAACACGCAGGCTTGGTCCCGGGGTGCTCTCAGGGGCTGTGTGAAAGCCCTCCTAGCACCCCAACACGCAGGCTTGGTCCCGGGGTGCTCTCAGGGGCTGTGTGAAAGCCCTCCTAGCACCCCAACACGCAGGCTTGGTCCCGGGGTGCTCTCAGGGGCTGTGTGAAAGCCCTCCTAGCACCCCAACACGCAGGCTTGGTCCCAGGGTGCTCTCAGGGGCTGTGTGAAAGGCCTTGCGTGCATATTGATCTAAACTGTTCAATTGATTTGGAGCGCTGGTTATAGCAGTCATGCATGTCCTCTGTTCAAAACTAGAAAACCAGTTGTTCACAAAAGATTGTGAAGGAGGAGAGGGACCCGGATGTGCCTGGAGGAGACCATTGCTGCCCGCCTTCATGGCGTCATCACGTCAGGCACACGGTCTTGGTAGCACTCCGCAGGAAGTTGGGCTCCCATTTGCTCTGTATTGTCTTGCGGGATGACGTTCAACAATAAGCAGGGTTGTGATCTTGGACAGCCCATTACTAAACTCACTAGCTACCTCCTAGCGGCCTTCAGGTTATTTCCATCTATCACTGTTCAAGCGGCCGTCTCGCTGACTCCGGAGTCAGGCAGCCTTCTCACTGGGAGCCTGCATGAGTTTGTTTGCTAAGTGGGGTGCCCGTCGCTTTTGACACCTGAGTACCAGAGAACCCTTCAAGCTGTTCTCACACAAGACTTTTGTTTCTGTAAAGAAGCCTCTTTTTTTTTTCAGATTTTCAAAGAAACAAAGTATGTTCATCAACGATTTCCTAAAACAGTGACCACTAGTCCAGAAAAGATAAACATTCTTATTTTAATCATTAGTGACATGAAGTTGAACATTTGTTTACGTTTTATTGACTATATTTTTATATATTTGGTGAATTGATTGAGCATTTTTTCACTGAGTTATTGTTCATCCTACTGCTTTGGAAAGCATCTTTCTACAGCAAACATTTGAAATGTGATCTAGAATTGAGCAGGTGTTTGGCCTGTTCAGAGCGCAGCCTCTAGACGCCATCGCCACGCTGGAAGAGGCTCCTCTTCACAGCTCCCTTCTGTATCCCACTGAAAAAGACTTCTCTTTCCTGAGACCAGACGCTTGCTAACCCACACTGTATTCCAGTTATTCTGTAATTTGCAATTCACAGTGTGTCTGCCCATCTAGCAGGTGGTAGAGAACATACCATGAGGTAATACTGGTGCTTTTTTCTTCTCAAGTAATTAGGAAATCATGTTGAAGTTAAAACTAGTCAGTCCTTCCACCAATGACATGAACATGCCATTCTAACCCGGATGATGTTCACCTACTTCCGACGTTTCTCAGGATGGCTCACCTGCCTGGCCCTCGCTCTAGGGTCCATCGCGAGTTCAGGGCACAGGGTGTGGGGAGCCGGGAGAGCCTCAGGTTCGTCCTCAGGTTTGGGGCTGGCCCAGAGAACCTGGTCTTGTGTGTCAGAGTTTGCTGGTCAGCTCAGCTTCTTTGTGTGTCGCTGCTTCCTAGAGCGAGACGAGTCCATGCAGCTGCGTCAGAATCCCCAGGAACAGCCTTGCTGGGAGACCTGCAGGCTCGAACCCAGCACGGTCCAAACCCTCTGAGGTTAGAAGCTCCAGTGTTAGATCCTGAGTACTGTGTTCACTTTTGGGGTGTCGGGTTTTCTTGTTTGTTGTAAATATGAAGTCCCTCCCCTGAATCTTCACTTGTCAGCATTACTTTTCACAATTCACCCTTCTGTGTACTGTGTTCTTGCGTCATTTCCAATACCAGAGGTGCGAATCTAACTCCTAGTACACGTGTCTTGCAAACTTGATTCTGTGTGAATGCATCACCGTTGTGTTGTGTCAGCCTCACACATGGACAGGTCAGCTCTGGAGTGGGGTCAACGAGTGACGGGTGGCCTCTCTGCGCACCTGTGCCAAGGAAGACAGACAGCCTCCAGGGTCAGCTCTTGGGTGGTCACATGTGCTGTCGTGAGCCATCCTAGTTTTTGATGGATTTTGTCAGAAGATTGTGGCTGTCCATCACTGCACTGCAGGTAGCCACTGATACAAGCACGCCGTGCCAACCCTAGCAGTGCGTGCTTATCCTTTCACTTCTCAACGTGTGTGTGTGTGTGTGTGTGTGTGTGTGTGTGTGTGTGTGTAGGAGGGGCCTTCAGAAACTTCATGGAAAATGCGCATTGTGGACAAAGTCATGATGCACTCCACTTCTCCCCATCCCGAAGCTTGGGTTTCAGGTTTCTGCACCAAAGTAAGCTTTCCTTCAGCTTCTTCAGGGGCTCACGTAACCTGGAGGCATTTAAACAGGAGCGCCTGGCAGGCTTGCACACAGTGTTGTGCCCTGCGGCTGGGATGTAGCAAGGGCAGGATTAGATGTGGATCTTCATGGGCAGTAAATGTGTTCAGTCTAACTTGGAAATGGGGCATGTTACTCTGCGCTAGCAGTTTGTAGAAAAGCCGTTAAGTCAACGTTCGAGTCTCTTCATTTCTGGGTTAGTGAGAAGAGCAGTCTCGCCGAAAACCCAACAATGTTGTCTCCATGCACAGCACAGAAGCCCATTTATTGCTTTTTAATTTATTTTATTTATTTGAAAGATATGAAGAGAGAGAGAGAGAGAGAGAGAACTCCCAGGGAGCATTCTTGCTATCTGCTGGTTCATTCCCTAAACACCCACAGCAGTTGAAATAAGATAAGGCAGGAGCCAGGAACTTCATCCAGATTTCCCGCGTGGACGGCAGGAATCCAACCACGTGAGTCATCCTCAGGCTCCCAGGGCGTACATTAGCAGGAAGCAGGAACTGAGAGCACAGCAGAGGCTCAAACCCGGTACTCGGCTGCAGGACGTGAGTGTCCCGAGAGGCGTCTTAAGTGCTGAACCGAACACCTGCTACCAAAAGTTTCTTTCTGTCTAGTTGTTTACTCAAATGTATTTCCCACAAAATGGACTTCAGAGCACTCAGAGTTCAGACTGGTTCTCCTTTGCTTTCCTTCTTGGAGGTCGCATGAAAGGTTTATCAATCCGATGAGGCATTCTTGTTACTACAACCACAGGGCTTTCATGTCTATTGCGCCTAGAACACAAAGCTGTGGCCCCAATACACTCACTTGCACCACAAAATTTATTGTAGGCAGAGCATCCCAGCATTTGTTTCCTTTTAGCATACCATACCAGTGTGCTTTATACGCCTCTACTATGCATATATATACATATATATGTGTGTGTGTGTGTGTATAATATCAGGCACTGGCACACTTCATGGACAAGCATTTGCTGTTAGTCTTACCTGTCCATTTGTGAACCTCACGGATGACCCTTGGTCCCAGTCCCTGGACCGTGGCACCTTTACCTTCTAGCCCATCACGGGATTTTCTAGCCTTGCGCTGGGCCTCGTTTGGCTTGCTGGCTTTGCACCCAGAAACCATCAGCGAGGCCGCCTCCCCGGTGCAGATATTCAGCTCCTTGATCATTTTGCTTGTCCCTCTCTGAAGGCTCAGTTCAATAGCAGAATGTGAGTCTTTGTTTTGTTTCCTGTACCATTTCCTCCAGGCAAAACTTGGCATTAGGCAAATCTGTGTTGGCCTCCATCCAGGCAATTTAGTAGCACAAGTTTCTCATTATAAAATGGGTTCACCTGTAGGATGGTCCCCTGGTCTGGACACCGAGCCTGGCATTATTATTATTAAGACGCCACTTCTGTACGACATATGTTTTCAGCATAGACGGTTAATTTCCCCATATACCTGCCTACAGAGATTTCTTCAGGCCTGGCGTGTTTTTGTTCTTGTTGGGAATTGGGAGAACAGCTAACTAAATTTCCAGCTGTCCTCTTCGTATTGCATTTAGAATTAGAGATGACAAAGACGACGGTTTTGAAAACAAATCACCCACATGTCTGTTCCTACGCGTGAAAAGGGCTCATCCCGATGCTCTGAGCCGTGACACGAACGTTTCAACATGAGGTCACTGGTGAACTGTGGTGACGGCACAGCTGGCTGTCCTTGTGTTTTAAAGAAAATATGGGTCACCCACACCCGTTGGTATCTCAGCACTCCGAGAATGATCTTTCTCCAGGCTAAAAGAGAAAGATTACACGCTAGGGTCAGTTCACAAATGTTTTGCATTAGAGCAGAAATTGCCTTCATGTACTAAGATGTTTAAGCACCTACAAAGTTGTCGCCAGCCATCTGGGCTGCTGGGAACACTAAATCAATCTGTTGTATGCACAAAGCCAAGTAATTTATCTGTCAGGTAGTATTTCATTTAAAACATATTTCTGTGCAAAATGAAATACGTAAAATCGTCCATTTCCATACCCGAGTCTGGCAGCACCCATTATTTCACAGACAAAATTGTCTTTTTAATGGAGCAAGAAGGTCCTTGGCACATTGGCCTTGACTCCAGAAAGCAGCTTTTATTTGCATTATGCAAATAGCCCCTGACTGTGGGGGGAACCCCCCAGCCCCTGATGGAGTGTCACCTCTCCCAGGCTCCTGTGAGCCCAGCTCAGCGCAACACCGGTGGCAGGTCAGGTGAGCTGTGCCGCAGCGACTCGGCCCCAGTGCCTCCTCCAGCTCGGGGCACTCAGGAGCCAGAGCTCCATTCCGTAGCCGCACACAAGGGGCAAGGTTTCTGAGGCCTGAGTTCAACCTCCCTGACAGGTTTACACGCCTCTGCTAACAAGCGGAGCAGATCTTTCTACTGATCCATGGTGTTCCCACCATCGGAAACGAGCAGATGTCCGTGGGCGCTGCACACAGTGCACCAGGCTGCTCTGCTCACATTAGCCTGTTGTTCAGTAACAGAGGCCAAGGAGGAATTGTATTAGGAATAACTGGCTCTCTTGTCCCGTTTTTGTATTTTCCTTTGCTTGTAAGTGATCATTCCTGAGTTGATGCACTTGGGATGGTGCTCCCAGTTGATGTCACTTCTCCAGACCCGAGGCCTGAGTCAGGACATGCTGTTCCAGCTGAATTATGTCCTCGTTCCCCCGAGAATGCGCAGTCTGGTCTTCCTTCACAAACAGCAAAGAAACCTATAGGAATCAGGTTTCCAAGGCATGAGCTTGTTCGTGAGTATGAAAGAAAGGCTGCTGGACAGAGAAGCACTTTTGTAGACTTCAGGCTGTCAATGTGCAGGCAAATGTCTGCATAGTTTCATAGGAGCTGGAACTCCTTCAAGACGCAGCGTCTGCCAGGCAGAGGTGCTCCCGGCACTAAGGTGTGTAAGAGCCACCTGCCTCAGTGCCAGGCCAAGCTCTGTGCCATCGTCGGCCCTGAACCCTCCAGGGCCTGCTGGATGCCCCTACGTGAGGAGTGGTGCTAAAGCCCCATTGCCTCGGTGTTGTTCAGTGTTACACGGAGAGGCAGCTGTCACCCCGGCACTGTCTCCAAGCAGGCAGGGCTGGCTGTGATACCAGAGCAAACTTGAGGGCTGCTGGGATCAAATCACAGAAGCCAACACTCAGAGAACTCTTCGAGTCGTAAGCGCACGGACAAGGACTTCCGCTGAGCACAGAACTGTGCCTCTCAGGGACCCTAGACGTCATTTCTGGGGCTGTGCTGTCGCAAGGGGAGTGCATGTGGCAGTGGGGTCTTCCTGCCTGTCAGCTCACCCACGCTCGTCTGTGTTCTGAGATCTCCCCAGATCTCTCTCCAGAGCAATCCCAGCTGTTGCACGAGCTGCTCCTGCCGGCCAAGGCAGCCGGCAAGGGTCACTCTGTTCTCCTGGACTAGGAGTTTCCCATCCAGGCTTACCAAGGTGACTCTTCTGGGCCCTTCAAGGCTGCCCTGCTGCCCTCCTGAGCATGGGCACATTTGCATTTCTGCTTGCTGCTCTCTATTCCTGCTCCTGACACACCCACACACATACCCTCAGCTTCAACCCCTGGACCTGGGCGCACAGGGCCTGCACTCTGCACTTGCTGTGTTCATCATGAATCCTGTGCTCCTAACTCGTGCACACACACGGACACACAGACTCACACATGCACACACACACACACATACCCCTCAGTGCTCAGCTCCTCATCCCCCAGGCCAGGCACATAGGGCCTGTGCTCTGTACCTGCCCTGCTAGTCATGAATCCGCTGGGAGTGTACTCTCTCACTTCTCTTGGGCCAGGAAGACGCCTTGTCAAGCACCATTCATTCCACCCACCAACGCCCCCACAAGGGTAGGGTTCTGTCCTTGAAGGTGTAGGGAAAGCTCTCAGTGCTCCTGCATCCTGTCCCCCTGGTCTGCACGTGGGGCTCCTCACGTCACCTTCTCTCTGAATTTGTTGGTCCCTGTGTCCAGTTGTTTCTTCGTCAGTCTCCCCACCCCGTCCCGTTGGCTTAGGGTCACCCTAATGGCCTCATTAGAATATGATAACTTCTGATCCCAAAATACAGTCACATTCTGGGGTACCCAAAGTTAGGCAAGAGAATATATTTTGGGGAGTATACAACTCCAACCATGACAGCAACTAGTGACCACCTGTTGTCTGGATAAAAAGTCCCAGGCTGGTGGCATTTGTGGGCAACTGGGATACATCTGCTGCAGCTCTTGTGTGTCCTGCAGAGGCTGAGGACAGAGACAGCTTCCCTGTGGCCCAGACTGTCAGCAGGAAATACACAGGCGGCTTGGGGTGAGAGTGGGGTGGGGGTTGGTCCTCCACAGCCCAGAGTGGCCAAGGCCGAGGAGGTGCCAGGAGCGGGCCATGGTGGGTTTGAAGGAGGAATCCGCAGTACTGACAGTGATTCCTCTGGCGTGGTTGTTAGGCTGGTGGGCGGGCCTGACTCGGGCCGGGGGATTTGTTGGTGTCCAGCTCTGTATCTTGTGTCCTTGCCAGCTACCTGTCCTCTACGCGTCAGTACTTGTTTGAGCGACTGCAGAAGTCTTCATCTGAACGGAATCAGTAGTGCTGTAACCCAGAGTGCCCTGCATTCGCATTCAAGGGGGGAGCCAGATGTGCCAAGCTGAAGGTCCCTGATCACTGCACCTGGAGGGAAAGAAAAGCCGGGGAGCCGGAGCAGGGTCTCCCAGCAGGGCATGGGCTCTAGGCCCAGACTGTGTCTGCACATACTAGGTCCACAGCCCCCTGGGAGCCTCCTTCAGCCCGACACACACCTCTGCCACCTAGGACCCAGCAATCTAAAGGAGCCTCAGGCCTTATACCGGCAAAGGGGAAGATTGCCCATGGGGTTCAGCTCAGCTTTCCCTGAGGCCACTGCCAGGCGATGCTGCCCCTGTCAGGATGGTGCCCTTTCTGGAGTGGCCCAAGTGTGCTCGTCCCTCCTGCGGTCTCACTCTGAGGCCTCGCTTTCTGCTCAGACTCCACTTCTGCTCAATCCCCCGTCTGCACTGTGTCCCTGGACAATGGAGATTCTTAGCTCATGTCTTCCAGAAGTTCCTAAGTGAGTGAAACTTCCAAAGACTCTTGCCACATTTTGAAATGCCTACCTGCTAAATGGCGTCTGTGCCTCCTGAACATTTATTTAAGATTTCTTTATTTTTATTTGAAAGGCAGATTTTTATAGACAGAGAAGGAGAGACAGAGAGCGAGAGAGATCTTCCATCCACTGGCTTGCACCCAAAATGGCCACAGCAGCTAGGAACCAGATCCCCCAGGTACATGCAAGGACCCAAGGACCTGAGCCATTATCTGCTATTTCCCAGGCCACAAGCAGGGAGCTGGATGGGAAGTGGAGCAACCGGGACACATACCATCACACTATGGGATGCCAGCATCACAGGGTTAGCCTGCTAGGTCATTGCTCTGGCCCTTAGCATCTTGAAAGGGACCTTGGGGACCAGACCAGTAGGACATTCAGAAATCATGGGTGAAAATCCCCTTTCCGTGCAGTAATCCTTTCTCGTACCTGCTGTGTCCTGACGCTTACACTTGGACCACTTACATGATTTTGAAGCAACATGGATGAAATGGTTTTGTGATCTGGCCTGAACCAGCTGACTAAGCGTCCCTGCTCAGTTTATGTGGTGTAGACCACAAAATGCCATCAAAATGGGTGAGTCTCATGAGCTCCAGCAGTAACAACTACACATTACGGATTCAGGGAGCATTCAAAAGGTGGGAATTGGGGTCTTGGTCTGCCTTCAGGTTTTGTCCAGCAGGTGAGCGATGCTTCATGTCATCTTAAAGATGCTCAAGGAAAGAAAAAAGAAGAGAACAGTGAGGAAATTTGTAGGAGGAATGAAAGTGACAGCCAGCAAGACCCAGCCGTGATGTTCTGCCCTATCCTGCCTGTGCCTGGGTCCCTCGGCGCCCCACTGTGCCTGGGTCCCTCGGCGCCCCACTGTGCCTGGGTCCCTCGGCGCCCCACTGTGCCTGGGTCCCTCCGCGCCCCACTGTGCCATGCTCACAGCCCTGAGCTGGACTGCCACGGCTGAGACAAAGGAGTATGTCACCGATGTGCTCCTCCACATTGTAGGACTACACCCCATCTGTCTCCCTTTCCTTTCAAGGAGCACGTTCAAGGCAGTCCAAGCTCCCATAGGTAAGAAAGCTGGGCTCTGCCTCTTACTGCGCTGCTCTCCAGCCACAGGCCAGAGTGAGTCTTCCTCTGCTCCGTGGACCTCGTGTGTAAATGGCGCTCAGGCTAGCTCAGTTCCACTCCTCTGAGAGGATGTCAACCAACGGTATATTCTGGAAACGCTGCACACAGCCAAGGTGGAAGGTTTTGTTCATGCCAGAGGATGTTACTGTCACAAGACGGAGCCAATTTCAGAAGCTTTAGTGTAATGGAATGCCTAAGAAGTGATGGAGCTCAGGGCACCTGCTGTTGTAAACCAGCCCGGGATCAGGAAGCTCCTGGCACCAAGTTTGTTGCTGAGCAAGCGTGCCACGGATGAGCTGCTCATGGCATGGCCATTGTCGCTGCTGTCGGGACAACTAGTAGTGACATGGCGGCAACGTTACTGTTGGCTGGAATGTGTCTCCATTAGCAGCCTCAGGGTAACCCTCCAACTGCCGGAACACCTAATGGCTGCTTCTTAGTCTGTTCCCAGATGTCACCTGGGCCAGAGCCGGACCTGTGGAGAAAATGCTGTTTTGAAATGTATTTGCATCCAAAAATTATTTCTCTGTAACCTGAGCCAATCTGGCCACACACCAGTGATACCAGCAACAAACAAATGTGTCTTCTGCTTCCCCTAAAGTAAAGTTGGCCGTGACATGTCTGTGCACCTGCTGGAGAAGCAGGCAGTGTTCCAGGGGAGTCCCTCAGCCACTGAAGTAAAAAGCAGCAAGATACAACCTTTCAAACCAGGCCCATCCCCCACGCCTTCAGCACCCAAGGTCTGGGTTCCCGGCTGCAGGTCAACGGTCCCTGGACAGAGGGCTGGGAGATAAGCTGTGGCTGCCAAATGGCTTACACTCCGCTTTCCTCCATCTCCCAGGGACATCTGGGCCCTGGGACACTCCTGAACACCTGAGCGTCGAGGCTGGAGGCTGAGGGTTCCCGTGTGGACAAGGAGACACTGGCCTTTAGGCAGCACGTGGTTTATGCCCTGTTTCCAACATTTTCCTGGCGCAGCTCTGGCTCTGCTGGAAAATGAACAAATAGCTTGCAAAGCCCTTCCTGCTGCTCTCAAAGCCAGAAGTCTGGTGTTGGAGTGTTGCATGCTCACACAGGTCAAACACATTGTTATGACATGTTATGTGTGGCACCTTGATGCAGGTATAACTACCTATGAAACCACAGGTCTGGGCCCAGTGTGATAGTCTAGAGGTTAAATCATCACCTTGCATGTGCCGGGATCCCATATGGGCACCGGTTCATGTTCCATCTGCTCCACTTCCCATCCAGCTCCCTGCTTGTGGCCTGGGAAGCAGTCGAGGATGGCCCAAATCCGTGGGATGCTGCACCTGCGTGGGAGACTTGGAAGAAGCCTCTGGTACCTAGCTTCAGATTGGCTTAATTCTGGCTGTTGTGGTCACTTGGGGAGTGAACCAGTGGATGGAAGATCTTTCTGAAACTCCTCTCTGTATATCTGTATCTCCAATAAAAATAATAAATAAATATTAAAAAAAACAGAGAGGACATGGTCTACAGGTGCCTGGGAAACATCACTTCACATCCTGCTGGTATGAGGCTGCAGCTGTGAGGGCTGGAGCGCCCGTGCTCAAGGCTCAGTGCCCTAGGGCTCCGGTGGCCCTTGCCCCGTCCGTTAGGACCCTCAGCATCCCTCTCGGTCCAGACCTAAATCCAGCTTTGTTTCCAGCTCCTGCACTGGAACCCAGAAAATAATAAAGGTATTTTGTGAAAAACTCCTAAGTCTGTGGATCAAACTGGAGCACCGACATGTGCAGCTGCAGGCTTAGCGTTCGATCCTCTGGAGAGGAGTGTGTGTGTGAGCCAGTCATGGCAGAAGAGCAGAGAGGGAATGGTTTAAATCATAATAACTTCATAAAACAGAGTTTTCTTGTAATATTCTTTGGTAATGTTGAGCTGAAAATAGATTTACAATCAAAATGGGCTTAATCTGATATTAAAGAATTCTCTTAAAATCCCCCAACCAATTGAGATTCCTTTTTTTTCTCCCTTTGGTTTGTTTTGCGTTAGCTCCTCCAAGAGGCTGTGGATGTAAAGAAAGAGATTGGCGTTAATTAAAGCTGGGCTTTTTTGCATAGTGGGGGTAGCTTCAGCTCAGGAGTGCTTGCCAGGCTAGCGTCCGTCCGTGGTGCCCAGCTTCCCAGGTGACAAAGCACTGCTGATGGGCCAGCACCCAGCACAGCAGCGCGGCTTCCTGGACTGGCATCCAGTGACCCGCTCTGTGGCTGCCAAGGGCAGCACCCAACTGCACAGTTAGCATGCGCACATGGCCTGGCAGGGCTGCAGCCCCTCCTGCCTCATCATCATCATCTTATGCATTGAACACACACAATAAATCCCCACAGTTGTCTTAATACAGCAGGACACATGGTCAGGAGGCCTGAGGCTCCTACAGCCCCCAGCCAGGCATTTCCTCGGGGTGTTCAGGGGAACTACATCACCTCAGGTGCAAGGAGAGACCCTTCCCCCAGACCAGGAGAGGCTGGGGAGTCTCTAAGGGTGGCGTGGAGAGGAAACGTCCAGGGTGTATCCTTGCTGTATGCCTCACGATGTTCTTGGCACAGGGGTCTTGATGGGTAGTGGCTTTCAAAGCAAATCCTGACTTCAGAGAGATGTCACCTTGACGGATGGATCAGAAAAGTGAAAGGTGATGGGGAAATGAACAAGCAGTTGAATGCATCAGGCATCAGGCTGGATTTTAAAATAAAAACTCTAATGATTTCATGTAATTCTGCCTTGGCAATGGAGCTTTAAATGAATAAACGAATTTTGAGATACTCTGGGTTCTGGGTTGGCAGGTTGGACATGGCTTTTTGGCAGAGGGGCTGGGGAGGGCAAGTGCTCCAGAGCGGAGGAGCCCTGGCCGCCAACCCCCTGCTGTTATGTTGGGCAGCTGGCCGAGGGCATAGGTTTTCATGAGCAGTTCTGGAAGCCACGTTCTGTCCCCAGGGGTCTGCGGGTATTCAGGAGAAAGAACCTCCTCGCTGCTGAAAGCCTTGACTCTCCCCCTGGACTGGGGGCACCTCAGGCCATGGCTACATGTTCTGCCAGAGAAGGGCCACCCAGAACCCACGAGCACAGCCTCATGCATTACGGTGACATACTGGTCGTGGGGTGAGTCATAACCCCAGGGTTGGGGCTGGGGTTGTTGTGGTGCCACCTGCAACCTTGGCATTCCCTCAGCAGTGCTGATGGAGTCCCCATGGCTCCACGTCCCATGCAGCTCCCTGCTATTGCAGCTGGGAAGGCATTACAAGTCCTTGAGCTGTGGGAGGCCTAGAAGGAGTTCCAGGCTCCTGACTTCAGCCTGGCCCCGTGGGTGCAAGATTCCCCCACCTCCCACCTCCTGTCATCTCTTTCCCTCTGTAACTCTGCCTTTCAAATGGATACAATAAATCCTTTTAAAATTAATATATAACTCAATGGTGGGGGTCCTCAAGCAAAGAGAAGATGAGGAGACGCACAGAAAGGAAGGCCAAGACCCAGGCAAACCCTGTGGGGTGGCATCCAAAGCCCAGGCAGCATGGGAGTTGCTGGCACCTTGAGAGGGTGGGGGGCAGGCAAGAGGCCATGTTCTCCCTCTCTCCCTGAGAGCCCCTCCTATCGAGGCTTTGATGCCAGACTCCTGGCAATGGCGCAGGTAGCACAGTGGTTGCAAGAAGGGCTCCTTGCTCAGGTTGGGGTTCTGTAGCCTCCCGGGAGTCTGGCAACCTGCATGTGCCTCTGTTGGCAAGTGAGTGTGGAGATGAGGGATGTGCTGATCGATTTTCCAGCAAAGGCTACTTTTCAGAACAGGCATGTGAGGCAGGCCAGGCAGAGGCAATTTGGCATGTTGCCACTCAAAGCTTAGGCTCACAACCCAGAGCAAGGGCTCCGAGTTCTCGGATGCAGGCACAAGTAGTTGATTGCTTCAAGTTCTTGGATGCAGACATGAGTAGCTGAGTGGTCTGAGCAGCACATCTTCTTGCTCAGTTTGTTGAGCTGCCATCATGGTTTTATCTCTTCATGGAGTTAACCGTTTTTCTGAAATGTCAGCCATGCTGCGCGTCTTGTTACATCCTGTTACACGGTCAAGTAGCTAAAGGACAGTAATAAATTTGTGCAGTGTGACAGCGGTGCTTGTTGAGGGGAATGCTGGCTCAGCGGTGGTTGTTGAGGGGAATGCTGGCTCCTGGTTACCTTGTAGAAGTTCCTGGACTTGATTCTCAAACTTAATGTTGCAGGGACACGGCTCTTTTCATCAAAGAAAAACAGAAAATAAAAACAGCATTACAACTAGCCTTCCCATTAAAATACCACACACATAGTTTTTTAAAGATTCTAAGACATTCTTGGGGGCGGAGGGGCGGAACGCAGAAGGGTGCTGCAGAATGATACTGTGTGTGGCTGGGTTAGCAGGGCTGGCAAGTTCAAGTCCTTTTGGAATCAGTCTCCGTGTGAGACTTGTGTGGTCCCAGGAACTGCCAGCCACCGCTGTTTCTTGCAATGCGCGTTTGCCATCACAGCAGACCAAACCCTGCCAAGGCGACTCTGTCATGCTGAACCCAGCAGCTTCTGACCAGGCGCTGTTGGAGGAAAGATGGAAATTAGAAAGAGGAAGAAGCAAGTGGAGGTGGAAGGCAGTTTAGTGGCAGTTTGTTCAGCTTTTTTCCTCCATGACACTGGAGGATGAAGGACACTTGAGGAAGCAGAGCTGCCGTTGCCAGCTACCACTGTGGCCCCCCTTGTTCTGCAGGGAACATCTGAGCCTTCCAGACAGGAAGCCTTTCGGAATCTGGTCCGAGGGTCCAAGCAGGCAAATGGGACGGTTCCAGAATAGCTTTGGTCATTCCAGCAAGTTCTCAGCACATACATTTCCCGAGTTGCTCTCAGGCCAGATCAACGATCATTCACACTGATCCTCCACGAGGCTGCTCGTATGTCAACTGCCTGACCTGCTTCAGAACGAGGGTCTCCAGGGACAGTCTTACTCTTCCCATCAGTGGGATGCAATTGCTCCTGAAAAGCAATGATATTGACAGCCCCTACTCAGACATTCACCATCAACCTACTTCAGGGATGCCCACGCCAGAGCACAGGTTAAGTGTGGCTGCTAGGCCATCCACTGTCTCTGAACCTGAAAAACTGGCAAGTAGGAGCAAACATTGCTTGAGCTGCATGGTCAGTGGACTGTCTCAGGAGGCCCTCCTTGGGCACCTTGATGTCATTTTCAGGCTACCCAGGGATATAGCCCAACACCCTGCCAGGATCTTGGCACACGTAGTAGTGTTCCTGCATGGAAATGCCCAGGGAGAAGCTACCAAGCTGATTCCCAGAGACACAACGGAGACATTCTGGTGGCAGATGGAGGGGCGGCCGGGGGGCTACACAGCTATCTGAAGGCTCAGCATTAGAGGAGCAGAAGGGTGCAGACAGTGGCCTCTCCGCCAGCAGCAGCGGGGGCCACACCCGCGCTCAGCTGTGACTCTCCTCTGTGGTGCTCTTCTGCCTCATTGACGCGTGCTGGAGCAGTGTCTGTGGAAAGCCTGAGTAAGCCAATCTGAGTGACCTTTGACACCTAAGGAATTCAGACATTAAAGGTGACCATAAGCACTGCGTATTCCTTTCCCAAGTTCAGGAATGCTTGCCACGCTTTTTGGCCATGTTGCTCAATGGGACAAGAAATGGTTGGCATGTTTGGCACTGGCAAGGCCGTGGGCAGCACACTTGGGGTGCATACCTCTCATGTGGGGCTTCAGCTTCTGTTGAAGACCACGGGGCTAACACAGGCCTGTTCTGCTCCTCAGTTGGTCACTAGGGATGTCCAAAGTGAAGAAACACAGCAGGGGCCAGCACCGAAGCCCCGGAGTACAGCGCAGAGCAGAGGTTTGCAATGTGATCACGTGGCGACTTGCCAACACAGGTGTGTTCTGAGGTTAGGCCAAGGTCACTAGGATTGGCTCAAGCTGGCTGACAAAGAACAGTTGGAAGTGAGAGGAAAGAATGATGGAGGCAGAACATTCTAAAACCCTGCGGAGCAGTTTTATCTGCCCTTTCAGTAGGACCATTTGAGTCCAGTAAGAACATCTTTGCTGACAAAACTCATTGGTAAGCCAATCATGTGGTCAGGGCGCAGTTCCCTGGGCCCTGGTTGCACTCCCGCATGCTGTAACTTCCTTCCGTGTTTGTTCTTCAAAGGATGGTTTGAGAAATACCTGGGAGCAGGTCCCTGCTCTCACACAAGAGGCTCGTTTTTCTTCGAAAGAGAAATGCCTCTGTCCCAGTCTTGCTGCTCTCCTCCTCGCCTTCAGAGAGAGCACAGTGTCTGCGCATGGGCGTCAGGCTGTAGACGGTGCCCTAGGCTGGACAGCAGAGTACAAGGTGCCCTTGTTCCCGGCTCAGAAAAGCACTCAAGTGTCTGGATGTCTGGGAAGACTGAACCAGGCAAACGAGTCGCATTTCAACACGCCTTCCACTTGATAGGTTCCACTCTCCCTAGCCAACCTGAAGATGACACCTCTGCTGCTGGGCCGGGACTGGGGGAGGACCTTTCAGCCCTGTGGTCGACCCCACCAATTGCCGTGATCCCGCATCGGCTGGATCCTGCCCACAGGGGTTCCCCATTCTTGCAAGAACCCATCCTTCTTTGCCTCCAATAGAAAACAAATAGGATCTTCCTACTGCAGCATTCCCATGACCTAGCTCTGGACCTCACACGGGGAGGTTTGCTTTGGGCCTCTCCAACAGCACAGTGAAAACTTCTGCTGTCTAGTAGAGGGTTACCTTCTGGACAGAGCCAACAACGTTCATCCCTAGCTTTGCTTCCTCAGGGAAAATTCTTGGGGGTCGTTCTGCTTTTTGGCTGAAGGCTGGGAATCTGCCTTCCCCTCCCAGCGCACCTTCTCACCTAGACCGCAGAAGGGCCGGGGCTGGATCAGGATCTGCTGGGTGGGAGGGGTCCATGGCAGGTGCTCATCCTTGCCACAGAGGGCCCTTCCTCTGGGGGCCGCAGCACCTGCAGCTGCTCGTGGGAGCATGCATGTGCATGAGTGCGTGGAGCCAGCCCAGCCAGCACGGAGGCATAAAGCCGACAGCCCCCTGATGATTTAAGGTACTTTTAGATTCCCTGTGATAACATAGAGGCAGATCCGGCAAAGCACACTGATACAATGGTTGCTTTCTCAGGCCTCCAAGACTGAATTAATTGTGTTACACCTTGAGGAAAAGTGGGGAGGAAACAATGGGAACGTTTCCTTTAAAGTCGTCTTATTAAGGGAACTGCGTCCTGGCCTCTCTCTCCCAGGGAACCCCTTCTCCACCTTATCAAACAGAGGTGCTTGCCAGATGCAACAGGTCCCTTCTCCAAAGCTGTGTTCTCACACTCCTCACACCCCCTGTAGGCTTTGAAATCAGTGTTCAAAGTGGACTTTCTGAATTCATGAAAACCCACAGGTCTGTAATCCATCCCTAATGGAAGTCAAACATGACACCGGCAAGATAAAACACAGTGGCCTCCCCCTCTGTTCACAGTAGGTGTCTGCGGATGATAAATATTTTATTTTACTACAAAAACAAATAACTAAACATACCCCCTGTGTTTGTTCTGAACTCCACAGTAGCTTTTGTGAGTTTACTAGATTTCAAAGCCGAGCGAGGAATCCATAGTGTTGCGGCGGTAACTGGGTGCATTCATTCCAAAGGAGAACCAAAGCTGCTTTCATTCTCTACAAACCGCGTATTACAGGGATGCCAGCCGGTGCCCATCAGCTGGGGCAGCGACTGGCATCCTCCTCCAGGCCCTGGCTTGGGAGCAAGGAGTCAGCCAAGACCAAAAGCACAGGTGTCAAAGATGAGCTATATTTGACCGATGTCGTCCTGCTGGCCACCATTGCCAACATCCAACAAGACCTTGGCCAACAAGACCGGGTGCTCTGTGGACTGCACTTTCTGCTCCTCTGAACCACAGGCCTCAGGGTCTGGAGGTCTCGAGGCCCGAGGAGAACAAGCCAACTCTGCAGGCCATGTGCTTGAAGGCAACTTTACCAAAAACCACCCCGTCACTGGCTCCATCAGTGTGTGGAGACCTTCTGAATCTACAGTGTTTAACGGCTTCCAGAAAGGACTTTGGCGATGTCGCAATCTTGGTAGCCGAGTAAATGAGCCAAGCACCCGCTTGCGTGTTAATCTCCATGACTGCAGACTTGCCTGTGCTGGGGATTATAGTGGCCGTCCTCTGAGGCTCTCTGACCCTTGGCCACGTTGCTGTGATGCAAGGATTTGGGGGATGTTGCAATGTGCCCAGGTCTTCAGGGCATTCCTGCAATTCAGCATTTTGAAAGAGCTTTCCCAGGATCTCAGCGTGGTGATTGCCAGTGTCAAGGAGGGCTATGGACCCCTCTGACGGACAGAGCTGGGGACAGCATCATGCCGGTTAGATTGTATATAGATTTGCTAGCCACACCATTTTGCCTGTTTCTTTCTTTCTTCTGAATTTCTGTAGCACACAGAACAGCAGCCCGATAGACTACGGTCCTGGCAGACACCGGAAGTGTGTGCTGAGCCTCTGTAATGGTTTGCTGCATGTGGCAACCTGGATAGGACTGTGGGATGCGGACTCAGGACACAGGGAGCAAGGCAGCACACCTTCTAAAATATGGGTGGCTTTACCCAGCCAGTGGGAGGTCCAAATAGAGCAGCAGATCACGTGGGCCTAGAACAGGACCATGAGCCCAGCTCTCCTGGGCTTCCTCTGCAAACCTGGAGTTAGCATCTTTTAGAATCCTAAGAGCCATGTCCCTGTGATGTGTTTCTGCGCTCCCCTTATGGCCATGCCCTACACTTGTGTCTCTGAAGAACTCTGACCAATACAAATTCATAGCCAAACCTAAGGGTAAGCCAGTATCAAGAATGGCAGTGGCGCCCTGAGATAGTTCATCTTGAGGATACATGCTACACCCAAGATCCAGGAGCCCCAGAAACCATGCATCTGAGTTGTGCGAAGCTGTGACACAGGGTCACCCACTCAGTCTACAGTGAAGATAAGGCAAGGCTCTTCAGATTCGCCAGCTGCTGCTTGAATGAGTCCCTCGGGCTCAAGGTCTTCCTCCGAAGGCGCTCCATAAAGAAGAGACTCATGCTATGACTCCTGTCGGAGGAGACATGGGATGGCTGTCTTGTCACTTCTGCAAGCTCCTTCCAAATCCAGCTGCAGATCGGCACTGCTCTAAGATGTACACATTAATGTCTTACCTTTCCCTTGACTTAGTTCTCATGCTGTTTTCCGATTTAGTTTGCTTAGTCACTGGAGATGCCGGGAGAGAGACACACTACGTACTGGTTCCTCCCCAGTGGTCCACAGCAGGCGGGGCGGGGCTGAAACAGGGAGCTGGAGACTCAATCCAAGTTTCCCAGAGGGGTAGCAGGAACCCTGGGCCTTCAGCCGTGCCTGCTGCTTTCTGGGGTGCATCTGGAGGGAGCTAGAGTCGCAATTACACTGCTAGGTAGGACTCTGCCCACCTCAGCCCCTATTTTACTTTTTGCCTCTTGGAGTCCGGACAGCATTCTTGGGAGACGGTCTAGAAGCACACAACCCTGAAGGCTCTTCCCTTCATCCCCCTTGAACTTGCTCTCAGCCTGGAGCCCTCATGGCTGGTGTGTGGTTGACCTCAGCATGTCAGCCCCGTTCTCTGCAAGGCGCAGGTGGCCTGCCCCGCCCACTCCGGCTCTGCCGGTCCCTCTGGGTGCAGGTGAGGTGACCTGCCTGCCTGCTGAGGGGAGCCTGCAGTGGCCCTGGGGTTTCCAACCCCCTCTTGTGCACCCTGTAATTAGATCCTTGGCAGACACGCTCTCCTTGAATTATCCCTTCTGAGTATGCCATCTGTTCTCCCAAGGGACCTGGTGATCCCCAGTAGGGATTATTGTTTTAATGTATGGGGAGCTCAGGTTGCGTTCTGCTGCAATGTCATAATTGGAGACTAAAGTCTGCCTAAGTGATGCCTGCATGGGGTAGCTGTGTGGACTTCCACGGAAACATGGACACGGGCCCTCTGTGAAACCCACCAGAATGACTTGGGATCTTCCGTGTGCAAAGCCTTGGAGATGGGCAGCACTGTGGCTTGCAGGGACTGGCCACTGTCCTGCTGTGACTGGTGACACCATTGACCTTGCAGAGTCTTGGTATAAACATACTGGTAGGGAAACAGCTTTTGCTGGCCAGAGAAAGAGAGGGGCAAAGCCATTAGAGGCAAAACCATTGATGCTCAAGGCATGAATCCAAGCAGCATTTATTGTAGCACTGGAGCGCTCGGAAAAACACCCTAAGCAAGATGCTTGCCAGAGACAGACAAAGATCACAAGTCTTAATGCTGCCACCTCTGGGAAGTTGGCCCTGAGTGCATGAGTGAGTACACGAGTACACCATGCTCACACCCACACAAGACAAACAGGCATCCTTCCACGCCCTTGGAGCTGGGAGCCAGGGGAGGCTCAGGCGTTGCATTGTTCTTCCCCTGGGCCTGGACCACGGGCCTAGCCATGTGGTCCAGGGCGAGCATTCCCCATGCTCTGGGGGCCCCCGCCCCGGGCTCATCCCTCAGTACCTTTGTTTCTGCTGATCCCTCTGTCAGTGGCACCTCAAGGACCACGACTCATCGCTGAGACCTCACAGTCTGTGGGACCCAACTTTCTAGGGAGAACAGCACACAATTGCACACCTACAGGGATGTGCTCTCACACTGCAACCAAGCAGGAATTCACAAAACACACATTTGTTTTGCCCAATCCTGAGGCTGGCAGTGTGCACTCAGTGGACCCTGCGCACAGTGTGGGCAGGATTGGGGGCACTCTGTCCCTTGCCTCTTCCTGCACTGGAGGCTGCTGGCATCAAAGCTTGTGAACACGTCCCTCGATGTTTCCCTGCAGGAGGATGGTCGGGGGGTCTTCTCCTCTGGTGCCAGATCTCCTTGTGCTCCCTCTTAGAAAGACCCTTGAGCTTGCATTTAGGGTCCGTGCAATCTAGGATCGTTGCTGTGTAAGACAGCATTCGCAGGCTGCTGGAATCACACCTTCGGTGGGGACCATTACTCTGCCCATCATGACACACACATTCACACACACACGTGCAAATGCATCTTTTGAAATACATGGAGATGCACCGACTTTTACAGACATACTGTGCACGCTCCTGTATACCACACACACGTTACATGTTTTTTCTCTATTTCCCCAGTTGAACCGCAGGCTTGTTTTGGATAAGGATCCAGCGTTGCTTGCACAGGGCAGCTCAGCTGCTGAGGCTGCTCAGTCCTGGTTGTCCCTTCTCTCTCTGCACCTTCTGCCATCTGCTCATGATGCTCTCCCGGACCATCTGCCGGTGCACAGGGTCAGTGCTCTGTCCTTCTGAGACTCACAGTCCAGGCGCCAACTAGCAGGTCTGCCCAAGGCTTCAGCGTGATGCAATCTTGGCCTAGCTCTGGGCCCTGCAGAGAGCAGTGCAGCCTCCCTAGAGGCTTACACTTCGACAGCGTGAGTAGATCTCACCCAATGTGTGGTGTGATACACCCCCAAGACAATGGGGGTAGTACCGGTTCATGGGGAATGGCCACTCCGACTTTGTAGGGCTGCAGCGCTAACCGGGGTTCATGGAGATGTGCAGCTGGAGGCCTGAGGCTTTCCTGAGGCAGCAGAGAGAGTGGGTCCAGAGTGCCACGGATCTGGCCATTCGTGGACATGGTCTGAGCTGTGCACTGCTTGGCCGCGGCCAGAGGACAGCGTCTGGAGCTGTCTTGCTGAGCTCTGCCAAGGCCACCACAGGCTGCTTCTTCATGTGCTTCAGTCAAAAGGTCTCTGAGCCGCAGGAACAGCAGGTGAAGATTTGCATCTGGGAGGTTCCACTCCTAAGCCTGGCTCCACAGGCAAGCTTCTGATGAGCCCTGCTGTGTCCTGGCACTCTCCACGAAGGTCCCGATGACGCCACTGCATCCTGCCACGTGCCTGGCCACCAGCCTGGAAGCCACGTTTGCTCCCATGTGATTGTGTAGCGTGCCATGTGTGTGATTGCCCTTAACCCTGCCCAGCGATGCAGTGAGTTTGGAGTTTGAAATAAGATTCCAAGCATCCTTTAATGCAGTTTGACGAACTTTTTATATGTTCCAGTGGCTTAATGATAATGTGCACTGTGCTAAACTTTACATGCCCTTTTCTTAAAAAAAATACTGTCACGTAAATTTTTGTAAGCTCTAGGTTTATTTTATGACCCATAAATCTAGATGATATATTAAAATCTTGGAAGAATTTAATATCAGCATCCGATTATCCTTAAACATGCACCCACACCTAATTCCAGGGCAATTCCGGGACAGAGGCATATCAAGTACGTTAAAAGGTTTAATAGCTGTTAGTAAACTTTACTGCGGCTGCCAATAGCTCCGTGATCTATTGGGCCAGTTAATAGGTCAATGGAACATATTTATATCTTGCCATAAAATGTTTACCCATGAACAAGCTAATTTCTAATGATAATGGAACATGAAGTCAATAAACATTAATATTAGCATTTCTAATTTAAATACATTTTTTTCACATCTGCCATAAACGTTGGGCTGGCAGCATTAAAACGTACACCATTGGTTTCCTGTGCCAAGGCAAATGCTTGAGCAAACCATGATGGTTAGCGTGTGAAGCAACGTTTGAGTGACGCAGCCCCGGCGTGTGTGAGTATCTTGTCATTCAGCCATAATGCTTAGTTTGCTCTCGAGTTCATTGGTCCTGTCAATAGACAGCATTTTAGTAGATCTCTAAGAATCAACGTCAAAGAATTAATCTTTTTAAATTGTTCTTGTAGAAACCATGGCAAGTTTTTAGATTTAATACATTTTGCATCTGTTGGCTTTTTCCTTTGTTGCCGTTCGAGTGTTTGACTCGACTGTCCACGATAGACTGACTGCAAAGAAGAGTGAGCGCAGTGGGTGCAGGTCTCACTGCGAGCCACGGTCTGCCCCGGGGAGAGCGGGCCACCGGCTGTCCACACTGCCGACACACGTACAGAGATGAGGGGTGAACTGTCCACGAAGACATTTGAACAACAAGTGTTTAAGGGTTTTTATCCCAATGGGTCTTGCAAAGTTTTGAAACATATATAGGATAAAATATAGAGGAGATCATATCACTGCTTTAATAGTACAGAAAATGTTTTGATACAAATAAATATGGGTAATATTTAAGGATTTCTCTCTGCTTGGCATTCGGTTGGGCCTGGCATCCGTCCATCCCCCTCTCCCTCCTTCCTTCCATCCATGTATGTTGTCACCTACCCAGGACTCATCCACGCAGCTCTCCATTTATCATCCATCAGTGACTGCATAGTTAATTCATCCATCCAAGCAGGCAGTCGTTCATCATTCATCTACACATCTCCCCATTCTTCCAAGTATTGGTATCTCCCTCCATTCTCCCATCCATCCCTCCACGCAACCGTCACCCAGCTATCTGTCCCTCAGCCCGCCTACCATCCATCCGTTCAATACAGACGGTCAATGCAGTCATCTGCACATCATTCACTCTTGAATCCTCATTCTAAACATGCATACATTCACTCATCACTTACCCATCTATGCACCCATGCTTCCCTCCAGCAGCCAGCCATCCATCGATGTAACTAACTGTCCAGCCATCCTTCGTCCACCTATGCATCAGTCATGTATCCACCATTTATCTACTCATCATCCATCCATCTTTCCGTTATCCATCTACCCAGAGAGCCAGTCATCATCCATCCATCCATCCAGACATGCATATATACACACATACATCCACCTATTAACCAATCCAGCCATTATCCAGCCATCCATCCCAGACTGCTGGACGCCAGTTTTAGGGCCACTACCAGGAGGTGGCTTTGACCTCTCCCTGTGCCATACTTAGAAGCAGTTTCTATGACCCCATCCCCTTGCTTCTTTCCTTCCTTTTTTTTTTTTTAATATTGATTTGTTTAAATGAAAGGCACAGTTACACAGAGAGAGTGAGGGACAGAGAAGGAAAAATCTCTCTGTTCCTCAAATGGGCACAAAAGCAGGGGCTGCGCTAGGCTGACTCCAGGAGTCAGGAGCTTCATCCAGGCCTCCCGCATGAGCAGCAGAGACCCGAGCTCATGGGCCCTCCTCTGCGTTCCTCCCGGAAGCTTAGCAGGGAGCTGGCTGGGAAGTGGAGCAGCCAGTTCTCAAACCTGTGCTCATGTTCGGGTGTTTGATGCCAACACTCCAGGCAGCATCCTAACATGCTACAGCGCTAGTTTACCAGTGAAGCCTCGCTCTGTGCTAGGGAACCTGCACACAGTACTGGTAAAAGCAGAGATATTAGCTGAAGGCTCACAGGTAATCCAGGACGGTGCTGTAGGGGGGCAGGGGGTGGGGGGCCCTGATCGACTCTCTCCTGCCCTGAGGAATGCAGCCAGAGGCAGGCGACTGCAACAGCAGCAAAGACAGGGCTGCAGGTCAAGGGATGGTCTCCCCCAGGCCTTCCTGTGGTGTGGGCAGTGCCTAGACCTCAAAGTGTGTCTGCTAGAGCCCTCTTCACAGCAAAGCCCCGGTGCGCAGGCTTGTCCAGCCCCTGCCTGGCCTCACCATAGTGGCCCCGAGGCTTCCAGTCCCTTGTCAATTGCCTCCATTCTCCCACATCTCAGTAGAGAGGTCTTTAACATGACTTTTGCCCATGCCCTCCTGGCATCCTGGCCTGAGAGGTAGCGCTCATGCCATCTTGCTTTGCAAGGGTCATTGAGACTTTTATGCTGACACCGATGCAATTCTCCCACATAAAGTGTTACGTTAAATATTAGGCTTTAATAATCCAGTGTTTTATTAATATGTTTTAATATTTAATGCCAACATTTTATGCTGAATTCTTAGTCATATTAATCTAGTAAATTTTGCTAATAAAATTAATTTTTGTTCCTATTTTACCTTTTGAATGGTAAAGATTATGGGGGAGTAAAAATAATTAGATTTCTTTGGGGTAAGGGATGGGGAAGAAAGATTTCTTCCAAATTCACAGCTCCAGGCTCTTCTTCATTCCTGCCTCCTGCGGGTGGATCCGGTGCTCCGGAAGCAACCCTGACATGATGGGGGACGGGCACCTGCCGGACGCTTCTTCGACCATTTATAGTTTTAAAACAGCTTTGTTTATTTATTTTCACTTCATTTTAAAGGTAAACACACACACAGAGATAAAAACGGAGGCAGGGAGAGCTAGAGGAAGCTGGAGAGGAGGCTTCCACTTGCTGGTTCGCTCTCTGCATGCAGGCCAAGGGCTGGGCCTGGGCGCAGCTGGAGCCAGGAGCCAGGCCTCTCAGGGTCCTGGAGCAGAGGAGGAGGAGCCAGCGTTGCAAGCAGGCTCTCTGATGTGAGACAGAATCCTGAGGAAGGTCCTCCTTGGCTCCTGTTTTCAGAGTGTTAGAACCAGAGAAAGTTTCCAGAAAAGCTAACGATCCTGTAATTGCACAGTCAAGGAAAAGGGCTGTCTCCTTCTTTTCACAGATAAGAACTGGGCTATCTCCCTGTCACCCTCACACCCCTGCAGCACCTCGGGTGGGGTGATGGGATCCTTACTGCACCCTGGCTACAGCCTCCCGCTCCGCCCCACAGACAGTGTGCCAAGCTGGACACAGGGCTCACCTTGCCTACACTTGCCATGCTGCAGTTCAGCTTAGTGCCAGGGCAAGAGGTGCAGCTCCCCCGGAAGGCCCTCGTGGTGCTGTGTGTCCCCCCACGCAGCCCGGGACACTCGTGCTCCCCTGATGGGAAACTGACCTTGTCATAGCCTAGGTGACATCATAGCAAATGGTGACACTGGTGTCAATGAGCACCCCGGCTGCCATGTGATGACACCCCAAACATCGCAAATGGGGTGTGCTGCCGGCTGGTGCCTTAGCATTTCAACTTCAGATGAAGCCTGTGAGTCCGTGTGCCCCAGGAGGCCTTGTGACAGCAGCAACAGCCTCGCTCTTTCCCGCCGGACGTGTGGCTTGGTTGCCTTGTTTTCTGTGGTGCCTGATTCTGGCTCTTGTTGCTGTGCCGCCCATGCTGGGAACATCAGGCTCCCACACGCAGCCCACATGGCCCAGGCGTAGAGCAGACTCCCACCCACATCTGTGTAAGATGTGTGCTCACATACGTGTAACACACATGACCCACGTGTGTTACGATGGCATGATAGGACACATAGCCACATGTGTCACTTCCCCATCGCGACATGATCGTCTTTTTGGCTTTGGACTTCCAGGTGGACACGACATGGCGTCCCATGGTTTTCATGTACTTTTCCCAGTGACTGGTTCAGTCAACCAGCTTTTCCTGTGCTGGTAGCAGGATTGTGTCTCTCCATGACGTTTGCCCACTTTCAGCTGAATGTTCTGTCCCTTTGGTGTTGTTTTGTAGGAGTCTTCTATAGACCCCAGGTTGAAGGCATCTGTTGGGGTAGAAATAGCAAATATCTTCTCCGTGATAGAGCGTGTCCTTTCCTGTCCCCATGGTGCTTGGCTTGGAAAGCACACAGAGGTGACAGGCATGCCTGCCTCGCTGCTTTATGCATCCTAAAGGAACCTTCCTGGAACTGGCACCATATCATAGCGTGTTACCTCTCTGTCTGCAGTGCTGGCATCATATATGGGTGCCAGTCAGAGACCCAGCTGATCCACTTCTAGTCCAGCTCCCTGGTAACAGCCTGGAAAAGCAGTAGAGGGTGGACCATGTGGTTAAGTTCCTAAACCAACATAGGAGACCAGAAGAAACTCCTGGCTCCTGGCTTTGGACTGGCTTAGCTGTGGGTGCTGTGTCCATTTGCGAAGTGAGCCAGTGGGTTCTTCTTTCTCTCTCTCTCTCTCTCTCTCTCTCTCGCGCGCGCGCACTCTCTCTCTCTCTCTGCATCCTTCTCTGTATCTCTGCCTTTCAAATAAAGATAAATGAAGTCATGTATTTTTCTACAATGTTTTGAAAGGATTGTGTTCTCTTTCGTGCACATCTGTCACTCCTTGGACCACAATTTTAAGTGTGATGTAATTTAATTACCTGTTATGGGATCCATATATTTCCAGACCTTTAGAAAATCTATCCCTCGCCCATGTTAGAAAATTGTTGAAAGCAATTAGTATTGACGGATTGATTCTCAGAGAAGAGCTTCCTACACTGGCTGGGGACAAAGCTAGAAGACAGCAACTCCACCCCTGGCTTCCTGTGTGGGTGGCAGGAGCCCAGGACGGTGTCATCAGAAACCTGCAGCCAGGATCGGAGCTGAGCGCCAGGCCCGGCCTCTCCGAGGCCAAACTCCCGAGTCTCCGCCAGTCCGAGCACTGCCCCATGCCCCACCATGCTGGGCAGCGAAGGCTTCCTTCTAAGTCACTTGCCATAGGTGGTAAGATCGTTATACTTGGTCCTCTTGGACTGTTTGCCAATAGCCAGTGTCTTACCACAGAGCAATCCTTTCACTTGCCTTTGAAAACGCCCACAGCTCTTCTTGGCACTTCCTTTCCAAATTAATTTAAGATCATGGCCATGGTCTTTAGTTCTACTATGACCTTCTCAAAAAAGTTAACATCTTGAAGCTGCTATGTCATCCTGTTCATGAGCATGGTTCATACCTTCAGTATTTACCCATATTTAAACTTACTTGATCAGTTTTATAATCTCATGTATTCCATGCTTTCTTGCAATATACATGATTTTTAAAAGTCATATTGCAGTCCCAGTGGAGTAGCTTAGCCACTAAAGTCCCTGCCTTGCTTGCACCAGGATCCCATATGGGCACCGGTTTATATTCCAGCAGCCCCACTTCCCGTCCAGCTCCCTGCTTGTGACCTGGGAATGAGTCGAGGACGGCCCAAAGCCTTGGGACCCTGCACGTGCGTGGGAGACCTTGAAGAAGCCCCTAGCTCCTGGCTGGGAAGCAGGCTGCCGGGATTAGAACCGGTGCCCATATGGGATCCTGGCGCTTGCAAGGTGAGGACTTGAACCGCTAGGCTACTCTACTGCACTGGGCCCCCAGGAAAGTTTTTAAATCATTTATTACTTTATTAATTAACCTGGAAATCCTTTTGGACTATTGATGTACACCACTGTGTTGTTTTATTTATATGCATCATTTTACAAAATGACACTTATAGTTCTTCCTTTCAGCCAAGTTTTCAGCTTTTCTTTAGCTGATGCCGAGTGTGGACTTCCTGTGAATTCTTGAGAAGAAATGAACAGCCTGGATATGCAATATGTAGTATAATCTACAGTTACTGAAATGTCATCCCACACCCCACAAATCTGTGCAATTTTTATTCATCAAAAATTTTTAATATTTGAAGACCTGGAAATTGCAGCTAACCTGATGTGAGTGTTGCGTGTCGGTGGCATTTATTGCCTGATGGCACTGCACCCCATAGATATGCATAACTAGGAAACAAACAGAAGAAATTGGACAGGGACTCTTCTGGTCCTGCTTGTTGTTGGTGTTACTTATTCAGAGTTACAGCGAGACAAAGAGAGGGAGAAATAAAGAAAGAGATCTTCCATCTGCTGCTTCACTCCTCAAATGGCCACAACGGCCAGTGCTGAGCTGGTTCAAAGCCAGGAGCCCCCCTGGTCTCCCACACGGGTGCAGGAGCCCCAGGACTGGAGCTGTCCTCCACTGCTTTCCCAGGCCAGAGGCAGGGAGCTGGATGGGAAGTGGGCCATCAGGGACTCCGCCCAGTGCCCGCATGGGATGCCAGTGCCACAGGCAACGGGCCATTTGCCAGCTTACACGCCCACACCAACAGCCCCTGGCCTGTTCTTCACAATTCAGTTTTTCAGAGGATTTTTGAGATTATTTTTCCATGTTAAAGACCTTTTTTAAAACCATTCTATAAAGTTAAATGTATTTTCATGGATATTTTGATTGGAAATGCACTGTTGTACTTGGACCATACCCAGTCTTCTCATTCAGGAGTAATTTCTGTTTGTTGGAACCCATCTATAATTACGCAAGTGCATTTCATTTCCGGGGGGACCTGTGCACTCCTTGTAGGTGTGACCTGAATGCCTTGTGATTCTAGCTTTAACATGGGGAGAGTATGACTGCCTGAACGTGTCCCGGCTGGTGCCTGCTGATACCCAGAGAAGCCGGAACTGTGTGCAGGCTCCTAACCGGCCTTGTGTCTCTTTAATACTCAATTACACATTCTGAGCTGACTCTCTTGGGAGTTCTCAATTGGTATTTTTAGCAAACACCTGCACTCAGACTTTATTCTTTTTAGATATTTTTTAATTCTGAGTTGTTTAGAAATACATTCTTTTAAGTTTTGAGTGATCTGATTCTCTTTCATTTTGTTATGAATTTCTAATGTTACGAAGTTTTAGCTGCTAAAATTTCTGTACTTTGAATTCTATGAATCTAGACTTTTTCTTTTGGCATGTGTATGTTCTGTTGTATGGATAATTTTGGAGATAGCCAGTGGATATTTGAACAAGACAAATCTTTATTTGCTGGGTGCAAACAAGTATGCTTTGTGTGCGCGGACGTGTGTCTGTGATGCTGTGTGCATGGCTGTATGTGTGTACATGTGCATAATGTTGTGTGTACCTGCGTGCGCTGTGCATACATGTGTGTAATACTGTGTGTGCACACTGTTGTATGTGTGTGCTGTGTGATACAAGTATGTGTGCATATATCACAACACCCTTTATGCAGGAACAGTTGTGAGGCAGCGTCAGCTCCAGCCACACTGCTGTCCCTCCGCAGGCGTCTGCGCGTGCTGTGGATTGTATCTGATAAATCTGCTAACGGATTACAATTTTTTGGTGTGTATCGTGATTTTTAAGTATCAGAGGAAGTAGTCTGAACCTTCCCTCTGCTTTCATTAACTCATATTTTATTCATTATTTCTCCTTGATATCGTTTGATGAATGTTGTTCCCTGAGCATGGGATACTGCCTCTATTCCTTCTTGGACTATTTTCATTTTCATAAATGTAAAATATGTACCTTGTGGTCCGAATGAACTCATTCTGGCTTGGCTCCTACTTCCTCTGCTGTGAAGAATAACACACTGGCTCTGTTTTGTTGTCGGCATCTCGCTGTCTCCTTTGCTTCACGCAGGTCTAGATCGTGTGTCTCCTGCACCTGCTGAAGCCACGCTGAACTCTGGGTAATTTACATTTATGCATCTTCAGACCTCTTCATCGAAAACTTTCAATCTGTCACCATTGCTGTCATTGCCCTTCTGTTTTGGTCTTATTTCTGTCCTTATTCCGTTGTTTTGTTCTCTATTTGGTAATAAGACTGAATTTTAATCTTTTCTGCTGACGCTTCCTTTGAAGTGGGCCTAGTCCTACCGCGTCGCAGCCTCCAGCTGTGCTGGGACCCTGGGCAGGTGGGCTTGGTGCGGCTTCCGCCACCCTCCGCTGACTGTGCAAGCACAGGGCAGGCTCCCCAGGCAGCGCACAGCCAGCACGAGTTCTGTCCTCCCATCGCTGCTGTGCCCCGGAAAGTGTCTGCTTCCATCTGAGTGTTGGTGAGCTAGACAGCAGCTGAGAGCTCACCTCAATTTGCTTAAGACCCTGTCAGCAAGTACAACAGATTTAAACAACAACAAAGCAACCACATTTTATATCATATTTTTAATTTAGTTATATTTGTATTTACTTATTTGTGCTTTTATTGGAAAGAGTGACAGAAAGGAGACACACACAAGTGCTCATGCGTACACACACACACACACACACATACAGATGCTCTGTCTTCTGTTTCATTCCGCCATGTCAAGGCTGAAGTCAAGAGCCAGAGGTTCCGCTGGGGCCTCCCTCTTGGGCCTCCCTCTGGGGCCTCCCGCTGGGTGACTGAAGCCCAGGAATGCGGGCATCTTCGGTTGCCTTCCCAGTTGGGTGAGTGGAGAACCTACCAGAATTCTAACTGGATCATGAAGCAGCACTCTTACATAGGGTGCCAGAGCTGCCGATTGCTGCTTAATCCACTCTGCCACCAAGTTGGCCTCTTGATCAGGCTTTCAATATATTTGCAAGACCTTCATAAACCTTGAAAAGGCGGCGCAAACATGTTTGGAATCTGTGCGGAGTTGTTTTGTGCATAAGCGTCTTCCGTGAGCTCCCTGGGAACCTGCTGGTCATTCCTTGGCAGTGATATCCCACGGGATCCTTGCATCTGAGAGCCCACACGCATGGACACCACAGTGCCTGGTGATGGTGGCGTGTTCCCATGCGCATGGACACCACAGTGCCTGGTGATGGTGGCGTGTTCCCACGCGCATGGACACCACAGTGCCTGGTGATGGTGGCGTGTTCACAAGCACGTGGCTAATTAGCACCTCCTCCACTTGTGAATTCCTAAATAAAAGATTGTCGTTTGCTCTCGTTAGAATGGAAACACCCTAGAAAAACAGCAACTTGATATGTAATAGATATAGCATGAAAGTGTGTGCTATGAATTAGTTCTGTATTTCAAAATACCTTTGCACAAAAACTGGTGGAATTAATGTTTTTATGTGTTGTTGAACTAAAACCTCATAAATTATCTTTTAAAAACTAGGTCTTGCTACAAGATTGAGTCACAGAAAATAATTCCGGGATAATTATCATTTGTGAGGCTGACAAGGTTGCCAATAGTCCCTTTACGCTCTGAAAGGAAACATCTCGGGCCAGCGGGGCCCTCAGAGCACAGGAGAGAGAAGTATGGCAGAAGAGCCTGCCTAGAAGAGCCTGTCTAGAAGAGCCTGCCTAGAAGAGCCTGCCGAGAAGAGCCTGCCGAGAAGAGCCTGCCTTTACTGCTTTTTTCCCGAAGCTAAATGCTAGAGTAGAATTTTCCATCCCAGTGTACTTTGCAATATCTTGGATAAGATGGGAACTGATCGGAGAATCAGACCAACCTCTTTTTCTACAGGATATGAAATCCCCGTCCTTGGATCTAAACCACTTGCAAATAGGTTTCAGCTTACATTTTAAAAGCACCCAGGAGTGGGCATATAACCCAGCATTTACGATGTGAGCTAAGATGCTTGCAGGGCCAATGGGAGTTCTTGGGTTTGCATTCTGGCTCCAGTTTCCTGCCAGTGCAGACCCTGGGCACCAGAAGTGATAACTCAAGCCCCTGGGTCTCCAGCAGCCGTGTGGGACACCTGGCTTGCATTCCTGTCTCCCCAGCTTTGGCCAAAAAGCTAGGAAATAAAATAAGGATGGGGAAGTTCTCTCTTTGTATTCTCTGGTTTCTCAGATGAACAAAAACAAATTTAAAAATAAAAAGAGATGAGTAATGAAATGCAAATTATAAAACCTATAGTGAATGAATTCACTAAGTGGTTTGATTTCAGTACGTCTTCCAAAGGCATCAGATCTTCCTCCTGGATGTTTTCTGTTTGTTTCACTATTCTTGGCTTGAATAGCAATTAGAACATATGAGCTTTGCCTACTTCTTGGGAAGAAGGTCAACTCTTACTCAGGTGATCAAATGATGATATGTCAGTACCATTTTTAATGGGAGATAGGGTTTTTCTAAAGCGCCAAAGAAGGAGGAGTTCTTGGGTCTCTTCAACATTTCTTTGCCCATTCCAGTTTCAGTTTAATGGCAATGATGTCAGAAATGTCAAAAGAAGTTCAACTCAAAGCAACACTTAGAAGGTATTAAGAGTGTCCAGAAGTGTCTTTCAAAACACAGCAACATGTCAAAATCTCAAAGAAGGAGGGAGACTGCAGCCTCAAACATGAGGGATGCTAAGACCTCCTGAAATGTATGCACTCCCTGCAGAATGCTCCACTCTTCAGAGACAGCAAGCACAGGAACGAGGACTGGCCAAGCAGCTCCCAGTGAACCAGTGACATTCCAGGGTGGAGCGCTTCTGTAATAATCCCACATCTGCCGCCTTTGGAGCTAACTCCGAACAAGCCGAGCATTCCCTGACACCACCCTGCTCCCAAGAATGGAAAGGGGTTGGCAGCCAGAGACCAAGGTGCTCTGAAGCCTGCCAGACAGGTGGGCAGACCACCTGACAGATGCCTGAGTCCTGCCAGTCAAGGTGAGCAGACCACACGCTTCCCCAAAGAGGAGCTACAAAGAAATTGACATGAGCCAGGGCTGCTGTAAGCAGTCTCTATACTGACAATCTAGGAGCAGGGTTTTCTTTTCTTTTCTTTTTTTTTAAAGATTTATTTATTTTATTACAAAGTCTGATGTACAGAGAGGAGGAGAGACAGAGAGAGGAAGATCTTTTGTCCGATGATTCACTCCCCAAGTGAGCCGCAATGGTCGGTGCTGTGCCGATCCGAAGCCGGGAACCAGGAACCTCTTCAGGGTCTCCCACGTGGGTACAGGGTCCCAAAGCTTTGGGCCGTCCTCGACTGCTTTCCCAGGCTACAAGCAGGGAGCTGGATGGGAAGCAGAGCCGCCGGGATTAGAACCAGCACCCATATGGGATCCCGGGGCGTTCAAGGCGAGGACTTTAGCCGCTAGGCTACACTGCAGGGCCCTAGGAGCAGGGTTTTCAGCCAGACTGAAGTATAATGTTCAAGCTTAGATCTCCGGCTGCGGGACAGAGAGAATCCCAAACAGGAAACAAAGGGAAACCTGGAAGAAATACTCCAGAGAACTCCGAGGCAATGCAACAACCACGTGACACAGAGATATTTGAAAATGATTTTCTGGGACTTCCCATTATTCTCATTTTGAAGGTTATAGATTCATAAAAATCAAAAGCTTGTTAATAGAAAAACACTTTGAACTTCAGAAATTAAAACAAAATGTATTACTGCCAATACAAAGCAATGAACAAACCCAAAATTAAAGCAAATGTCTCTGCAGCTTGGCTAACTAACAAAATACAGGCCATGGGTTCCCTTGGGTCACTCAGCAGCGCGATAAGAAATTGGAAGATGTGAGTGGACAGGTGGATGCTTCCAAGTGTCTTTGCAGAACCGGAAGTCCAACATACGTGCAGTGAGAGTTCTAGAAGGAAAGAAGCATGGAGAGAGAACATGTAAGTGGGTTGGCATTGCGGGACTACCACCTGCACCGTCAGCGCTCCCTGTCAGAACACACTGCCTGCCGGTGAACCACAGGGGAACCAGGGTGGAGTTCCCGGATGCTGAGTCCTGGCCTCAGCATGGCCCAAACCTAGCTGCGTGGCCATTTAGGAAGTAAACCATTGGGAATCTCTCTCTCTCTCTCTTTATCTCTCATCCTTCTTTCATTCTCAATCAAATAAATAGATAAATAAATCATTAGAAAGAAAAACAGAAAGAAATTCTCCACCAGTGACAGAAAGTTTCTGGCATAGCGGAATACCTCGTGTCCCCTGTGCCACAGACAGCGCCAACACACTACCCCTCTCTCGTGTGTGCTGGGCTACATTTGTTCTGGACTCTCAGATCTGGCCTGCTCATCGCAGCTCTGCCATGGTTGAGAGGGGCTGGGAGTCTCAGTGCTGTGCTTAGTAGATGGTCCCTTGAGCAGGTTCCTGTGGGGTCAGAGAGGCCGTCTCAGCCAGTGCCACCACAGGCTGCCAGCCAAGCAGGGCTCCAGAGACGCTGCCCAGGGCCTGGGGTGGCAGCTGTGGGACCACCATCCTTCCCAAAGGCCTGAAGCAGGTCCTAGTCCCTACATTCCTGCTCTCATTACCTGAGACCTTCAACTGTCTGCATCAAATTCCTTCCTATGGGAAATACCCTGAGAAGGTTCTGGATTTCTGACAGTATTCTACCTAATGTACATGGGAAAATAGGAAGTACTGAACACTTCCAAAGGGGAAACAGACCAATGAGTCATCAGGATTGGGTGTCCTGGATTGCCATGTGGGGCCCTAGAGATCAGTGGGTCAGGACACTGAATGAGCCACTCAGCCCCAGGCCCCGTCACGCTCAATGCATCAATGCACTCACTCCTGCAAACGTTCAACGTGCGATTTCCATCTCTTAAAATTCTCCCAGGATGTGTACATGGGATTCAAAAGAATAAAAAAAGAATGTTATAAAACCATTCTAGCTAATTTTAATGAATTTTTGATGGTATGAGAGACTGTCATAGGATTATGAATAACTGATCAGTGTGAGGCCGAATACAGAGATTTCTGGAGAAGTTTCCAGCAAGCGGTTGTGTTTGAACTTGCGACTTAAGGAAGAAGGCGAGCTGTGTTGGAAGAGCTGTGAAGGCTGACACGGCTGATTGCAGTTTCTGTCGCTCCGGTGTCTGCGGGTCTGCGCTGGAGGAAGGCACCTGGCCAAGCAGCCCGGGTCTAGGGCGGACTGGTGTGCTGGCACAGGAAAGGCAAACATGGAGACCAGCATCACTCGTGTTCCCTCCCATGACCAGGGAAAGACCAGCATCTGGAGCACCCTGTGGTGAAAGGTGGCAAACAGGAGTGTGAGATTCCACACGCGATGTCCACTCAGGATGTCCGTGATGCTGGTCCGTGAGACCACAGTAAAAGACAGGCATGTGCTGTGTCTGAGTTTAGCCCAGCCCAGGGTCAAAGATGCACACAACAGAAACTTGGCCACAGCCAGCACTCTGCCCGGGCAAGCAACAGATGTTACAAGGGGAGTGTCATGGTTGTTGGGTTTGTGTGTATGTGTGTGTGTGTGTCTAAGAAGGGCGAAAGGGCAGAAGCGGGATTGTGAGTGCCCAGAACGCATGTGGCTCCACTGGGCGTTCCCTGGGATCTGGCTGCAGTTGGGCCATGCTCACACTGGTGACGCCTTCAGGCAGGACCCAGCTCTGGGGCCAGTGTCCGCTGGCCGAGTCCCCGGAGACTGCCAACAGCGTCTAGTGCATGCGTTTCTGAAAGTCATTCTATCCTATACATTTGGTCTCTGCATCTAAATCCTTTAAGAAGGTCTTGCTTTGTGTCAGATGGAGAGACCATGCATGCTGCAAGCAGAAACCAGAGAGAGTCAGAGACTTGGCTCGCGTTGTGGTTGATTGAACCTTGTGGGGTGGAGGACGCAGGATGGCTCACAGGGGCCCAGCAGGCGAGCTAGACAACATGGGGAGGAAAGGCTGCCCTAACTCTGACTTTCCACAGGCATTCTGCGGGGGCTCCAGGCAGGCAGGGAGGACAGTGTGCTCTCAGATACCCTGGGTTGAAACAAGTCAATGCTGCAGCCACCCATCCCTCGCCTGGCAAGGAAATCCAGGTATGCTCCATGGAGGAGGGGACAGTGCGTTTGCTCCACCAGGTGCTCATTCACGTTGGACAAAGCCTGGCTGGCAGTGCTGGACACCTGCAGACCCTCTTCAAGCACAGATCCCAGATCCACTTTCCAGGAGCAGGGGTGGACAGCGGTGATCTCACAACTTGGATTCTGCTTGTGGGCAGTGGCTGTGTGGGTGGTTTGGTCCAGTCCCCTACTGAGCTCATGTTTGGACTGGCTGAGGGGCCGTGACTGGGGCGGGTCTATTTCTCAGGAACCTGCCTCGTGACTGACTCCTGCCCAGGTTCCAAGGCCTGGAGCAGCTCAGAGGCTGGGGGGAGGAGGAAAGCCCATGTCACAGTGGGTTCGAGGACTGAGTCCACGGTTGGGAGCCAGCCCTGAGCGAGCCTGTTTGGCACGTCTCAAGGCCTCGTGACGGGGCCGTCGGGGCTCCGGCTCAGGTGCACAGAAGCACGGCTGACAGGGGCTCCCAGACTTTCCAATCTCAGAGGAGTGGGACTTTGTCCCCCAGACCTATCTATGTCCTCTGTGTCCCCACTGCTTAGAACCACAGCCCCACTCTATTTCTATTCCTATGACAACTTGTACAAAGATATCACCCATAAATGAGCAGGGTGGGATTTTGCATCTTGTGTCTTGAGTGATGTGTGCCAGGTGCATCATGAGGTTACCAATGATGGGCTAAGTCAAACAATAGTTGTGTGTGTGTGCGTGTGTGCGTGGGGGGGGGGTGTTTTCTGTAGCCCCTCCTTGAGTTCCGGGCTCTGAGCACTGAGGTTGCTTGCATACCATGGCTATTGCACATTTTGCTGTAGGGAACAGTGGGCCACATGGATGTCTTGAGGTGCTGAGTCCACCTTGGGGTGCACACAGCCAGAGCAAGGACCGCCGCACCAGGTGGTGCTTCTGTTTTTAATTTTCCAGGAATGTCTCCATCCTCGTGAGAGCCAGATCCATGGCTAGGTCACCACTGGGTGGCCTGGCTTCCGGGAGGAGGGTTCCGGCAGTGCGGGGAGTGGAACACTGCTCCCGCTCTGCCGTGTCTGAGCACACGCGCCACCGTGCTAGGACATGAGATCAATAAACAGAACAGCTCCGAGCATGAGTCCCATTGACCTGCTGGGTGGCAAGGGAAAGTGCTCACACGGAACAAGAACGGTGAAAAGTCAATTCCACCCTTGAAAACTCTGTCAGATTAATTAAAATACAGTGTAGTACAGGAGAGCTAATTAATACCCTCAGCCTCTCTCCTCGGCAGCTTTGTTCTGTCCCCAGCCCCCCCTCCAGGCCGAGGCCAGCGTAGGGGATGCCGGCTCTGCCTGACAAAAAAGTTGAGCGCTGAGAGACGTTAAGGTAAACTGACACAAACAATTAGTGTCTGCTTCTAGAACAAATAAAAATCAACTATCTATTAATGTTGTCATTTCTAATCCATTTAAATGATGTGATTAAAATAAAGGCACAGAAATTGGGAGATGGGACTACTTTTATGGCATAATTGATCTTTAAAATTGTCCTGTTTTATTTTGCATTTTGTCAAAAATGAAAGCCACCCCTGAAGTCTTGCATGAAGACATTCATAGAAATTATTAAAGCTATGACACCAAATTACCTGGGAGATTCCACTGCAATGTTTGACCGGGTTGCCTGTCAACCTGTAGGCAGCTTCTACTATGGTTGTTAACCACCCTTGATTGGCCAAGACAGCCCTGCCTCCCAGGGGGGAACTTTTAGGATGAAAAACTGTAATCAGAGGGGACCCTGCAGAAGACAGAAGCCAAAGGAGTTCCGAAGCGGACCACTGTGGCTGGGTTGCGGGGAAGCAGCGCAGAGCCTGTCAAATGATCTGTCTGCCGCAATTATCTTGATAATTTCACCACACGCTTGCATCTTATCACTCGCCTGGTCTCTGATGCGTCACCAGGAAGTACAAGCCTCTCTTTGGGTTCCGACTTGATGCAGAGGAGGAGGGAGACAGGTGTCTTTCCACGCCGGGTACCTGAAGATCAGCCACCCTCCTTCAGCTCTTCCCAGTCCCACGACTTCATGGACACATCCAAACTGCAGGGGGCCTTTGTCGCTTGGCATCTCTGGCGGGTGTTCTGTGTTTCCCTGGAGCCCACAGAACGGTACTGGGGTGACCCTCTCCCATGCCAAGCACCTTCAACACGCACGTGGCAGGCTGACTCACGCTCGATGCCAATTTCAGTAAGGCTTTCAGAGGCAAAAGACCCTGACCCTGTCCTGCCTGCCCATGGGGGTGGTTGTACCCTAGGCTGCCTTTCCCTACTGTGGGCCACCTTCTCCTAGAGTTGGCTGGCTTCACGTTTTGCAGATGCTTAAAATTCACTTTTTAAAGCAGAGCCCTGCTTCCCTGAGTTATAAATGTTTATTTTCTGCTTTGCATATGTGGTAGGAGAGCAGGACTTTGCATTATATCAACTTTTTAATATTCTATGGGAAAATGTAAGGCGATGTGAGGAGGCGCTTCAATTATGTATAGGAAAGAAACGAGTGCGTGTGACTTGGGCACGGATGGCGGCCTGGCTTTGGCTGAAAATGACACGATGACACCACGCTCTGCCGCTGCGCCTGCCCTTTGACCTCTGACGCCACTCTGCTGAACGCAGGTGCCTCCGCTTAGCAAGAACAACCCTGGACGCCAGCCAGCATTCTTGCTTCTCTCCTGCCTGCGTTGTTCTTAAGTCTCTCTTCCCTCCTTTTCCCTTTTGTCCTTTCTGCCCAGTTGTTCAGTGAAGGGAGCTTTGCACCCCTCCCCCAGGCCTGCACCCCTCCCCCAGGCCTGCACTCCTCCCCCAGCCCTGCACTCCCCTCCCCCAGCCCTGCACCCCCCCCTCCCACTGGCCATCCCTGGGCAGGCACCAAGCAGGCATGGAGCACATTTGTTGGGTGGCCCCTGAGGTTCAGCAGGAGTGACTCAGGTGGTGAGGCAGAAGGCTGCCTAAGCAGATGAGGTGGCATATAACAAGGTGGCCATTACATGGAGCGTGGGGAGTGTGTGGACAGCTAGACAGCTGGCGGGCTGCTGACCGGGCCAACGGCGCATGTGTGCAGGCTACCCCTGGGCTAGCTGCAGCTAACATTGGCAAGCTCCCACAGGCCACATAGCTGACCCCACTGTCCGCAGTCCACCCTTAGAGCCTGCACAATGTGAGGAGAGTGAGGCTGCAGCAGGAGTGCACTCCACTGCCTTGTGCCCCTTGCCTAGTGAAGCTTCATTTTGGAAGAAAGTGTGATGAGGTGCAGCCATAATAGGTGAGTGAGGAGCCGGGGCTCACCCTGGGCTAAACAGAGACGTTGATTGATGCTGGTGTTGCCAGCAATTAAAGCCGTATATTTGGGTAGGGAATTTTAATTGAAGAAATATAAAATGTTCATCGGTCTAATGTGCATATTAACTCAATATAATGTGAATGAGAAGTCACTTGAGATGGAGGCGAGAAGCGGCCCCTGTAGGGCTATTGCCACTACTGGTAACAAAGGGAGATTCTTGTTAACCTGTGGCCAGCGAGTCCCACTTTCAATAGAACATGTGGGGTTGGCTGGGTGGCAGGGCCCGTGAGGTCTCAGTGAAGGACAGCGTCAAGCAGCAAAAGTCAAGGTGTAGTTGAGAAATCCCAAGGGCTCAAGGTGGACGCCACAGTCTGTGCCCAGTGTTCACCTGGAGGACAGAAGGCTGCCTTGCTTCCCTGTGGCTTCTGATTCAGTTGGGGTGCATCTGTCCCCAGAGGGGCTGGTTGGTATACGCCATCCTAATCATACGTGCAGACTTGCACCCAAGCAGACAAGCGGGGGGTTGCAATGATGAGAGGCTGCAGAGACCGTGTGCTGCTTGCATTGTCAGCCCTGGAAACAGAAGTAGCACCAGGACAACTGGGCCCAAAAGTACAACTCCGGAGGCTCCTGGCAGCAGGCAGCAGACCCAGCCCTGGTGCCCAGGAGCAGCAGCAGCAGACCCAGGCTGGTCCCCTGGAGCAGCAGACCCAGCCCTGGTGCCCAGGAACAGCAGGTAGCAGACCCAGCCTGGTCCTCTGGAGCAGCGGGCAGCAGACCCAGCCTGGTCCCCTGGAGCAGCGGGCAGCAGACCCAGGCTGGTCCCCTGGAGCAGCAGCAGCAGACCCAGCCCTGGTGCCCAGGAACAGCAGGTAGCAGACCCAGCCTGGTCCCCTGGAGCAGCGGGCAGCAGACCCAGCCCTGGTCCCAGGAGCAGCAGGTAGCAGACCCAGCCCTGGTGCCCAGGAACAGCAGGTAGCAGACCCAGCCTGATCCCAGGAGCCCTGGTGCCCAGGAACAGCAGGTAGCAGACCCAGCCTGGTCCCCTGGAGCAGCGGGCAGCAGACCCAGCCTGGTCCCCTGGAGCAGCGGGCAGCAGACCCAGCCTGGTCCCCTGGTGCAGCGGGCAGCAGACCCTGCCCTGGTGCCCAGGAACAGCAGGCAGCAGACCCAGCCTGGTCCCAGGAGCAGCGGACAGCAGACCCAGCCCTGGTGCCCAGGAACAGCAGGTAGCAGACCCAGCCTGGTCCCCTGGAGCAGCGGGCAGCAGACCCAGCCTGGTCCCCTGGAGCAGCGGGCAGCAGACCCAGCCTGGTCCCCTGGTGCAGCGGGCAGCAGACCCTGCCCTGGTGCCCAGGAACAGCAGGCAGCAGACCCAGCCTGGTCCCAGGAGCAGCGGACAGCAGACCCAGCCCTGGTGCCCAGGAACAGCAGGTAGCAGACCCAGCCTGGTCCCCTGGAGCAGCGGACAGCAGACCCAGCCTGGTCCCCTGGAGCAGCGGGCAGCAGACCCAGCCTGGTCCCCTGGTGCAGCGGGCAGCAGACCCTGCCCTGGTGCCCAGGAACAGCAGGCAGCAGACCCAGCCTGGTCCCAGGAGCAGCGGACAGCAGACCCAGCCCTGGTGCCCAGGAACAGCAGGTAGCAGACCCAGCCTGATCCCAGGAGCAGTGGTTTCAAAGTTGCTGCTGCTGCCCTGTGTGCTGGGTAGCTGCTTTGTCCAAGCTCATGACTTCACTGAAACTGTACTCACCTATTCCTGTTTTCACATTAGAAGTTGCCAAATGAAGAGTATTCAGACCAATTTCCCAATGTCCTCATCCGTGAACAAATCATCCACTTTGGCCAGTAAGATGACTAAGATGATTACTTTGTTAATATCACCATTTGCTCAAAATGTCCCACGAAAACACTGCTTGCGTGGCTTTTCTGGATGCGTCTTGCACATCCAGGTGTGTGCCAATCCCTATACTTCTCGTGATGGTGTAGGTGGAAACGCTCCTGGCACGTTTGGCTTCATTCACACCCAGTTTCAGCTGACGCTGAGCGTGAGCAGTTCCTGCTTTCCTGGCCTCGCTCTGGAATCGTGGCTTTAAACCTCATTGCTTGGGTTCACTCGGCGTCTGGGAATTACCCTGAATTTTACCGAGAACTTTTTGTTTCTGAGTAGATGCTGACCTGTACCCCTTTCCTGATTCTCCTCCACCCCACCATTAGATAATCTTGTAGGTAAGGAACATCCCTTTCCTGGTTGATTCACATCGTAGGACGTGATGATGCCCTCCAAGGAAGGAGTTGGTTGGAACCCACACATCAATGGGAAATGATCCTTTGGGGAAAGGGTTAGTCCACGTGCCTCTGCTTCACACCTGCTGCCTCGCAGGGTAGACTGCTTCATGATCCAAAAACAGGCGTGCCACATCACCACTGGCCTGAGATTGGGTCCCATGACAAGAAGGGTCACACAGCTCATTCAGTGCTTTGCTGTCACCGCCTGAGCTTCTTACCAATGCAAAGAAGCGGCCACAGCCTGACTGTGCACCAGCCTTCACGACTTGCTTCATGACGAGCTGGAGCTGCTGCTGACAGTTCTGCTGAAGGGGCCCCAATTAGGCCATCACTTCACCACCCTCTAACACATGGTAGAAACCTCACCTTCAATAGAATATATGGCGTTGTGTCCAGAGAATCAGCCTTCCCAGAAACTCAGGGGAGGCGTCTGATGTGACACTTTCCTGGCTTTGGCAGGTCCCTCATTGATGCTCTTGGCATGCTTGCGTGGGTATTTTATTTCAAGTCTGGCTTTTCCCGTGGGACTGTGCCCTCCTCGAGGGTAAGGGCAAATGCGATACTCTCAGGATCCCTTGGCACTTACCTCTTGAGTGGATGCCATTGAAACAAGCCAGAACCTACTTTATAGAAGGAACAGGTGCATGGATTAAACAATAAAGGGATGATCATCCAAAACAATGATAATATCATTGCAGATTCAAGGAGATGGCTGCTCAGGAGGCTTGGGTCTGTGCAGCGAGAACAGGTGGAGCAGACTCAGGCACCAGGGGTATCCTGCTCAGTGCAGAACCCATGCACTCCTGGGCTACATGTGACCAATAAGGATTGAGATGACGTTCAAGTTCGAGAAGAGCCTGCTGCCTAAGAAAAGGCAATGGTTGGTCTTTTTATTACTTACCTCTTAGCCAGATCTTATCTAATTATAGTTTTCTTGGATTTGCTTGTCTTCCACCAAGCAAGGAAATCTTTGTCATCCTACTTTGTACTCCACATAACTGAGAGTCTAAGAAGATGAAGAACTCAAGGTCATTGCTTGAGGGGAGCTGAGGGCCCACCTCCTGGAGAGGCTGTTTATCCAATGCACACTAGAGGGCCATTAGTGCAGTGAATCACCGTAAGTGGGCCAGAGCCATGGGTGAAGGTGGCAAGGATAGGATGACATGATGGCTTTCTCTATTCAGGCTCCTGGGGACCGAGAATGACTTTGAGTTTCACTGGAGCTGAGCAAGAGTGGGCCGGGCCAGGAGGGCAGAGGGGTGCTGGGAGCAGCGCATACAGGTCTGTTGTATTCCAAGACTGCGTGATGCCACCAGATGGCTCCTTACAGCTGTAGGAGGGAGGAAGGCAAGCAGGGACAGGTCTGAGAAGGGGGTCCCCGTGCAGGCCATGAGAGGAGCTCTCTGTCCACAGCTGATGGAACAATGGCCATTTGCTGGCAGCTCCTTGCGTGGGCTCCGTGACCGTTGCTCTACACACACTATGTCTTCTCAGACTTTGGATGCAGTTGTAAAAGCACCCACCAAAGGCCTCCTCTTCCTGACATTGTTTCAAACGTTTTATGTTGGATGTGTCCACAAGCCCGCACAGACTCCATGCGCTTTCGTCTCCTGTTAGCATCCCATATAACCCTGTGGGATTTCTGCTGCTACAGCAAGGTGAGTTGAGCTACAACTGAACTCAGATTCGTTCCAGTTTTCCGATTATGTGTTTTGTTCCAGAGCTGATGAGATTGTCAGATATAGCCAGCAAATTCATCCCTAAGTTACGAGCTAGGAGACTGAGGCCTCAGGAAGAGATCTGACTTGCTCCAGGCATTTAACTTGGAAGAGGCGGAGCTGGCCTGGGCGTCTCCTCTCCTTTTCCCCGGCCATGTCTGTGACCACCCGGCACCTCCCTCAGCTTCAGGCGCAGCCAGTCTCTGATTTGCCTCCCGGGGCTGCCCAGAAGTGCCCTGTCTCCCTTCAAGGCTCAGGTTTGAGGTTCAAGAGCATTTGTGCTCTAGCAAAATGGGGCCATGGGAGCTGAGGAGGTCCCCCTGCCTCTCTCTCTCACACATGAAAAGGAGTTGTGACCAGGAGACTGCACAAAGGGCCTGAGTGCAGGATGCGGGAGGTGGACCCAGGAACCTCAGGATTCCTGCAGGACTCCCTCAGCCTTGGCCAGACCAGTTTTGAAGAAAAGCCTGCAGGGTGCCCAGGCCAGTCATGTGCTCTAACATCACATGTCCTCAAAGGCCAGTCCTGGAGTCTCCCAAGCCACGGCCTTCCTTCGTGCTGGAGTCACTTCCAAGAAGCTGGCTGAGTGGGCCTCCTTCCCGTTGATGGGCTGCAAGTAAGAAAAAGCTGAGCGTTTTTTTCCTCCTGGCTGCTGAGCCTCCTCTGATCTCTCCCACAGTCCTGTCCCTCCCACCCCCTCACTAGCCACGGAAACAGTCACCGGGCAGGGCTGCAAGCTGCAGTCATCAGCGAGGTCAACAGTGGGAAAGGTGACCAAGCTGGGATCTGAACCACCTCCCAGGGCATTCAAGACGCTGACCTCCTGGCTGTCACCTGCACCTGCTCTGGGGGCAGCTGGGGCAGGCCCAGTGCCCTGTGCTGAAGTGCCACTCAGGTCTGGCTATCATCTGGAAAATTTGGAAATCTCTACCACATGGTAGCAGAGTAAGGCCTGGGAGGAAGTAAAATGAGGAGTATAAACGGGGCCCCTCAGCACTGAACTGGTGAAAGTCTTTGGAAGAAAGCATTCCTACGCCAGAGTGCAGTTGCTGAATATTTTCGCAGTGTAGCTGGTAGATTCCAAGGCCAGAATCCTGGGGCTAGGGCCACTGAACACAAAAGATGACAGAAGCTTGACTAAATGTGTCTCTCTGCAAAGGGCGTTTCCAACACACGTAATGGGCCTTCACAAGAGTGCGGGAGACCCCTTATGGAAAAGGCTGCTCGTGGATTTATAAGATTTTGTGCACCAAGATAAATATGTCTGTATTGTTCATACACTCCACATTTATTTCCATTTTGAAAGGTGGAGAGCGAGTGTGTGCTGGGGGAGAGACGGAGACCTGCTCACTCACTCCCAGATGGCTGCAGCAGCCAGAGCGGGGCCAGGTCAAAGCCAAGAGCCCTGGACTCCATCCCTGTCCCCCACCGAGAGCTGCGGAGCCCCATATGCTCGAGCCGTCGTCTCTGATTCCCAGAGCACGTGTCGGCAGGAGGCTGGATCAGAAGCAGAGCCGCTGAGATGCTCATCCCACACTCGGCCACTCGATGTGGGTCTCCCAAGCCGTGATGGAGCCACCTTGCCAAACTCCTGCCCCTAAGCTTATTGTCAAATTCTGTTTCCTGTCAACATTTGAAAGGTGTGTGTGTGTGTGTGTGTGTGTGTGTGTGTGTGTGAGGTGCCTTTGCCTCCTCTCACAGTTCTGCATCACCAGCCTTACCTAAAACTGTTGGAAAATGGGGCTTCCGGAACAGCTAATGAGAGCTTGGGACACTGTTGCTCTGGGCACTCCTGTGTGCTGGGGGAATCTTCAGTGGGCACCGCTCCATGCCGCCTCCTGCAGAACTGGGGAAAAGCCCCTCCCACAGTGCACATGTGAGCTTGGGTTCTGTTGGCAGAGTTCACCAACCTCCGTGGGAGCTCCATGTTCAGAGTGAGACAAACCTTCCTGGGCCCGGGAGGTTCAGCTTGGTGAGGGACAAGGACACTCAGACAAACATAGGAAACCCGTGCTGCTTATGGTTGCAGATGTGCCTGCTTCCTGTCCTAACCCTAACCCAAACCCTGGAGGCTGCTTTGCAATTGAACTAATGCTGAACAAAGCTAGGAAAGAGTAACCGAAAACCCCGACTCGGCAGCCATGGAAAAAAAGTACCAAACGGTTTTTCTAAAATATGACCTCTTCAGCATGTAATGAGATTAATTTTTCCACTATTTCTAGTTTTTCTTTTCCTTAAAAAATGCTAACATTTAGAAGTGTCCCGTCATTATACATTCAATTGGTATTCATGAAAATAGCAGTGATAATAATGAATTCGTTTGGTATTCATGTGGTTGTCATATGCACTTTCATGAAGAAATTATTGCAAGGGAGCCCTCTTTGGGTGAAACGCATTTGTATGCTGCCCAGCGGTCCATGTGTTGGGATTCTGCAGGGCTAGGTTGTTCCGTGGTCCCAAGGCTTTATTTCCAGCTCAGCTGAGGTGGGGTGTGGAACATCCTAGCACAGGAGACACCAGGAATCTTGTAGATCAGCAGGGATGCCACACCTGTGAGGGCACCCTGGAATTCTCCAACCCTCTGCTGTCTCCAGTGCACTCCCTAAGGGCCCACTGAGCTGATTAGTGAACACCTGGTTTCCCTCACCTGAGCATGACCAGGCCCCATCATCCTTAACACAAGAAAACCAAATTTGATTCCTGAGCCCTCAGCAACTTATCTCCAACAACAATAACCTACCATTGGAGAGTCTGGTCCACCAGGAGCCCAGTCCCTGGAACTGAACCGTGAGTACCAACACTTGGAATGAGGCTGGCTGGGAAGTTCACGGTCGCTGAGGTGAGGGACAGAGCAGCCTTGCATGTCCTCGGCCATAGCTTCCCCTCTGGATAGAATTTCACCTGCTCAGCAATCCTGAGAGACAGGGCTGTTTCTCCACTGCATGAGGCTCAGAAGAGGGAAGCACCTTGCCCTGGTCTCAACTGAGCAGGAATTTCAGCAGCCACCCACTGGCGACCCCGGCGTGCTTGCCCTCTTGTCTAGGTCGAGGACAGCGTTCTCTTTGGCAAGGCGAAAGTCAACCACTAGGATCGTCCTGGAGAGCTGGCACACCCCAGATGCCAGGAGATGCTAGAGGCAGGAAGAGTCTGCTTGCAGTCAGGTGGGCCTGACCTGCCTGCCCGGGGGCCAGGAGCCTCTGAGGCCAGCCCTGCAGGTACTCAGCAGGTATCTTCCCTCCTGGGCATTGCATCCTGGACAGCTAACAATGACCTGGAATAGCCATAGTGAGCAGAGCTTCCATGTCCAGACGCGTGGGAGAGCACCAGGGCAGCGACTCTGCAGGAAGCCACCCACGAGCAGGAATCCACCCACAAGCAGTAATCCGAGTGGTGAGTCAGCGATAGCCTCACATTTGGATTTTCTCCAAGTTACCCATCCCTAATCAAATGCGTTATCACCTATTTGGTTTTATTATCACATCAGATGAAAATTCATCTCTTACTGATACACTGGCCCCTAGTTGAGGTGATAGTCACGTGACCTGATGGGACTCAGATGGTCCTTACTGTCTTGAGAGCGATTCCCCACCCCCTGCGCCTTCCAGCTGCCCTGGGGTCAGCCAGGCCATGGCAGCAATGGCAGCTCCATCGCTGTGCGGGGCATGAGGTTGGCACCAGAGCTTGCCTGAGAAGTGTCCAGCTTGGGGACCAGGCCTCCCTGCCCCACCTTGCTCCTTGTCTGGACCACTTCCAGACCTTTCACTTAAATTAACTAAAAATGCAAGAATCGCAAGGTTACTACACGAAATACAGATTGGTGCAGTGTCTATATTTTAGGAAAGATTGCAAGTGAGTGCTTCCTATTGCTTTGGCTCAATGCAACGTCGGCCCATGCGGACGCAAAGCCTCTCACCTCCGTATCAAATATCTTGGCATGACACAAAATGGGCCATCTCTCTGTGAGGCAAACACATTATTAATTTCTTCACAAAATATCTCAAGATTTTTCAATTAATTTTTTCCTGTTGTGCTTGCCTCCACCTGACACCGCAGATGTGATGTTGTCTTTTTCACAGCTGGAGACCAACTAAAACGGCCTCTGGGATAATGTGAATATGTCAAGCAACAAAGACTGTGGCATTTAAAGCACGCGCATTCCTACGTTCATGGCGGAACCTTGCCCTTTCCGCCTGCTCCTCGCCTAGCTCGTTCGGATGAATGTGTGCAATTTCCTGACCTACCAATTAGTTCTTGAATGAGCAGGTTGGAAAAGCACCCTGTGTCACGTCCATGGCTAATACCCTCACTTATGGGACCTTGACCTCAGCCAGCCAGGCTGCTGGTGTGCGGTGTGATGGATAGCTCCATGCTTGTCTGATTGCAGTTTGTATGTTAATCCCCGCTAGGACAGTCTCTGCCGGCTCTGGTGCCGTCTCACACTCTGGTTATGCTCTGCCCGCGCAGCACAGCTTTATGTGCCCACCTTGCATGCACACACAAACGTCACACACCTGTGAATGCCTTACATAACTTCTAAATAAGTAATTCCACCTGCTAAGTCTTTGCACTATGAAATCAAGGGAAGCCTGTTGCTTGGAGTTCTTCAAAAATTCATTTGGAGGGCCTGTGATCTGATTTTGTCGGTTGACCACCTCAGGAAGTGGTGTCCTTCTCAGGCCTTGGGCAGTGCCTCTGCCTGCACACAATGAAGCAGCAACATGAAAGTCGGAGATGCCCGTGTGGCCCGCTCTGAGGCACCGTGACACCTGTGCCAGCCTCTGAGTGCAGAGAATGCCAGCGTGTCCTCCCACAGGACAATGCTGATTGTTCCCAGGGTGTGACTTGCTAACAATTGAAATCCCTGAGTTTGAGGATCTGTGATTCCAGGTCCTCAGCACGCACTCTGCTGGGGTGAGGGTGGGATGGGTCTTCCACCTCTCGCACCTGGCTCCAGGCACGGCTGAAGAAGAGGACCCAGTGCTGGCTCTCTGGAAGAGGGAGGTTTCTAAAGCCAAGTCCTTCCAGGGGACTTTAGCTGGGTGCTACTGGCGTGTGGAAGGTAGGAGGTGTCTCTGCGAGTGTGGTTTTCAGGGTAAGACCAAATGGAGAAAGAGGATCACCTTCACATCCACCCAACAGCATTACTGAGCAGACTCCAGGGTGAGCCGTCAGGGGCCCACGGGCAAAGCAGACAGAGCAGAGCCCGGGGCCTGGTGCAAGGAGGCTGTGCGGAGCGGCTTTCCCTGGCATGTGGGACAGGGACCAAGGGGCATGTGGGACAGGGTCCAAGGGGCATGTGGATGCAATTTTCATCATGGCAGAAAGTCAGAGGAGGGTTCCAGAAGGCTTAAGGCTTTAAAAGTGCCACCTGTAACAGAGAATGGGTGTCAGGAGCCACAGCAGACAAGGGCTGGATCTGGGGCTCCCTCAGGGCAGGCATAGACCTCATTCCAGTCTTATGCTGAGCTCTGAGTGTGGATTCCAGGTTGGGGTTACTCTGGATGCCAGGCTGTATTTAGCAAGCTGTGCCAGTTTCTGCTTGGCTCTGTGAACACGTTGCTTTTACTGTTGTGTTTCCAAAGGGCAGGGGCTGGGGCTTGCCACTGTCGACCTCACCAGGGCTTTGAAAATGGCAGTGTTCGCTCTAACAGCAGCATCAGTCAGGAGAGGTTTCAAGGTCACTTTGCAATCCTCTCAATCAAACTGAAGTTAGATAATGACTGTTCCTGGCCAAGACAACCATGAGTTCCCACCACCTGTTGAATTGCACATCCCCACTCCCTGCTCTGCCACACTCCCCCATCATCAGCATTGCAGGGGATACTGGCTCCAATTTCCCGCTCTGAGGGAGACCCCAAAGCTGAGCCAGGACACTGCTGCAAGCCATGCATGTCGGGAAGGCCACCTTCTCCCCAGGACGGAGGACGCTGGCTTTGAGGATGGAGGAAGGTGCTTCACTGACCTCTGGCTAGTTAGCGGAGTTGGGTGTTGTACAGTTTGCATGCCAGGCCACCTGCCAAGCTCGCCTCTCAGCTTGCTTGCTGCTTCTGGCCCGGATAAGCCCCCATGTCCCTTTGTGCTGCGTTAACGGGTGATACTGCTACTCCGTGTCTCCTAGACTGACACATTAGCAAGCTTGGTGTCGTGGTCCAGGCAGCATCAACCCCAACATGCCTCAGGAATCATATCAGAGGCAGAGAAGCCAAGCGGAGCAGTGGGCACTGGCAAGGGTCAGATGCCTGTATACGCACAGCTCCAACATGCCAGCACGAGCCACCGTTAGTTTTCTTTGTTGCATGAATTATGTTTTCCCCGGTAGCTTTGGGCTGCAGCTCAGCTTGGCATGACTCTAGCCCTTGGAAACACATTTTTGAAGCAAAGGCTGCTTTTACCTTAGACTCTACAGTGAGCACTTGCTCAAGCGGGCACAAAAATGGCCTTGTGTCTGGCACGGCAGCAAGGGCATTTGTAGTTTCGCGGCTCAGGACCCCCAGCCGGCTGCTGGCTTCATTCACCAGGAACTCCATTTCATGTCCTCTGTTCTCGTGCGAGGTCCTCTCGTGCCTTCGTGATTGTTGCTGTGATTACAGAAATGATCTGCTCCACTGTCACTTCTGGTCAAAGGTGTCATCGAAAATTAAAAATTCATGTAAAAGCTAGAGACGATCCGGTTTTACAATGTTTTACTTAACCCCTTTGGTGCCTCGTGACTGATGTAAAGTATGGGGCCATGTGCAGGGAATGGGAGACGCGAGCTCTCACCCACCAGTCCCCAAGGGTGTCTGCCACAGCAAAGCACCCCAGACAGGGTGGGAGGCACACGGCAGGAGTCCCTGTCCCCAGACTCACGGGCAGAGAGTCACACGTGTGTGTGCGTCAAAGGCCTCTGAAGGTGTGTGCTTGGGAATGGAGCCTTCAGATACGTGTGAGGTTGGCACAAGGGCATTAGGGTGGGTCCATTGGGATATGACCGGTGTCCTTGTGAGAAAAGGAACTGTTGACAGCGGGGGCAAACCCTGAAAAGCCAGAGGGAGGAGAGACAGCGCGAGCCAGAGAGAGAGGCCCAGGGTGCGATCTGGGGAAGCTTAGGCAAAAGGAACTAAAAGTCAGTGAACGATCAAGACACTTTCATCACAACATTTACCACTTCTTTGGCTTCCGAAATATTGATGAATCCAAGAGTAAGATGGGCAAATCCTACGACAATTTTTATAGAAATATTGAGATTAATATAGAGCAAAACTCATTTTGGCAGATATTTGGTAGATTTTAAATTATGCATTTTAGCATATCCCCCACACACAACTACACACATCACAGTACTTCAAAAAGTTCATGGACAGTAGAATTAAAACATAAATTGACTTTGTGACAAAAATATCTGATGCCTTGGAAAACTCTCCTCTGCATGGCTGCATGGAGCTGTGACAACAGTCAGGGTCCCCTACCTTCCCGCCTGCCCCAGGGTCCTCCATTTTCCCATCAAACAACCTTATGTCCCCCACATTCCCACCTACCCTGGAATTCCCCACATTCCCATCTGTCCCACCAAATGTTGTCACAGAATATGCAGACGGAGAGTCACCTGTCCCACCCAACGTGACGTGTGTGACTTGATGCACGCCGGATGTGCTGACGCTTGGATCTGTTTTCTGCTAAGCACTATTCCACAGTGCACGTGTCTCTCCGCCGTCACAACTCATTTCCTGAAAGTTCAGGGTTGTGTACAGTGCTGTGAACACTTGCTTACAGATTTTTGTGTCAGTGCAGGTTTGCGTGGCTCTTGGGCCAACATCTAATCATGGGATGAGTGGTTCAGCTACGGCACTCGTTCGTTAAAGCCCCAGGAAGAGCGACACCATTGGACAGCTACTCCAGGAATGCTCAGGATTCCTGTGTGTGTTACATCACACCAGGGCTTGGTATTGCCGAAGGTTTTGTGTGTATGTTACCATTTATTTGCATTCTAACAACTGTAGCTTGTGGGTTAACAACATTCAGCATCTCTCTGTGAGCTTATGCGCCATTTGCATGTGTTCCAGGGTGAAACATCTATTCAAATCATTTACCCACTTTTTAAATAAGTTCTTTATTCCTTATCATTGAATTTTGAGAGTTCCACACACAACTTTCAGGTATGTGATTTGCAAGTGCTTTGCCCATCTATTGTTTATCTTTCGATTCGTTTTTTTGTTTCGTTTTGTTTTGTTTTGTTTTGTTTGGAGTCCTACATGAAAGCATTTAGCCTAATCTGAAGTTACAAATATTTTCCCTGTGAGGCTGCTGCTGTGGCAGAGCAGGTAAAAGTGTTGCCTGAGTGCCAGCATCCTGAATGAGTGCTGATTTGAGTCCCAACTGCCCTGCTTTCGATCCAGACCCCTGCTAATGTACCTGAGAAAGCAGCAGAGAATGGCCCAGGTGTTTGGGCCCCTGCACTCACCTGGAGACCTGGAAGAAGCTCCTGGCTGCTGGCTCCTGGCTGCTGGCTCCTCATTTCTGGCTCCTGGCTGCTGGCTCCTCGTTCCTGGCTCCTCCTAACTTGTTTCTGGCTCCTGGCTCCTCCTTCTTGGCTCCTGGCTGCTGGCTCCTCATTTCTGGCTCCTGGCTCCTCATTTCTGGCCGCTGGCTCCTGGCTCTTCCTTCCTTGTTGCTGGCTCCTCATTTCTGGCTCCTGGCTCCTGGCTCCTCCTTCCTTGCTGCTGGCTCCTCATTTCTGGCTCCTGGCTGCTGGCTCCTCATTTCTGGCTCCTGGCTCCTGGCTCCTGGCTCCTGGCTCTTCCTTCCTCATTTCTGGCTCCTGGCTCCTCCTTCTTGGCTCCTGGCTGCTGGCTCCTCGTTTCTCACTACTGGCTTCAGATCAGTCCAGCTCTGGTTGTTGTGGACACCTGAGAAGTGAGCCAGTTGACTGATCTCTGTATCTGCTTCTCACTGTGTAATTCTGCCTTTCAAATAAATGAGATCTTAAATGCACCCTCATATTTCCCCCATGTTTTCTTCTAAAAGCCTTATCATTTAAATTTTTACATTTAGATGAGTCATCTGTTTTGAATTAGCTTTATGTACTTGTGAGATATGGGCTGCGATGAATATTTTTTGTGTTTAGTGAGAACAGTCTTATTTCCTTTCGGGTCTGCCTCTTGACTGTCCTTGTGATGTTACACTGGCTAGCACTTAAATATATGCTCTGGGTTCTTATTTTTTAGTATATGAGAGAATTCTTTCAGAATATTCCAGGGTGTTTACAAGATGATGTGACTAGTAGTCAAAATGGAAGGTGAGATAGGAGCAAGAAGCTGAAACTCGAGGCAGCGCCAGTTGTGCCTGCCCGCTCCTGGCCAGGAGGCAGCCGTGCTTGGAGGGAAGGGCTGTGAGCTGCAGCTATGTGGCTTCCCCTGCACTTTGCAGTAGTTCTCACTGAGCATGAGCATGGGAGGTACAGCCCTGCACCTCCATGTATTGAGGTCGTATCAGGACTGGTCCCTTCCAGGCAGAAAAAGCTCCCTCTGACACTGTGGATGCCCAGGCTGGCAAGAGACTTCCAAGTGCATCTGGTTGAGGAGTTGAAAGAGGACGCGAAAACCACCGCGGGACTTTGTGCTTCTGTTCTCAGGACATTGAAGGGTGGTTGTACGCACCATCACACGGCCCCCCCGACAGCTGATGTTGGGGGACGGAGGAACTATCAACTGAGTGAGTGCTGTGAGAGAGAACCATGCCTTGTGGTGGCCAGGCCTGGCAGGGACAGAGGCACCTCCGCCGGGATGCTGTGTTTCTTGCTAGAGCCTGAGCTCTACCTGGCTTTCCTGCTTGTGGAAGCCTCCCTACCCCTGGTCCTTGAAAACAGCCCACCTACAATGGCAGTGCCTTCTTCCGACTCAGAAGGAGCCCAGGATGGGGCCACTGGGAGCTTCCAGCATGGACTCTGCAGGCTGTCTCTCTACACCTCGCCTGTGCAGCAGCACCAAAGTCTGTTTGACCAAAGTATGACAAATTGTGAAAACTCAGTTCTGAAAACAATCTGAAGACTTGCAGGGCCTTTTTTTTTTTTTTTTAAGCCAAAGTAGATAACAGAAAGAATTCTATTCCCTGAAATTCCCCTAATGCTGTCTGTCCTGGGGCAGGAGGAAGTGGAAAAATCAGAAGCCTCACAGACTGTCAGCAAACACTTTTGTTCTTTTTTATCTGGAAGTGTCTGGACTCAGTGGACTTCCCTTCAAATGTGTTTGACTACACAATACATGGACTATTAGAGCACGCATGTGGCTGCGCTCTGCAGCTCACAGCCGGAAGCTCACATGACCGCAGCGGGTCCACGGCTGCAGGCACCATTTGTGACTTACTGCTGCAATTCTACAGAGCTCCGTGTCCCCAGAAATGAAAGGAGCAAGAGTGGGCGTTGGCTGTCACACTTCCAGAAAGGGCTCTTCCAGGAGGCCTCGCACTGTCCCGCTCACCCGTGCACCTGCACTGACCCGCTCCCTTGGCTGCCTCCCTGGTGCAGTAAACAATCCGAACGGAGACCTGTGCGCCTCCCCCCTCTCCATGGTTCAGTATCAAATACACTTTAATTTCATTTTGTTGCTTCAACAAATAATTATGCTAGGAATGCCACCTTCTCCACTACAGAACAAACTGGGAGATCAAGGAGACTCTGGGAGGAAGTTCAAAGCCTTCTAGAAACTTGACAATTCGTTGATGTTCCCTAAACGCTGTGGAAGTCAAGCTCTCTGTGTGTGAGTGTGAAGCACAGTCATTAAACCATTGTTTGCAGGCACAGGAGCAGCTGCTGCCTCTCCAGCTTTTCACACCCCACTCAGAATGACCTCAGCTCCAAGGGGGAGACTGGTGGGAAAGCGAGCTCGCTGCCAGGGCTCCAAATGGAAGGCCTGCACCTGCCGATGGACCTTCAGGAGAGGAAGTCTGATTTCCCTGGTGATGAGGCTGCTGCTAGCTGGCTCTATTCGCTGTCAGCTGTGTCTCCCATCCAAGTTATCAAAACTGCTTAATATCTCCCGTCAGTGTGTAACAGGTGGGCCTCTGGCTGGATTACGCAGGCACGTTCTAGGGTCAATGCACTCTGGAAACTTCTTTGGAGATGAGCCTGTGCCATCATCTTGTTCCTCCAGGAGAAGCAGCAGGTGTGAGGAAGGCTGTGTAGGTTGCAGAATCTGGGATGTGTAGGTGTCCCTAGTGGCCCTACAGAGAGAATGTTTCTAAGGGTCATGAGACCCAGGCCACACCTTGTTGGGCTGGGTAGGGTAAGGCGGTGGAAGCTAACGGCAGAAGCTAAGACAGTGCTGTATTGCATGGTCGTGGGTCAAGGTCAATATTGCCCATCTGTTCACACCAGTGGATATCCCATGAGCACCAAAGAGGTTCTATGGTCAGATGATCCCAGCTTGACTCCCCTGAACGTGGCTTCCCCTGGGGCTCAGTTGTGAACCGGAGGAGCCCAGAGCGCTGGAGATGCGGGAGACAGTGCGTTACCTCCCATGCCACGACGTGTGGGCAGAGCACACCTGGTGCTGCGTTGCCAGCTCTCCCCCAGGGAGGAACAGTGTGGAGGCCAGAGGGACTGTGAGTGCCCAGTAGGCACACAGTAGTCAGCACTGGCATTTCAAGCACCAGGTCCTGAGAGCAAGCTGTGGTGTGCCAGAGCTTTAATAGCTTTGTTGGAACGAGCATCACACACAGGATGGCGCAGAAGCCGGAAGGGCACGTGGAGGCCTGGAAGCAGGGTCAAGTGGCCGACAGGCTTGTGTTCCTGCATCCCCGAGGTGATGCTGGCTAGTACCACTTTGTAAACAGTAGGGCTTTAAAGGGTATGCAAACTACTCAACTGTTCCGTGGAGACCCGTGCTGACCTTGTGCAACTCGGATTTGTCAACACGGAGTCTTGTTCCAAGCACCCCAAAAGAGTGTAAAGAGGAGAATCTGTGGCCTGGCCCCATCCAGCCTCTGACTTGCACATGCTGCTTCGGATGTGAAGGGAACGCACAGCCCCAGCTCTGCACTGACACGCTCCTGCCAGTGAGCATGGGGCTTGGGAAGGCCACAGTCCCAGCTACATACCCAATGGGATGGGAATAGAGCTGCTGGATTAATTTTGTACTAAGACAGATTTCAGGCAGGTTTGGGAAATGTATTTGGCTACTGCCAAGAGTGTCACTATGTTGACATTTTGGCTCCATGGTGAGATTTTGCTTTAAGGGAACTAGACAAGGCCACCGGAGAGCGCCGTGCGATTCCCCGTGCTCATGGGACGCTGAGATCACACGGGGAGCTTTGGGCTGGTAGTGGTTGTGAGATGCACACACAGTTTCCTGTAACAAAGGGAGTGGCGGTTGGCTCATCCCTGGGTTTGCATGGAGGAGCCTGGGGGAGCTAGAGTCCCTCCTGGAAGTGGCCAGACCCTTCATGAATATGCTAATGTGGATACAGGCCCCCTGGCAGCGGAGGCCTGAGCCCCCTCACCCAGAGTCCCAGGAGGTCCAGGGCAAGGCGAGCTGTGACTCACCCATCAACCTCATCTCTGTGTCATAAACAACTCGATGTCGCCCTTGTGTCAAAATGGATTTTCAGAGGAGCGCTTCAATTCTTTCCCATGCATCACTGTGTATGACACTATTGATCCGATATCGACTCTGGGCCTCTGTTCTGAACTGAATTCCAACAGGTGGCCTGGCAGACACCTCGCTCCCGAGAGGGCCAGCAGAGGAAAATGTGCGAGATGCCTTTGAAAACCCTTTCCTAAAAGCAAACTTGTGAAGGCTCTGTCTGAGGGCACAGCGGCCTCCAAGGCAATGCCCTGTGGCTCAGAGGGCCACGGGTGGGCTCTGCAGCAGAGCCGCGGCTGCAGCCTCGGGTTGCCATTGATGGGCCTAGGTGTCCTTTATCCTTGCAATGTTTTAAATGATGCCTCTTTCTCCCTAGAGACCATTCTGGCTTCTGCAGCCTTGCCACTGTTTGTTTGAGCTATCTGGGTGGCTGGGAACCTGGGGCAGAGCCTTCCAGACCCTCCTGCAAGCTCCATCGTATGGGAGGGGAGCTTTGAAAGTGCTCCTATTGTAACCCCCAGCTGAGGAGTCCATCTCATTACCAGGCAGGACGCTCAGAAGTCACTAGTTAGGGCCATCTGATGTCAGCCTGTTTCTTTATTTCTTCATTTGGCTAAAAGCAAAAACCTTGAAATACAGTGTTCAGGGGCATTTTGCTTCATCCATATTGCAGCCAAATGCATCCAAAGCCATTGCTGGTAGTGCTGGAAATACTTGACGCAGAAACCCAAGGACAAGGTATCCGCTGATGTACGGGGGCCGGTGAGCAGGGCAGCGCTCTGCACACAGGATACAGTGAGGAGCCTTGATTGCACTGTCCTCTGCAGCCTTACAGCCAGGTCCAATGTTCAATGCAAAACCGTGGAAACCCACAGGGGCTTCTATTTCAGGAGGACGTGTCGCGGGCAGGGCTGGAGACTGGGGACCGCAAACCCCCGAGGGTACAGTGTTCCCAGAACATGTGTCACACAGCCTATGCCCCTCTTTCCCCTCCAAAGTGAAAGCTGTGGAGGAAGCATCATGGTCAGCGCCTCGCTGCCAGGTACCATGCTGAATCTTCATGAAACAATGCCAGGGAATCTGTTCATTTTCACGAAAATAGGACACGTTGGCTGAGGAAGGAGGTGGTGAGACTGGCCCCTGGAAGCACACACCAAGTGACAAGAAGGGCCACAGATGCTCAGCCCTAGGCCTCCTGTGGCACCTGCCTGACTTCAAGTTGCCCTGGCCCTATCCTCCCGGGCACCCTTCAGCCCCAGCTCCCTCTGTCCCGTCCCCTCCCAGATGGGTCAGGCCTGGACCCTGCCTCTTGGGAACCCGCATCAGCTCCTTCCTCCTCAGCCTGGCCTGGCCCCTTAGGTGACCAGGTGCTCGGCATGTGGGCCGTCCTCTGCTGCTTTCCCACGCACATCAGCAGGGAGCTGGGTCGGAAGTGCAGTCTCCAGGACATGGGATGCTGGCCTCACACGCAGCGGCTTCACCTCCTTTGCCACAGCGCTGGCCCCTTTTTCCTCTTTCTTGTTCTCCACATCCTGGGGATTCTGCTGTCTTTCTCTTCCCACATGAGGGGCTACAGCCAGCTGTCCGGGCTCGGCCTTGATTCATAGAAATGACCATGTGTCTCCCTTTGCAGGGTCTCAGCTGTGCAGGGAAGTCCCTGGGATGTGTGGACACTGACACGGGCTGCTTCCAGGAAGCTTGCATGCCGTCCCCCTCAGCTCTCGGCTCCCTGGCCATCCCTCTGCACGGCTTCAATGTCACTTGCTCTGCAGAGTCCTCCCCTCGGAAGCCTGACCTCAGATGCAGGTGCTGAGGGGGTCTCTTGTCCTGCTCACTCCAACTGCACTGGGAATCCTGAGGGCAGAAGACGCCTGTGTGGCTGCTGGACACCCCAGCTGCACACAATTAGGGACCCTCAGGTTTCTGAGCAATGTTATGGCTTGGTTTCCAGGGACCTTCACAGTCGGGAAGGGGTTGGGCCAAGGCTCCAGTCTTCACGCCGTGTGTGAGCTCTCCCCAGGGGCTGGTGGAGGGATGTGCCAGCCTGCGAACATCCCCCGAGACGTGCACAGCACGCAGGGGGCTTCTGTGGGGGCCACGGGTCAGCCATTTTCTTCGGACTGAATGGAGTCCGCTGCATCGGAAGTGGAGAAGCACTTGCGCGTGTCGCTGCTGTGTCCAACGGTGAATTTAATCAAATCTGAATGTCACATCTTCAGGGACTCAGACCACCACCAATTTCATCTTTATTGCCAATTCAAGACCGGAATACATTTTAAAATGTGTCTGGAGTCTCAGCCACTTTCCCTTCCTTGTCATCTCTATCTGAGGACCCAGGGCTCCCCACTGAAAGTTCCTGGCCCACAGAACTTTGCAACCTCTACCCTGCCTGCACTGAGTTCAAATCCCACCTGGGCTATAAATAGTGTGCTGCAAAGAGAGGGAGCCATCCCAGTGATACCCATGGGTTCGCCACGGCTGTAAGGGTTTAGTTAATTCACACTCTTAACCATCTAATCCTGCAGTCTGACCCAGGAATCAATGACAGTGTGCTGAGCCCTCTCCCAGGATGAGGCAATCAGCTGCATTGGTAATTCAAGGTTCCACTCACAGAGCACAGGAGAGGAGGCTGCACTGATGGGTTGATGGCACATGGAGAGCACTGCTGGTCGCTGAGTCCTTCCTGGAGCTCCCAGAACCAGGAGGGAGAGCCAGCGGCCCCTCCACCCACAGCACCACATGACTTTGACCTCTGACCTCGGGATCTCCGTCCTCAGGGCGCCCAGCGTTAGCTGCCTTGGGCCCGCTAGCAGAGGGGTACTTAGAAAACCCTGTGGGAATGGAATAATTCCAGGGCGAGTTTAGTTCACCACTTGTGAGACCCACGCCTGGTTTCTTCATGTCATACATTGTCCATGATCTTTCTGAGGACTCCTTGTAACAAAAAGTACATAGTTTGCGTACTAAAATAAAATTATTTTTTAGGTTTCATTTTCTACAAATTGAGAAGGTTGTTAGGGTCAGGCTTGGGCAGGGAGAGAGAGAGAGAGCACACTCACACCCACTCTAAATGCCCCAAGGGCTGGGGGACCATTGGAAACTGGGAGCTGGGGACTCGGTTCAGGTCTGCCATGTGTGTGGCCAGAAGCCAGTCCCTGGCGTCCTTGTCACTGCCTTCCAAGGCGTGCACTAGCAAGGGAGCTGGAATTCAGAAGCAGGAGTTGACCCCAGGCAGCCCGGGGCTAGGGGTATCCACCAGTGGGTGCCCTGACCGCTCCGCCAAGCGCCTGTGTTGCAAGAAGTTGGCTGCTCCTCCCTTTGCGGCTGCACCCACTCCCAGCGCCTCCTAAGCGCCACGCCAAGGCCACTCCCACAGGCTCCGCACTGCTCATCCTTGAGACCACACGCACTCTTTCGTGCCACACAGCATGGGGCAAGCTGGACCATCTTGGCCGCCTGCAAGTCCTGTGCTTCCTGGGTGAACTAGATGGGGTGGGCAGTGGAGTGACCAGACTGGTACTTAACTGTAGCTCGGGGCCCACCCCTGTGTGGCGCTAGCTACTTCCCACTTGCTTTGTTGATCACAGAAAAGAGAACTGAATTAGCATAAAATGTTGCAAAGTAGTAAACAGGATATTTTAGCAGCCTCTCTGTCCGACCTGCCATTGACCTGGTTTAATTTGTATTCTCTCTGGGAAGTCTTAACGGATCATTTTCCTTGTTAAAATTAGGTCAGATTAGAGAATTATGACCCTCCATTTATTCTGCTCAGAAGACAGTCATTTCTGCTCCTAAAATAATAACCTATCTTCCCTGAGATCTCCCTCGTTAAATAAGAACACATGCCTCTCTTTGCCTCCCACAGCTGTGATTCCTGGCGGAGGAGTACTTAGCCTGCAGTGTCTTGCTGAGCCCTAGGGAATGATATTGGTCATTCATACATTGCCTATTGATCAGTTGCAACTAGAAATTAGATCCAAATCTTGAAGAGGAATTTTATTAGACTTTGAGTAACATTTGCCCTGGAACATTCAGAGGCCTGAGTGCACCACTCCCAGGCACGGCGTGCATGATTGATGGCTGCTCCTGCAAAGCCCCGGGAAGTGGAAGCGGCCAGGAGGATGCCCCTGCTCTGGCGTGGGCCCCAGCCTGCCACCCCCAAGCCTTCCTCAGAGCAGTTCCAGCCAGTGTCACCAGGGGTCTGTTCTAGGCAAGGGGTTACATTAGACCAAAACAAAAGTACTCCCAAGACTGGTTAATGATTTGCTTCATGTGTAGGCACTGGCTCATTTCATAATTGGTAAGGAGATTTAGCCTTTGATTTTTTTCCTTTAAAATGCAAATAGAGTAATCTTCCTGGTGGTTGTTTATGCGCACACACACACACACACGAGGATGTGGTAAATCCAAAGCTCTAGACGAAGGTCCTGAGGCAGGACGTGGGGTCGTGTGTACGCGCAGAGGAAGCCCAGCACACGGAACCCCAACACTCCTTCAAACACAAGGAAGAGAAGCCACTGCAGCACATGCTCCGTGCAGCCCCGACCTGAGTAATTGCAGTCCCAGACAGCTTCATTCTGCTTAATAAGAAATTACATCACAATGGGGATTTGCAGAAACTACCCTGAAATGTTTGTGTGTTTGAATGATTGAACAATTTGTGCTAAAAAGCGATGTTCCCTGGGTTTGAGTCCTCAGCTCGCGTACCAGTGCACGTTGGGTTCGTCCATATTCCAGAAAGAAAATGCTCCCAGCTGTTGGCCCGGGTGGATGGGGCTGTGGCGAACTGCGCGCTGGCTGCCAGTCGGCTCGTGGCCCCGTCGTCCACGCGTTCGGATGGACAACTGAACAGTCAATTTGGAATTAATTAAACCTTAATACATACTCTCGGACAGACCCAGAGCCTGGGACGGCAGCATTTAATTATTCACAAACGCGCTGTGATATGCACGCCTTGTGCTGGGCCAGTGTCAAAGACAACGCCCAGCCCATTACAACACAGGGGCTTTCAATGCAGCCGTCCTTGGCACTGGCAGGAGCCTGATCGGTTTCATTAGAAGGCAAAACACCCCAGCCTCATGCAAGGCTCCTTGAATAACTTCTGCAAATCTTTTAAGTCAAGCTTGTGTTTGAGTCAACAGGGAGGGTTTGACCCCTCACCTCCCGACAACCACGCGTTTCATTATTTATCTGAGGGAATCTGAGAGTTTTTGTTCTTTCACGAAAGTCCCTGACACCGGGATATTTTTAATAACGGAGATTCTTCATTCTTGTCACTATGCCTTTTGAAAACACAGGTAGCTTCATAGCGCACGTAGCTAATGAGTGAAGCTTCAGAATGCAGCCTTCGCTGGAGTCGCGGCGTCTGGCTTGCGGAGCCCACCAGTGAGGACATGGAAATTAATTATTGAGCCCCTGTTTTATCCTCTTCGTCTGTTTGATATCCTCTAGCACAGAAGGAGCCAGACAATTAAATTACTCCTCCCTCGGCCGAGTCACGAGGCTCCCGCACGCACCTTGCCTTCCCCTGCAGGTGCCAGAAGCCTTCTGTTTGCAGAGACGAGAGGGTGGGCAGGAGCACAGGCGAGAGCAGGGCGAAACAGGAAATGGAGCTGGCCAAGTTTCCCTCACGAGGCTTCCTAAGGCACCTGCCGGCCCTGGCCCCGAGCCGGCACTGCCTGTCGGTGGCACCGGAGCTGGAGGTCCTCTCAGGGAAGCTGTCTGAGACCCTGGCCACCTTCGGCCTCCAGCTTGGCTTCCACGGGGAGCTCCTTGCTCTCCTGTTTCTAAACAGATAAATATCTAGACCCTCCTAACCACTGGTGAAGATAGTGGAATCAATTAATTTGTTTTATGGGACAATAAAGCTGTCACTCTCTAAACTAGGGTGGTTATGGCTAAAACCAGGGAAGCTTTGCAGCACTTTGATTCCACGTGTGGGAAGTAGTGTGTGTGTGTGTGTGTGTGTGTGTGTGTGTGTGTGTGTGTGGAGGGGGGTAAGCATGCCATGAGTTTGGGTCCTGGAGCGTTGGGTTTGCTTGAGAAGATGGCGAGACTCTGGCACGATGCAAGTGTCACCTGGGCTGAGACTCAGACAGCTCAGTGCGCTTGGAACGCCAGGGAGAAAAGCTCCTCGACCCCCAGGGGAACTGGCCCTAGGACCTGCTGTGCAAAGCAAACCTTATGGGTGTTCAAAGTCCTACCATGGACTGCTCCAGGCTGCACCCAGAGCCACGCCAGGCCCCTGAATCTCAGCTGTCCCCAGCTCATCCACAAGGCCCGTGACTGTAAGTCATGGTTGAGTTGCACTGGCAGGGGAGGTTCGGCCTGTGTTTGCCCCAGCCGCAGCTCCTTCTCAGGTGTGTGAATGAGCCCTGCGTCCCAGGATCCCATGACACCTGTCAGCCAGCTGCCTCGGCTGACGCGGCTCAGCAGTGGAGACGCAGGGCCAGCCGCCAGGCTGGGGGTCAGAGGTGAGAGCCCAGCCTCCCCTGCCACTTCAGATGGCCACCCTGTGGGGGGTGCAGGTGACCACATCAGTGCAAACCCATGTTTGTTCATTCCAACAGGTCTTGGGAATAACCCAGACATTACAGCTCACCTGGAAAGTCCTTTTCTTGCCGCAGGCAAAGATTTATTTATTTTTACTGCAAAGTCAGATATACAAAGAGGAAGATCTTCCATCTGCTGATTCACTCCTCAAGTGACTGCAACAGCTGGAGCTGAACGAATCCGAAGCCAGGAGCCCCTTCCAAATCTCCTACACGGGTGCAGGGTCCCGTGTGTGAGGACCCGGATCTCTCCTGGGTTGAGACCACTGTCTTCCCTCTCATCTGACCTGGTGTCCACGCAGGGAGTGCTCTCCCCTGTGTCCGGGGCACAGAGCCCTTGGGGGCGCTGAGGTCAGCTGCCAGGCCTCAGTTGACAGCCGCAGTGGAACTCACAAGGCGCAGAGCCCTGATGTCGGACCCACAGCGCTGAGCCACAGGCTTGGTGCTTCAGCCGCTTTCAGCTCTCAGGCCTGGTCCCTCTGGCAACAGCCAGCTCTGAGAGCAGATGTGAGGGCGAAACAACCACCCAGCTCTGGGAAGCAGAATGACTTCTTGCTCAGACACCCCAGCCCCTCATTCTGGCCGGAGCCCCAAGGCTCTGATGCCCTTTGGTTGTCTCAGCAGACATGGGCAGCCATCGAAGGCCAGGCCTCAGCTCGGCACCCCGCATTTCAGCAGCTCCCAGGACAACACCTGCGGCCCCTTTGGGATTACTGATGTCACAGGGAGGGCTGTAGAAGCCACCTGGTGGAGAACCAGGGACTGGGCCTGGCGGGGGCATTCACTTCACAGCTGCCATCCTACAGCCCAGTCGAGAGTAAAACCACCCTCACCAGCCAGATTTATACACGTGCGCCTCGCCTGCCTCAACATTGCACCCTGGTCCCTGCTTTCCAGGACAAGAGGCCGTGGTGTTTGCTTGGCTACCCTGGTCCCTGGAGCCTACCTAGGGCACAGCACACCCAGCAAAGCCCTCTTCTGCCTGCCTTTCCACACGCCACCCAAGTTTTCTACAATACAACCATCACTACTCATGACTTCCGTATGTGTACACATGCGCACGCTTGTCTCGCAAGGTACCATACACACATGTATATACACAAACATCATTACTCATTTTAAACATCCTACCCGCTCAGAAACACAAGCAAACATGTGCATAAACCATCCAGTGCGGCCACATCCACGGGGACAGATGCACAATAGAGCAGTCATGTGTGACACTCACTCACATCCATACTCAGAGGACAACGCACATGCGTGTACATGTGCCCGCGGTCACCCCATTGGAGGTCTGCCCAAGTGCTCCGTGGCTCTCCCACCTGCTCTCCTCCCTACCCCCTTGTCTCAGGCGCAGGCAGCACAGTCCCGGCAGCTGGGAGGTGATGTGTTTGTATTAGAGGTGCAGTGGGTCTATGCACTGGCCTGGGTGCAGAGGGGCGAACCCAACAGGTGAGCTGCCTGTGGGAGTCTGCACTAGCACCCACTAGCCTGGGACTAAGCTGAAGAGGGGCTAACCCACCTTTCCCAGGATTCACTCTCACGTCCTGGGCTGCTTCTGCAGAGCCAGGGCCTCTGAAGGGCCTGGGCCGCCAGCCCAGAGGCTGCGAGGCTGCCCTGTGCACCAAGATGCGTCCTTCCTGAGGAGCAGGTGGCCTCTGAACCGTAAGGGCCGCACGGTGGAGAGAAAAGCCTGGCTCCTGGGGCCTGCTCCACACCTTCCCCAGCCCGGTGTCCCGACCCAGGAAGAGGAGCTCCTGCCCCCAGGATGATGTGAGAAGTAGGGACCTGGGGTGCAGCCCCCCTGTGGCCTAGAAGGACTCAGGCTCCGAAGTCTCACCTGAGCCCTGCCTGCAGAGTGCCCAGGACTTCACCCGCTGGGCCATCTTTGCGTCTGCTCTCTGCCCCTGGGACACATTCTTCTCCATACTGTCTCCCACCCCCCAGGGCTGCTGCGTCACCAGGAGAGGGGCCTGTGCAATTCATGGGGGTGGTCTTCTCCCGGGGCACTGACTGACAGGTTCCTGGAAACTTCTAGGAGGTGTTTTGTGGCAGGTGTGAGGAGTGCCCGTTCCTCACAGTGGGGTGAGTGCCCTCCTGACCCCAGCTTGCTGCAGACACACGCGTTCCTGGGAAGCCGCAGGGGCTGCCTGGGGGGGTGGCACTGGGGGGCTGGGTCCCTGGCAGCCCCGTGGGAAAGCCAGATTGAGTTCCCAGTGTCTGGCTCTGGCCCAACCCTAACTGTTCTGAGAATTTGGGGGAATGAACCAATGAGTAAGGCCTTCCTCTCTTGTTCTGTGTCCCTCTGCCCTTTGATGAATAAGGTCGGGGCACTGTCTCACGAGGCATGACTCCCCGGGGCACACACCACTTTCTGCAGCCCAGGGAGAGACTAGCTCCATTCTTGCAGGAAAGTGAGTTTCCACAAGACTGACTGGAATCTCCTTTTTCCATAGGAAGTGTTGGCTTGGCACACATTTACCCATAGGTCTGAGACTTTGTATTAAATTTATCAGAAAACCGACAGGAACATTATCACACGGAGGAGTGCTGCACTGTCTCAGCCTCAGGGCACTTCCCATTTAATTCTGTATGGTATTCAGGCTCCTCGCCGCGGTGTGGGGGTGTGGGTCACCCATCTGGCACAGTGCGGCCTTGGTGGGTAGCCCAGAGCCTGGCTCCTTCGCAGACAGCCTGGAGCCCACACGGCCTCTCCTGTGGACGTGCCCCTGGGTGCACTGGCGTTCTGAGGGGACAGGGACCAGGGTGAGGGGACTGTTAGTGATGAAAATATCAAGAAAGAGGTGACGGAACAAATTGAGAAATTAAATTGCAGGAGTTATCAAGGCCATATGGTATTCATCTGAGAGTTATGGAGAAATGGAAGACTAAAATAGCTCAGCCACCATTCAAATGGCCACGGTCCCACAGCTTAGGTGGCAGAGCAGCTCACACACCGTGTCTGCGAAGTCGGCATCGTGGTGGGGTCCCAGGATACCCGGCGCAGGAGCCTCTGAGCTGTGGCTGGTTCCTCACCTCCACCCCACACACAGAAAGCCCCAGAGTTTGGGTGTTAATAACTTGGAGGGGAAGATAAATGTTTGTGTGGAAACTGCGCCAAATTGTTTATGTTAGGAAGAAAGAACAAAGCAAACAGCGACTCGGCAGCTCCACGCAAGTCCCAAGTGCTTGGAGCATCTGCAGTGTTGGGCAGAGACCTCGGGCAGAGGTGGTGACTGGAGGCGGCTGGCACCTGGCCTGTCACCTGCATCGAGTGTAGCTTTGTCTCTGGCAAGTCCTTTTTTATTTTTGATATTTATTGATCTGAAAGAGAATTACAGAGAGAAGGAGAGGGAGAGACAGGAAGCCTTCCATCCGCTGGTTCACTCCCCACAGCGTCCCGCAAGTTGGATTGGAACCAAGGCCACTCCAAGGCCAGAAGACAGGAGCTTTTTCCAGGTCGTCCATGTGGGTTTAAGGGCCAAAGGACCTGGGCCAGACTCCACGCTTCCCCAGGCCATTACCCGGGACCAGGATCGACAGCGGAGCAGCCAGGACTCCAGCAGGCGCCCATGTGGAATGCTGGCACAGCAGGCAGCGGCTTTGCTCACTAAGTTACAACCTCACACCCTTCAACCCAGGAAATTCTTAATCACGTTGTTTAACTGTGTGATATCCCAGTCTAGTCTGAAAAACAAACACATAAAAATGTCTTTAAAGTCAAGCAAGAAATGGGGTGAAAATAATTCCCACAGACATGCAAACGTTCTCACAAATCAAAATGAAACCGACTATTCCCCTCAATAAATGGGCAGTGACATACCTAATTTACCAAAGAGAAAACAGAGAGAATGCTCAGCTTCAACACGATAAGAAAAGAACAAATGCAAATGCCAATGTAAACAAGTTTTAATTACAAGTTTCTACCCGCTGAGGACAGTATGGGGGATGGGACCTCTCGCTAAGGGTGCAGGTCGGTGGCCCAGTGCCTAGCTCCAGGGCCAGGAAGTGCTTACCTCCAGTTTCACTCGGGATCCGGGAACACCGAGGAGGTATAGGGACAACACCCTCCGTGGGACACAGGCTGTGGCTTGTCACAGGGGTGGAAATTAGCTCCAGCTTCATGGACCTTCGGCGCATGGTCGGCAAGAGTGGCCTGTCCAGGTGCTTCAAAGACATGTGGCTGTTGAAAACACTGGGTGAAACCTCAGGCTACAAGTCACGCAGGGTTGACAACTTGGAAGGAAATAACCCCTGTGACGGGTGGAGGGTGTCTTCCGGGGGCCAGTGTCAGGCTGAGCTCTGTTCTCTCTCTAATTGTCTGAGTGTGGTGACAGGCTCACCACGCACCATGCTCCAAGCCCCCTCTGAGCTCCACTGCTGCCAAAGTCACAGGGCAACTGGCCTTGAGCTTGACAGTGTCTCATTGCAACGCTGTGCAGCAGCACAGCCGTGCCCAGGTGTTCTGGTCACTCTCATTTTGTAGCTGTGCATGAGCAGGCGGGACCCCTACTTTATCACGGCCACCATGTTGTCTGCATCGGGGGCCCTTCCTCCTTCATGGATGTTGATGGGCTCGGCTAGGGTCCACACGCAGAACTGTCTCTGCCCACAGCTGTCTGCCCCAGCTCAGCGCTGCTGCGGGTGGGCAATGTGCCACCTACACAGGTAGCCAGGGTTCCAGGTGTCACTTCCTGATCCTGGTTAAGGGTGGTTACCAAATATCTGTCCCATGCTGCTTCTGTCTGGCCAGGGCACCTCTGAGCTTCACAAGGACAGGGCCATGGCACCGCTGAGACTTCGTTCCCTTCGGTGATTGTTTTTTAATGTTTCTTACACGCCTGGCACTGCACTGTCAGCGAGGACTAAGCACAACACACGACATATGCACAAAATCTTCCCACTGTAAGGACTGCCGGCTGTGAGGAGGCACAAGCCTGTATGCAGGGTTGGGAAACTTGGACAGCATCCCAGGGCTGGGGCCGCGCTTGGGCCATGTTGGAGCCATGCTGGGGCCGAGCTGGGGCCGCGCTGGGGCTGTGTTGGAGCCATGCTGGGGCCGAGCTGGGGCCGTGCTGGGACCGTGATGGAGCCGTACTGGCCCATGTTTCCAGCCCCAAATGCACAGCAGTCAAGGCAGACCTCCCTGATGAGACAGGGCAGCAACTGACCTAGAAAAGGAAGCAGATTTCTGCTGGAGCTTAGGCCACAGCCAAGCAAAATCCGGCCTAAGCCCTGGAGACCCCTCTAACCTAAGGTACAGAGCAGGGCTCCGTAGCTGTGGGGAAGGGAACTTGGGCCCGGCTCTTTGCTGACTGTTGTCCATGAGCCCCTGGGCCCTCTGCCAAGCCTGAGCCGGAGGCGCTAGAGGAGAGCTGGCTGCTGGCCTCCAAGTCCCCCAGCTGTGGTCACTGTTGGGTTTAGGACAGGAGGAGGGACACTGCCTGATGCCGAGTGCCACCTCCGATCTTGCTGTTTGATTAGTGCAACAGTCAGGTGTCTGCCAACAAGCCGCTTTTCCCTGCCGCTGCACTTCCGTCTGATAGGTGAGCACACAACTGGTTAACTCTCCTTTCTTTCTCCTTTTCTCACCGACTCTGCTGGAGGCAATTACAGCAATGCTGCATTTGTCAATCACATTCATTCGTGCATGGTTTCCTGAAATAATTATCAGGTGAGTGGCATCTCTGAGCCCGGAGAGCCAACTTGGAAACCACAAGCCCCAGAGTATTAATTACTGAGCGCAAAAATTTGCAGAGAAGCAAGTCTTTTAATGGCAGAACTGACGTAACATGATTGTTTTGATTTTTTTTACTAACATGACAATCATTGCTGTCCCCCTGGTCATCACCACAGATCAGCTCGAATCATCTAGGGAGGCCATTACCAGGCCGGGTACCATTTGATAAAATGAGGCGCCTGCTTCCTGGCACGGTGTTTGTTGATTTTCAGAACACAGCAAAGCCTGAGAGTCAACAACGGGAATGAAAGTGGACTTCTGCCAAGGCCAGCCGGGAGCACAACGCGGTGTGGCGGAGTGGGGACTTCGCAAGAAACACTTTCAAGACCAGCCGCCACCTGGGCCACTCGCACCTGCACAGCTCTCCGCAGGGCCCACGCTGGGCCCGGCTGCAGGATGGCAGCGTTTTGTCGCCTTTAACATGAAAGGTGGAGCTCACCTTCTTCTACAGGCACAGGATCAAACCCCTGCTTCCCCGACGTCGGGTCCCCCGGCAAGGAGCCCAGAGGCGGCGGAGCACGGGGCAGAAAGAGCCCGAGAAGCGGATTCCGAAATCTGAGGGCCTAGCCTCCCAGCAAGCTGCTTCCTTGGCTCCCCTCCTCGCCGTCCTTCCCTCTCTCCCATTCTCTCTTCCTCCTCCCCTCCAGGGTTATTTTTCCTCGGCTGAAAATGAACTTCCTCTCCCACAGCGCTGATCTGACTTTTCAGTCTCTGAGCTGGCCTGGCCAGTCTGTCCCAGGGCGTTGCCCATGGCCCCTGGGGCCGCAGCCCTCTCCTGACCTTTGGGTCTCCTTTTGAAGGTGTTGTCCCTGCACCCTGCTCCTGACCCTCAGTGTGAGTGCCAGGACAGCCACCCCCAGGTCTCCTCTTCCTAGGACGAGAGCTGCCCAGGCCAGGGCGTGGGCTCTGTAGCATTGCTGCAGCCTAGCGCAGCTGAACCTGGACGTGTTGGCCTATTTGTGCGGGGACTGATGCAGAAAAGTCAGCTCTAGGAATTGGCCTGCCCCCTCCAGCCACCTACATCCCCAAGTTCAAGTGCCTCACCAATCACACCTCCAGCTGGAGTTCAAGGTTCACAGAAACACAACTTGTCCTTCAGCAAATGCCCCGTGACTTTTGCCCTCGCTGCTAGTTATCCCAAGAAGTCCAGAGAGGCACAGAGCGGTGGGACCGTGGGGCAGACGGCTCCGTGGACCCGCCCACACTGCCACTGCTCCATCTCCCTTGATGTGACTTTTACTCATAAATCAGAAGCCAAGTCGCGGAAGGCTGAAAACACCCGTGGAAAACCTGCCCTGTGCATTGGATGGGAGACCCCCAACAGCACTGCCACCAGGAGGTTGCATGTGTGACTCCACCAGGGCTCACCCTGATCAGCATTGAGACACAGACCAGATTCATCAGCTGCCCTTGGCGGCCCGAAGCCAACAGGAGCCCACGGGAACTTATGCGTGGGCAGTTCCTGTCCCGCCAGCCTGAAGCCAACAGGAGCCTGCTGGAATCTATGCGTGGGCAGCTGCTGTTGGGCCGGGGTGCTCCTGGGTGCCCCAGCTCTGCACTCTGAGAGGTCTCACAAGTGCTCTCCTACATGCAGCTTTGAAATTTGAGCTTTGACCACACACCAAATGTGAGGTGAAACTCAGGTGTCCAAGGTGTCCAGAAGTGTTTGGTTGTTGAGGCGCCAAGGCAGGCAAGCAGGTAGAAACATGTTTTCTGGGGATAACAACGGGAAGGTGCCCTCCTTCTGACCAGCAGCTTGAGTGCTGGGCATGCAGCCACTCTATGTGGAAAGCCATCCTGCAGCAGATGCCAGCCCAGGGTCATCCCAGCCTGGGCAAGGCAATTGCACTTCCCACGCTGAGGCCAGCTAGGTCCAGGGCTGCCATGGAGCCCAGCCACAGGACAGGGAAGCAACATCTCACAGCAAATGTCCCCTCAACCTGCTGTGCTGCAGCAAGCTCAGAGGACCTGTGGGGATGCTCTGATGTTGGGGGCACTAGGATACTAGGGTATTAGGATGCTAGGGGCACTAGGATGCTGGGGGCACTAGGATGCTGGGGTCACCAGGATGCTAGGGGCACTATGATGCTAGGGACACCAGGATGCTGGGGGCACTAGGATGCTGGGGTCACCAGGATGCTGGGGGCACTAGGATGCTGGGGGCACTAGGATGCTAGGGGCACTACAATGCTGGGGTCACCAGGATGCTGGGGGCACTAGGATGCTGGGGTCACCAGGATGCTGGGGGCACTAGGATGCTGGAGTCACCAGGATGCTGGGGACATTAGGATGCTGGGGGCACTAGGATGCTGGGGTCACCAGGATGCTGGGGACACTAGGATGGCACCATGTGATACACTCTGTACCTACTCCCCAAGCTGGGGCTGTGCTGCAAAGGGGAGTTCACCCAGGGTCACGTCTTCTTCCGCTGAGTCGACACCTTCTGGGGGAGCTGTGGATGGGACACAGGACGGCAGCGGTTACACCACACCCTGTCCTTGCTCTTGGGGTATGCTTGACTGGAGCCACGTACTGTAGTCTGGCCTCCTCTATGCGGGAAAGACCAAATGGAGACCTGTCCAGCTCTGCCTTAAGAACTGTGTGTGCGGGCACCGGCTTGTGTCCTGCCCCGCTTCCCATCCAGCTCCATGCTTGTGGCCTGGGAAAGCAGTAGAGGACAGCCCAAAGCCTTGAGACCTTGCACCCGTGTGGGAGAGCTGGAAGAGGCTCCTGGCTCCTGGCTTTGGCTCAGTTCCAGCTGTTGTGGTCACTTGAGATGTGAACCAGCAGATGGAAGATCTTCCTCTCTCTCATCCTCTGTGTATATCTGACTTTCCAAAAACAACCACAAAATATTTTTTTAAATAAAAAAAGTGTGTTCATATACGGGCCAAAGACAGCGATATTTCATTCTTCTCCTTTTTGAAATCTGATTTATTTGGAAGGCAAAGTGACAGAGATACAAATAGCATACATAGACATAACGACAGAGGAAAAAGAAGAGAAAGAGAGAGCGTGCTACGCAGAGCCCCCTCATCACTGTTTCACATTCCGGGTGGCCCAGCAGCCAGGAAGTGCACCCTCACCCCCGACATGGGAGCCATGCCCTTGACCATCATCTGTTGCCGTCCCAGGCATACTAAAGAGGGAGCCGGGGCAAAACCGGAAGAGCCGAGTGTCGCGGAGCCTCTCCACTCGGCGAACCAGGGTTACAAGCGCTGGCTGAACCCACTTGTCCACAAGGGCTGCCTTCAGCCACAGTGTCCCTAAATATCTCCAGGACACAGAGATATGTCCTTCTGAAAAGTGGCCCAGGTGCTTCTCTGTTGTCTGTCTAGGGCTTCTAGTGACAACACAGGCTCACTACTCAGGTGTGCGCACAGGCTGTCTGCTAGACACACCAGGGCCGGGACTGGGCGAGGAAGAGCCAGCCCATGGCCCCTCTGCAGCCAGCTGGATTTTATGTCACAGGTTCCCATCCCAACAGAGCAGAGAAACGAGCAGCTACGCCATCACCTGCCTGAGGCCTGCTCATGCCTCAGGTAGACAGGCATTCAAGACGGTTTAAAAGTGTGCACCTGACCTACCCTTGGCAGTGACATCTGTACTCCAGGTGTGACCTGCAGTGACCCTGAAGAAGCTCTCCCTCTGTGTGTGTGTGTTGGCGAGCAGGGGAGGAGGGTACTTCCAAAGGTCTATACGACATTCCCTGAATTTTATTATGCAAGATTGAAATTGGATCATATTTTTGTTATTAATTTTATTGCAAAGTCGGATATCTAGAAAGGAGTAGAGACAGAAAGGAAGATCTTCCGTATGATTGTTTACTCCCCAAGTGACAGCCATGGCCAGTGCTGCGCCGATCTGAAGGCAGGAGCCAGGAACTTCCTCTGTGTCTCCCGTGCGGGTGCAGGGTCCCAAGGCTTTGGGCTGTCCTCGGCTACTTTTCCAGGCTACAAGCAGGGAGCTGGATGGTAAGCGGGGCCCCTGGGTTTAGAACTGGCACCATATGGGATTCCAGTGTATTCAAGGCGAGGACTTTAACCACTAGGCTAATGCGCCAGGCCTGAAATTGTATAATATTTTAATACAGATAGTATTCCAGAGATTTTTCAGGAATTAATTTTATAAGGCTTTATTTATTCCTTTGAAAGACAGAATTAGAGAAAAAAGAGAGATATCCTGCACCCACTGGTTCACTTTCCGTATGGCCACAGCGGCTAGCTTTGGGCTGAGCCAGTCAGGAGCCAGAAGCGTCTTTGAGGTCTCAGGGGCTGAAGCACCTGGGCCACCTTTTGCTGCTTTGCCAAGTACATTAGCCAGGAGCTAAGTGGGGATTAGACACATAGGACCTGAATGGGCACCCCTGTGGGATGCCAGCACCACAGGAGGAGGCTAAGCTTGCTGTGCTACAGCCCCTTGGAGTCGACGGACGTCTGTCCATCCATGGGCCTCACAGAGTCACAGTTCTACCCAGTGGCACAGGGACTTGAGTAGACAGATCAGACACAGCCAGAGAGCCATGCAGCACGAGGAGCGAGTCATTCTCCCTCTTCTAAGGATGAACCTAGAAGGGGCACACTCCTGGCACCATGTACAGAAACATGTACTCAGGGCCCGGCTTCATGAGGCAAGCTGGGCACACGGACCCTGGGAGCAGCACCGTGCCTGAGCAGGCCCAGCACCTGCCCAGCAGGTACCTGCCCTTCACGCGACACACACAGCCTTGCCACCCAGCCTTCACTTAGTCCTCTCCCCACACAGAGAGCCCAGGTGAAGAGGGCCTGGGAGGTCAGGACCCGTTGGTGTTCTCACATCCTCCTGAATGAGCATGCAAGGACTTGCCCACAAGCTCAGAAGAAATTCTCCATGGATTTAGGAAAAATTTTGCACCAAGATAAGCTCGTGCTTAATTCCATTTTTCTACTGGCATTTTGAAGTGCTTGCATGTATTTTTAGGAGGTAGCAGCTAGTGTCCAGGTGTCCAGGTGCGTGACCCAGTGCCCAGTGTCCAGGTGCGTGACCCAGGAGGAGCCTGGGGCTGCATTTCCTTCTAGACGTAAGGTAGCCGAGCTCCCTCTAAAACCCCCGCCTGTCCCGCCTTTCCAGGGTCACTCTTGCCTTCCAGCCGCCACCATTGGGCACACCCAGAAGATGACGCAGGCAGGCAAGGGTCGCTGGTTCTCTCCCTGTTCCTCTGCACAGCTGAGGGCGGGAAGACACTCAGATAGCAGAGCCCAGCACAGCCCAGGGGAGCCAAACCCAAGGCAGTCCCTGCAATGTGAGACCCTGTATTGAGTCTGGCTCAGCTTCATCACCTTGAACTGGTACTCAGCAGCTCCGAGCCCCCGCTCCCAGGAGGAGGAGCTGCATGGCAGGGCCTTCAACGGTCTGTGTGCGGACAGGCTCAGGGCTCAGCAGGTACCTGCCAGCAAGACAGGCCCTTCCATGGCCCTTCTTGGGACAGACGAGCAGGTCAGTAAAATGAACCTGTACCTGAGGCTCATTAGGGATTACATGAGCCAGAAACTTTTGCTGTTGTTTCTGGGGCCCGGTCACCTCTTGTACGTGACCCTCAGCCCCATTTTGACGGAAAGCTGGAGGAACCTGGACAGGACGGCAGGTGGGTGACCAGGCATCCTCCCTTTTGCCCATCAGCAGCGGCAGGGAGAGCCCAGGGGCTGCCCTAGCCTCCAAATGGCTACCTCCACCATCTGCAGGATCAGCGTGCCCCCTTCCCCAAAGGGCCCGGAGGAATGTCAGTGCTCCTTTCATAGTGCCCAGGTCTCAAGGGACCTGCAAGAAGTTTTTCTTCCCCTTTTCTTCAGAAGGGCTGGCTGCTGCCTTTGGAAAAAACCATCTCCTCTTCCCCCACCTCCATCCCCCTCTACCTCCTGGCCATCTCCCCCTCCCCCACCATCCATCTCTCCCCCCTGTCACCTATCTCCCCCTCCCCTCACCATCTGTCCAGACTTCCTTGGTGCTTTGGGGAAGCCGCGGCCATTGGCATTGGCACAGGGTGGTGGTCCTTGGTGGGCATGAGGTCCAGCTCAAGGGGGCATGCCCCATGTGCTTGGCGTCTATGATCTCACCCAGTGCCCGTGCCAAAGAGACGCAGGCTGCAAGTGGCAACCAGGAACGCTCCCCGGACAGGGCTGAAGCAACTGGTTTCCCCCCAAGAGCGCAACTTCACTTTCCAAGCCCAGCTGCAAGCAGAGGGCAGCCCCATCACCAGCGGCACTAGGCTGGCTAGGCTGGGGAGAGTTTGGGCTGAGTACCTGTTTGCCAGGGGCTCCGTGCCTCGAAGGCAACATCAACATCTGGCCCTGCCGCCCTCAGCTGCGAGTGAGCTGGAGGTGTGAGCTCTGCACAGAGATCACACTTAAGCCCTTAGCCTCCCTCAAGTGCTTAAATCACCACCTCCCTGGGCTCCTGGCAACACCGCACAGGGGCCGCCGGCACTGCCTTTTATCTCAATTCATGAACCTACCTGTAAAAGCCTTTCTGGACTGATTGTAAGCCACTTGTCTCATTTAGTGGTGGGTTGGCTGCCTTGCAGTGCTGCTCTGTGAGCTTGTTCTCCGTGGCCTCACTGCAGAGGGAAACAAGACCTTCACGTCCCTCACAGCGCACCTGCAGGAACCGACCTGAAGCGCAGTCCACAGTGCATGGCAAGCTCCATCAGAGGCCTCTGCCTTCAGGTCTCACGTGTGCTTGTCCTACAGCCTCCCTCTCAGCCACCCCCGTGGGACGCCCCGGCCATGGCCCTGTCTCTGTCTAACTGAGACCCAGGGCTTTGGGTCTTTTCCTTGCCTGGCTCTTTTTGGAGGTGTGACAGAAGGAGGGAGGGAGTATGGAGAGGGTATCTATAGCTTACCTGGCGGGGTGGCGGCACCTGGAAGAGGCCAGTGGGAACAGCCACTAGCCTGTTGGTCTGCCAGCCCTGGAACCACAGATTATGGAATTGTCAACCAGGAAGCTGAGGCCAAGTGTTCCCAATGGCATCCCACGGAAGGCAGCTTGATTGTTCTGCCTCCTGGAATCTGCTTTCTCAATAAACTCTTCTGGGGGGTTGGCGCTGGTAGACTAGTTGATTTCAAGCAAAGGCAGGCCCAGATCTCAGGACCTGCAGGGACCAAGTGGCCAGCCCCAGCTGTACCCTTGTCCTCCCTCCCTGGGTGAAACGCTAGGGGAGCTTGGGTTACTCTGCAGAAAGTCACCCCAAAGATGTCTGCTTGAGCTGATCCTTCCCCTGACCAAAGGGGGACTCACTCCAGTCCGGGAGCCTGGAGTCCAGAATCAGGGCAGTAGGGCTTGCTGCCTGTGCAAAGGGAAGCAGGTGAGCCAGTGTTGCAGGATCTGCTGCAGGGTCAGCTCCCTCCCACCTGCCGCGCACGTTGGGAAGGCAGGTGAGTTCTGCAGAGGCTCCAGGCAACGGAGGCAGAAAGCTGAGGGGAGGAACTGCCGGTGCCCAGGCAGAAGCTGCTGCATCTTCAGGGGCTGACTGACACAGCTCAAGAGGAAGAGGAAAAGCAACTCACAGAAGAAGACGACCTCCCAAACCACAGTCAAGCGTGTGACTGAGTTGGTTATCTCAACACACAGCAAAACACAGCCTACACTAAAAAGGGATGCAGAGGGTGGAAGAGGCTAAATGAGGACAAGTAGCTATGATGGAAGAACAGGTGACCATAAAATAAGAAGACAAGCAGAAATCACGACAGTTAATCCAGGAGACACACAGAGGAGCCATCCTGGAGAGAGTGACGCACTGAGCTGGGCTGAAAGTGGAGCAGCCGGAACACGAACCTGCGCCCATACGGAGCCATCCTCTGTGTGTTCAGACGTTCAGGTTTGCAGTTAAACTCTTAGAAGATGCAACTCTCCACCCAGTTAGGAAAAACGGGACAAAGTATCACAGGTTGAATGGGCAAGCGACCACATGACATCTGAGACGTGATTTGTAGAAGACATGCAGAGTGCTGCGGTCACCTGACACAGAAGCACTTAGGAGTGTAGCTATCCCTCCACACCGGAGAGAAATGGAGCAGAATGCATCGGTCTTTCAGCTCGGTGATACCCACAGAGCTGTTGGCCCTGCTCAGAGAATCAGCGGATTAAACCCTGGAAATGAGTACGAAACACATGCGTCCCTCAGAGCATCTCGCCTGCTCTCTGTTCCCCGCTGCCTGCACTCATGCTCAGGGTGTTTGTCCCTGTCACCTCCCCTCCATTGTGAAAATCAGACTGCATGAGCCAACCCGGTGCACGTGACCAACAGCACAATGCCACCAGCCCCATGTACTGCTACTCCATACTTCCTCTCCCTTTGTTCTAATGTCCCTATCTTTCCTATTTGTTTTGTTTCTCTAATTGCTACCCGTGCAACCTTAGGCAAGTCACTCTACTCCCTGGTGGCTCGAGTCTGCTGCACTACAATACTAACTAGCAGCTACATCTCAGGATTAAATGAATTGTGCACATGGGTGTGTGAGCATGTGGGTGTATTTCAGTCAACTCAGACGGGCACGCAGGCTCCTGATGGGCTGTCGTGTGCAACACCAACATGAGCATGTAGTTCTGTATGAAACTGCAAAGGATTGGGTGGGGAGAATAAAGGAATCACCTACCATGCCTGGTGAAGCTTGGAAGAGAGGTACATCCACGCTCCCACGCTCCCACGCTCCCGACGTGCGACAGAACAGTTGCTGCGTGGGTGCGTATGTGGAAGGAGAGGAGAAGACCTAGTGTGCCATCAGCCACTGGCAGAAAAGGCCCCCGTGACGGTCTTGGCATCAAAGGGCATGAGGACCCCAGGCTGCTGAGTAAAGCAAACCTTTAGCTGGGGCAAGTCCTCACCTCAGAGGAGCAGGAAACCCCCAGGGCGACATGCAAAGAAAACAGACGTTTTCCTGAGTGTTTAGCCCGTGCCAGACACTGGCTGGTGGTCTATGGATGATCTCACTTCTGCTTCCGGGCCCAGGAGCTGAAGATTCTCTCTGGGAGTGGAGGGCAGTGCCCTGGATAGCAGGCAGCTGCAGCACAATGTCACCCCGTGGCGGCATCCCAGCCTGGAGCCCTGTGTCCTGTGCCCTGCTGCTGGGTGTTGCTGCCAAGAAGGGAGGTGTGGAGAAAGTTGACTTCCTGGTAGCCCCACGGTGGCTCCTGGGTGACAGCCAGCCCACTCTCAGCCACCTTCTCGTGAGGACTGTGCTGGTGGACTCAGAACAAGCAGTGAAACTGGCCAGCCTTTGACGAGCACTCAGGAATCTTGAATGTGGCCAATCTCAGGAGCAGGAAGTGATTTTGCAGTGGTGTGGTTGGTGCTTGCCTCCTGTGGGTGACATAGCGGCCACAGGTGTCCAGCCCTGAGCACAATGCCCACCCCAGGGTCCTGCCTCTCTGTGTGGAGGCTGGGACGAACACAGTCCAACTCAATTAATCCTTATAGCAGAGGCCAGGTTGGCACCCATGTCTCCAAGCCCAGGTCCGCTGTTCACAACAGGAGTGCATTCGCGTCCTTGCCCGCTCGCATTCCTGTATTCCCTTGTATGGGCGTGTCACACTCTATTTAGCTGCTTGCCTGGTGATGGGCAGCTGAGTTGCTTCCAATTTGGGGCTCTAACAGGTGAGCTGTGTGAATTTCCACCACTGGAGAAATCGCTTTTCAAAGAAAGTGAGAGCCTCACCAAGAACTCCTTATGCAAGCTCGCCTGCCAAGAGTTCTCCCCCACCCTCCGCTTCCTGGACACCCCTTGGCCTGGCGCGCCTTCCAGGGGCCTGATCAGCTCTGCTTCCACCTGGGCCTGCAGGCCATCCGTGCTCAGTTTCAGCCTCAGACCAGCCCCTTTGGCAGCCCAGTCTGCCGGGGCGGGTCCAGTAGGCAAGGCCAGAGGAGGCGGATTAACCACAAGCATGCATAATTTATATGGAGTTCCAGCAGCCTTGAAAATAGGTCAGGGCGTGTTTTAGACAGCAAATTGTTGTTGACGAATTGGGAATGTTGTCTGGCGCTGAGTGCTTTGGGAGGCCTGCGTGGTCCCTCCCAGCCCCTCCCCCCACGACCATCTCAGCTGCCAACTTTCCTGGACAGCCCCTGGAACTGCCCACTCGCTGCTTCAGTGTGTTCTCCCGGTGAGCACAGGCCCCAGGTCCGAGGGAACCCCTACAAGGGACCTGAGTCCCTGGCTTTGCACGCCATCCCGAGAGGGGTGGGGTCAACCTTGGTGTGCTGAGCAGCCATCTAAGCCATGGCAAACAGAGCCGTGTGCCTTTAAGAGGCAAAAATTAATGCAAAGCTTATTATAACCCCAGCGGTTGCTAACGCTCTCTCGCACACTGCCCAAGTGTCTGAATTTCAGCTTCAGATGCGTGTGGCCTGCTGGGATTTGAGCTGCCAGCTTAATTAGTGTTCAGTAATTTCAATAATGAGTGACAATTCATCGGGGCTTTTAGGTTGGTCTTCTGTTCAGAAGCAAATCAATAATCCCCAGTTTTTCCCCTTCTTTAAAGACAAGAAAGTGGCATGTGAGCTACAGCAGATGAGAGAAAATAAATGAGGAGAGGCTCAAGGCGCTGGGTAAGCGGAGAGGCTAAGGGCCCTAATGGCGTGGGCGGCCTCCGCGGCTGCTTGATGTTATTGGAGGAACAGAAAGGTCATTAGGCGCTGGAAAGAGGCCCTCGGATTCTCCCAGTAAACAGTTTGCCCCGGCTGTAACCATAGTGATTTGGGTAAATGAACACAGGTATACGGATTACTGCTATATTCCCCAGGCTGCCCGTATTATTGCCTCCAAAGATATAAAAACAATTGAGGCTAATTGTATGAGAGTGAGTTTATTACAAACATAAATGGGAAAGAGGGAAGGCAGAGCCAGTCTTGGGCAGGCTCCCCACGCCAGCCGGCCACAGCGTCTCAGTCCCCGACTCATGGGCAGGCCAGCCTCTGCCATGGCCACCCTGCTCAGCCCCGTGCCTGGAGCGGTGACGCCTCCCGTGGCCGTGGAGGTAGGTCCAGCTGCAGCTGGGCTGTCCCCAGGCACCTCCACAATTGCTTCTGTCTGCTGGGGGCCCGCGGCCAGAGGACCTTCAAACATTGATCTCAGCGAAAGCACCAGGGTACGCCACCTTCCGCAGCCAGTGGCCATGGTGCCCTGGCTATTGGTAGGGACCATACCTGTCAGGGGAGACGGAGGCTTTTTTTGCAAACCTGCTTGATCGGTTTTGGTGCAGCTACAAAGCCTGTGTCTTCATAAGGTGTTGTGATTCGCGGTACACAAACCCATTCACAAAGCACAAATGAAATCCCCAGCTGGGAAGGTCAAGTCTAATGAGGTGGCTGTTGTGAAGAGTGGTAGCTCGCAGCATCCCCCGTGTGGGCCAGAGGTGCTGCGAGCGCACAGCTGCTCATAATTACGGTCATGTGACGCTCCCCATTCAGCTCAGGTGCTGCTCCTAGCAAGAGAACAGACTAATTGTGTATCAACTGATACACATAAAAAGGATTTGATAGAACGTAACATGAAACAGGCAATCCCACCGAAATTCTAGTGTGTGTATTCTTAATTAAATTCCCCCACACTGTCCAGCGAGTCAGATGCATCCGGTCTTCCTTAGCACCCAGGGAAGAGGAAGCCAGGAGCGGTGCCACGGGAGGAGGGAGCACACGGTGAGACACTCGCTTTCACTCCCTGCCCACGAGGAGACCAAGGTCAAGGTGCCGAAGTCACGTGCGGGGAAACCAAACCACAGTGGGACCCTCGTCTACACTGCCACAGCAGCCAAATGTGAAAGAACCCGGCAAAATTTCCATGGCCCCTCGGTCCCTGGCGGGAGGGCACGGCTGTGACAAAGAGAAGGTGGGAGGAAGAGGAAAGAGAGCAAAGAGAGAAGAAGTAGGGGGAAGGGGGAGGAGAATGACAATGAGGAGGAGGATGAGCAGGAAGAAGTGGAGGCGCAGGAGGAGGAAAAATAATAGGAGAACAAGGAGGAGAGGAGGAGGAGGAGGAGGAGAGGAGGAGAGGAGAGGAGGAGAGGAGGAGAGGAGGAGGAGAGGAGAGGAGGAGAGGAGGAGAGGAGGAGAGGAGGAGGAGAGGGAGGAGGAGAGGAGGAGAGGAGGAGAGGAGGAGAGGAGGAGAGGAGGAGGAGAGGAGGAGGAGAGGAGGAGAGGAGGAGAGGAGGAGGAGAGGAGGAGGAGAGGAGGAGGAGAGGAGGAGAGGAGGAGGAGGAGAGGAGAGGAGGAGGAGAGGAGGAGGAGGAGGAGAGGAGGAGGAGAGGAGGAGAGGAGGAGAGGAGGAGAGGAGGAGAGGAGGAAGGGGAGAGGAGAGGAGGAGAGGAGGAGAGGAGAGGAGGAGAGGAGGAGGAGAGGAGAGGAGGAGGAGAAGAGGAGAGGAGGAAGGAGGAGAGGAGGAGGAGAGGAGGAGAGGAGGAGAGGAGGAGGAGAGGAGGAGAGGAGGAGAGGAGGAGAGGAGGAGAGGAGGAGAGGAGGAGGGAGAGGAGGAGAGGAGGAGAGGAGGAGAGGAGGAGGAGGAGAGGAGGAGAGGAGGAGGAGAGGAGGAGAGGAGGAGGAGAGGAGGAGGAGGAGAGGAGGAGAGGAGGAGAGGAGGAGGAGAGGAGGAGGAGAGGAGGAGGAGAGGAGGAGAGGAGGAGAGGAGGAGAGGAGGAGAGGAGGAGGAGAGGAGGAGGAGAGGAGGAGAGGAGGAGAGGAGGAGGAGAGGAGGAGGAGAGGAGGAGGAGAGGAGGAGAGGAGGAGAGGAGGAGAGGAGGAGGAGAGGAGGAGGAGGAGGAGAGGAGGAGGAGAGGAGGAGAGGAGGAGAGGAGGAGAGGAGGAGAGGAGGAAGGGGAGAGGAGAGGAGGAGAGGAGGAGAGGAGAGGAGGAGAGGAGGAGGAGAGGAGAGGAGGAGGAGAAGAGGAGAGGAGGAAGGAGGAGAGGAGGAGGAGAGGAGGAGAGAGGAGAGGAGGAGGAGAGGAGGAGAGGAGGAGAGGAGGAGAGGAGGAGAGGAGGAGAGGAGGAGGAGAGGAGGAGAGGAGGAGAGGAGGAGAGGAGGAGAGGAGGAGAGGAGGAGGAGAGGAGGGAGGAGGAGGAGAGGAGGAGGAGGAGAGGAGGAGAGGAGGAGAGGAGGAGGAGAGGAGGAGGAGAGGAGGAGGAGAGGAGGAGAGGAGGAGAGGAGGAGGAGAGGAGGAGGAGAGGAGGAGAGGAGGAGAGGAGGAGAGGAGGAGGAGAGGAGGAGGAGGAGGAGAGGAGGAGGAGAGGAGGAGGAGAGGAGAGGAGGAGAGGAGGAGAGGAGAGGAGGAGAGGAGGAGGAGAAGAGGAGAGGAGGAAGGAGGAGAGGAGGAGGAGAGGAGGAGAGGAGGAGAGGAGGAGAGGAGGAGGAGAGGAGGAGAGGAGGAGAGGAGGAGAGGAGGAGGAGAGGAGGAGGAGGAGAGGAGGAGGAGAGGAGGAGGAGAGGAGGAGAGGAGGAGGAGGAGGAGGAGAGGAGGAGAGGAGGAAGAGGAGGAGAGGAGGAGGAGAGGAGGAGAGAGGAGGAGGAGGAGAGGAGGAGAGGAGGGAGGGAGGAGAGGAGAGGAGGAGAGGAGGAGAGGAGAGGAGGAGAGGAGGAGGAGAGAGGAGAGGAGGAGGAGGAGGAGGAGAGGAGGAGGAGAGGAGGAGAGGAGGAGAGGAGGAGAGGAGGAGAGGAGGAGAGGAGGAGGAGAGGAGGAGGAGAGGAGGAGAGGAGAGGAGGAGAGGAGGAGGAGGAGAGGGAGGAGGAGAGGAGGAGGAGAGGAGGAGAGGAGAGAGGAGGAGAGGAGGAGGAGAGGAGGAGGAGGAGGAGAGGAGGGGAGAGGAGGAGAGGAGGAGAGGAGGAGAGGAGGAGGAGAGGAGGAGGAGGAGGAGAGGAGGAGGAGAGGAGGAGGAGAGGAGAGGAGGAGAGGAGGAGGAGAGGAGGAGAGGAGGAGGAGAAGAGGAGAGGAGGAAGGAGGAGAGGAGGAGGAGAGGAGGAGAGGAGGAGAGGAGGAGAGGGAGGAGGAGAGGAGGAGAGGAGGAGAGGAGGAGAGGAGGAGGGAGGAGGAGGAGGAGAGGAGGAGAGGAGGAGGAGGAGGGAGGAGGAGAGGAGGAGGAGAGGAGGATGAGGAGGAGGAGAGGAGGAGAGGAGGAGAGGAGGACAGAGGAGAGGAGGAGGAGAGGAGGAGAGGAGGAGAGGAGGAGAGGAGGAGAGGAGGAGGAGGAAGGAGGAGAGGAGGAGAGGAGGAGAGGAGAGGAGGAGAGGAGGAGGAGAGAGGAGAGGAGGAGGAGGAGGAGGAGGAGAGGAGGAGGAGAGGAGGAGAGGAGGAGAGGAGGCAGGAGGAGGTGAGGAGGAGAGGAGGAGGAGAGGAGGAGGTGAGGAGGAGAGGAGAGGAGAGGAGAGAGGAGGAGGAGAGGAGAGGAGGAGAGGAGGAGGAGAGGAGGAGAGGACGAGGAGGAGAGGAGGAGAGGAGGAGGAGAGGAGGGAGGAGAGGAGGAGGAGAGGAGGAGAGGAGAGGAGGAGAGGAGGAGAGGAGGAGGAGAGGAGGAGGAGAGGAGGAGAGGAGGAGAGGAGGAGGAGAGAAGAGGAGAGGAGGAAGGAGGAGAGGAGGAGAGGAGGAGGAGAGGAGGAGGAGAGGAGGAGGAGAGGAGGAGGAGAGGAGGAGGAGGAGGAGAGGAGGAGGAGAGGAGGAGAGGAGGCGGAGAGGGGAGAGGAGGAGGAGAAGAGGAGAGGAGAAGGAGGAGAGGAGGAGAGGAGGAGGAGAGGAGAGGAGGAGAGGAGGAGGAGGAGAGGAGAGGAGAGGAGGAGGAGGAGGAGAGCGGAGGAGGGAGGAGGAGAGGAGGAGAGGAGGGAGGAGGAGGGAGAGGAGGAGGAGGAGGAGGAGGAAGAGGAGAGGAGGAGAGGAGGAGAGGAGAGGAGGAGAGGAGGAGGAGAGAGGAGAGGAGGAAGGAGGAGAGGAGGAGAGGAGGAGGAGAGGAGGAGGAGAGGAGGAGAGGAGGAGGAGGAGAGGAGGGAGGAGAGGAGAGGAGGAGGAGGAGGAGAGGAGAGGAGGAGAGGAGGAGAGGAGGAGGAGAGGAGGAGGAGGAGGGAGAGAGAGAGGAGGAGGAGGAGGAGAGGAGGAGGAGAGGAGGAGAGGAGAGGAGGAGAGGAGGAGAGGAGAGGAGGAGAGGAGGAGGAGAAGAGGAGAGGAGGAAGGAGGAGAGGAGGAGAGGAGGAGGAGAGGAGGAGAGGAGGAGAGGAGGAGGAGGAGAGAGAGGAGGAGAGGAGGAAGGAAGAGGAGGAGAGGAGGAGGAGGAGGTCAGCCAAGCAGGGGCCAAGCATGTGCTCTGCAGGAAAGCTGCCCAGGAAGAAGGTGTGTCCAGCAGCTGGGATCTGGAGAGCAGGTGCTGTGCCAGGGCAGAGGAAGCCTTCACGCAGACGGGCACTTGGAGCTAATGATGCGGCTGTAATGCGTTAACTGCCTGAGAGCGTGTCTTGCAGGGGCACTCCGTTCTCCAGCAGCTGCATACAGACCTCCTTCCACCGCCAGACTTGGTGGCAATGGGGAGGTGGCAGGTTCACTTTGCAGGGTCTGAAAGGATCTTGCTTTCCTACCAGGAGGAAGGGGAGAGCCGACCAAGGCAGGTGAGGTGAGAGGCGCATGTTTGAGTGAGTGCAGGGCTGATGGACACAGACGCCCATACAGTCTTGCCGAAACCAGTGAGGTATCCGGGCACCTTGGGTTACAACGTGAACACTGAGGGCAACGAGTTCACACGGCTCTGCTGCTTCCAGCAGGTCACTGAGGCCGCCAGGAGTGGGACTCTACAGGGCCAGCTGGCAGGACCTGCGAGGGTAAGGAGGACCTCCCCAGAGGAGTGACCCCCATGGCTTCTGAAACCACAGGGCTACTGAGCCTGCCAGCTGGACCCCAGCCTCCAGAGCCCCACCCAACCTGTGTGAACAGTGCCACCAGCCGGTACTCGGCTATGATGCTCTGCCAAATGGAACCCACAGGCCAAGCACCGACCCGACTCGGGGACATCTTGGTTACATTTCCAGATGGCTCATTCCCTTACCTATGCCATTCCCAATCATTTACAGGGTCCCTACACCATACCCTTAGCCAGCTTGCCTTCAGCTGTCAAGTGCAAATGCAGGGTGGCAAACCTAAGAGTCACGGAGGAGCAACGGCTCTGGAGCGAGCAGAGCGGCAGAAGCGGCGGGCAGGTGCCGGGGAGGACCTCTCAGCCCGGAGTGCGGAAGGTAACGGAACCTCAAGGGGTGAAGAAAGCAGCCCTCAGGTGACTCCGAGGGCAATGACAGCGGAGGGGACCACAGCCAGCTCTTGTCTTCGACTTCTGCTGCTGCTCACGGAGGTGGGGGCTTGGTGGACACAGGAGGCCCACAGGGACACTCAGGGACAGTGGGGCCACCTGACCAAGTTGATAGACAGGATCAGAGGATGGAGAACCAAAGCGCTCCCTGGGGAGGCTGAGGACGGCACCGAGAGCAGAGCCAGGGTCGCCAAGGGAGGGCGTGTCGGAGATCCCAAGGGAGACGTGATGGACAGCAAGGCTGGGACCCAGGGTGCAGTCACGAAGGCTGAACGAGACCCTGTAGGTGCTGGAGGGAGATTCTGATGTGAAAACCCAGAGCTAGACAGGAAGCCTGCCTGGCCACACACTGTGCTGGGCTCCCTGCGGGCCGTGGGCACTGTCTGCCCAGCCTGAACAAGGGCAGGCATGTCGACACAGTCACACACACGTGCAGAGCCATGTACGCACATGTGCACATGATACCAGTGTGAGTACCCACACGACACTGAATGAACCGGTGCTCAGCTCATACCTGTGACACGTGCCTTACACAGAGGTCCCCTGTGACTCTCAGGATTGGCCTGTCAGTCATTTGCACATTGTGTGGCACAAGCGAGCTCCTCTGTTAGCCTGCATAAGCGAGCTCTCAGATCTTTCTGGACCAGGGAACACTTCCTCCTGTCCTTGTTTAGCGCACAGCCAACAGGGCGCTCCCCTAAGGAACATGGCTGCAGCTCACTCACCCACACACAGTCTGCTGAAAGCTGTGGGGCCAAGCTCTCCTGCACATCCTGGAGTCTAGATGGGGATTGCATTGCTAATGGGGTCCCAGGGGAGAGCGCAAACCCTCTTCAACAGGAACGAGGGGTGGCGGCTGGACACTCCACACTGGTTCTCTTAGCTTGGAGCGCCCGTGACAAGTGCCCAGTTCCTTCAAGGGTAGGTAGCCATCCAACCTGCAAGCACAGGCCGTGGACGCAGGCAAGCACCTGGCTGCGGCACCACCTGGCCCACAGGCATCTTCGACCGTTCCTGGGCCTAAGACCTCCTCTTCCCACCACCCCACTTCCTGCCTGATCCCCACCATCCCAGAGTCCCCTGACCCAGATATTTACACAGCCTGAGCTCCCAGCCAAGCCCCGAGTGCTCCTTGGATTCTGTCCCCTATGGCCTGGCACAGGCTGCTGTCACGTTCCCACAAACACCCATCATTCTCATTGACTCACAAATCTTACACTGCAGACAGCCAAAAAGTCTGGGTTTGGGACACAGCATGACTCCCACCACCAGAAATGTCCCCAAACCGGCAGGTGCTCAATGTCAGAGAGTAACTGTGAGCCCTGGGCTTGGTGGAGGCAGCCTGCTCTCGAGGATGCAGAGGCCATGAATGAGCCACCCCTGGGAGCCTGGACACCTCCAGGACACTCAGGTGGGAAACTGGGGTCTGACTGAGTCTGAGAAAGCCTCTGCCTCAGGGGAGGCTACTCCAATCTTGACTTTGGTGCCCGCTGTCTCTGCCTGCCAGCTGTGCCCAGGGCCAGGTAGGTGGCTGCCCTTCCAACACCACAGAGCCTGGGGTGGGAGACACTCACGTGTCTTCACCAACCTTGTCAAGCATGTCATTCTCATCCTAGCCAAAGAACCCGAATCTCAGAGCAAACCAAAGCCCTCCGAGCTCACTCTGACGGCAGAACCCTGAGGCCGCCGTCGGGGATTCCCTTGCTTGCAGTCAGAACAAACACAGTGTCTGCCCAGCATCATCACTGAGACTTGAGCTCCTCCAGAGAAAATTCTGTGGATGAGACTTCAAAGTCCAAACTAGAGACCCAGATTTTAAAATGTCCTAAAGTCAGGCCCAGCGGCGTGGCTTAGTGGCTAAAGTCCTTGCCTTGAACGCCCCAGGATCCCATATGGGCGCCGGTTCTAATCCCGGCAGCTCCACTTCCCATCCAGCTCCCTGCTTGCGGCCTGGGAAAGCAGTTAAGGATGGCCCAAAGCCTTGGGACCCTGCACCCGCGTGGGAGAGCTGGAAGAGGTTCCCGGTTCCCGGCTTCGGATCAGCACAGCACCGGCCGTTGTGCTCACTTGGGGAGTGAATCATCGCATGGAAGATCTTCCTCTCTGTCTCTCCTCCTCTCTGCATATCTGACTTTGTAATAAAAATAAATCTTTAAAATGTCCTAAAACGCATCGGGGGTGGCATGGGACAGGGCCGATGGCTCTGACAACTCCAACATCTCCTTCACCTGGCAGCATGTGGAGGGAACCCAGAAGCACAGAAAGGAAACCCTCCCCAGGCTCCCTAACAGGACCACGGACACTCCACGGGCCCTGGCAACTGGCTGCCCTGCTCTGGGCTTTGTGGATAAGCCTCACCTGACAGGGCATCTCCTCTGCCCCTCTGATCACCTCACTTCTCATCTCAGTAGACTGCAACAGTGTCTGCTGACCTGCCCGCCAGCTCACCTGTCCTCTTCTCCTGTGAAGCAAAGATACAGCCAACACAGAGCCAGCCAAAAGCTTCCCTGCACTCACACTGCACCCTTACTGCCTGAGCAAGAGGCACCTGCTATGAACCACACCCACCGTGTGATGAGCCATACCTACTGTGTGTGCAATGAACCACACCTATTATGTGATGAACCATACCTACTGTGTGTGTGACGATCCACACCTACCATGTGATAAATCATACCTACTCTGTGCGATGAGCCACACCTACTGTGTGCAATGAACCACACCTACTGTGTGATGAACCACACCTACTATGTGATGACCCACACCTACTGTGTGATGAATAATACCTACTGTGTGTGATGAATCATACCTACTGTGTGGGATGAGTCATACCTATTATGTGATGAACCATACCTACTGTGTGTATGATGATCCACACCTACCATGTGATTAACCATACCTACTGTGTGCGATGAGTCACACCTACTGTGTGCAATGAACCACACCTACTGTGTGATGAACCTATCTACTGTGTGGAATAAACCACACCTACTGTGTGTGCAATAAACCACACCTACTGTGTGTGCAATGACCCACACTTACTGTGTGTGCAATGACCCACATTTACTATGCAATGACCTACACCTACTGTGCAATGAGCCACACCTACTGTGTGATAACCCACACCTACTGTGTGCAATGAAACACACCTACTATGTGATGACCCACACCGACTGTGCAACGACCACACCTACTGTGTGATGAGCCACTACTGTGTGCAATAAACCACACCTACTGTGTGATGAGCCATACCTACTGTGTGATGAGCCACACCACATTAAACTGTTTGAGCCTCTTGCGGTAGTGTTAGCATGAAACTGATGTCTGATAACCAATGGGGGAAGATGTGGGGCCCTGTGCGGCTCAGTGAATAGAAGGGTGTCTTAACGCCTTCTTCCTCCTAGGGCTGTCTTCCTTTATCCTGCAGGCCTCCTCTGGGGAGAGTCCAGAGAAGTTTCCAGAAGCTATGCCAGGAAGGCACAACCTGACTTGAATCTCATCCAGCTCCCCGCCCCGTGTTGACTTCCATTTGCTCAGCAGAAAGCCAGGTCGCTGACGGGGCATCCATGCTTGTTCCCTCCCCGATCCAAAACCCATCTCCACCCCCTCCTCCATGGTTGCACAGGCTGTGGGCTCTGTACCGCCATCCCACACGCCATGCAGGGTGTGCCAAGGCAAGGGTCTGGTCTCCCAGGTAGCGCCTACCCTCAGGTGGGTGGGGGCGATTTCCCCCAGGGGACGCTCCTACCCAAAGGAAACCAATACGTTTGTTGAAAGACAGCCACGGAGGCTGTGGCCAAGTGGGGCCCCTGCTGGAGGCAAGGGCCAAAGTCAGGCTGGCATTTAGAAACTGTCACCTTAAAATCTGGGGAATCCCACTGGAGCTTCCGGGCAGGGCCCCCTGCCGCCCGAGGAAGCCTGCAAGCAGTCGGCATTAACTGAGCGCTCCCTTTCTCAGGAAGAGGGAGGCAAGGCCCGCCCAGCCAGAGCTCCATGTAAGTGTTCTTTCAAGTCCACGCAGCATGCCACGGGGAGCTCACCACACACACACGCGTGTCCACACGGCCTTCCCTCCTGTTCACATGCAGGAGGACCCTGTTTCCCTGGAAACACGAACTGAAGACATCTTCCTCCACTCAGAGCAGACGGGGACATGGGAGAATCTGGAAGTTTCCCTGTGATCCCCCATCTGCCCTGGACAGACTGGCCTCCAGGGGGTCAACTGATTCGATTTCATGAGCTAAGTCACGCTGAAGTCATATGCATGGCTTTAAACCCAAGTAGTTCATGATTTTTTTTCATATCTGCCAAACAGAACAATGAGACCCTTTGAAATCCCCCAGCGGGCAACTATTAAAACCACAATTTACAGCAGTACACATCGTCTAACGTGTTAACCAGGTGTTCCAGTGTTATTGTTTGAAATTCTATCTTGGCTTAAATCAAATGAAGAAAAGCCAAAGCTCCAATTAAAACCCCACATTGCCTCTTTATCGAGGGGAGGTGAAAGACATTGCTGCAGCGTTAACGGCAGAGTCCCATAAAACCCACGGCCACTCTTCGGACTGCCCGCTCTCTGCGTTCTTGCCTAGATGCTCACAGCTTCTGGCATTTCCTGTTCCTTACTGGGGGGAGGGGGAGGGTAAAAAAGACCCTAGAATCAATCTAGGTATTTGAGGCTTAATTTTAGTAGCATCCTGGACACCCCGGCCAAATTTGACAATTGAGTGTTGCCACGGGATATTAAAATGGGGCCGTGGGTCCACTGAGGCGGTGATTTCATAGGCTGGCCCTTAATAAGTTCCATGCCTCTGCAGGTTCGTCCTTGCCAACATGTGTCCACTGTGTTTAATAGTCCAGTGACAACAAATTTATGTTGCTAAGCTCAACAATGTAAACCCAAGCCAAACACCTCCCCCAGCTGCCTTGGCAGACCCTGCCCCAGGTGATGTGGAATGCAGTTGTCTTCACCCCAAGGTAATTATTTCCAGACTGCAACTGCCCGTCTGTCTTTCGCTACTTGCCTCATCCCACCCTGACCCCAACACACGGGTGCTGCTGGGGGCCATGGGCTTCCCCGTGCACGGCGTGGTGGTCTCCCTCTCCTCTGCCGGGCCTCTTCACCTCCTTCTGCCTGCTGCCCTCCTGCTGTCCTGGCCTGGCAGAGCCTGCTGGGTCCCGAGGTGCAGGTGCCAGCCTGCCTTTTCCAGGGCTCAACACTAAGACTGCAGGACTCCACCTCACCCTTGCTGCACTGAGGTCAAGAGGATGCTCTGAGCAAGTGGGTCAACGGATGGCTGTTTGCAGAATTTGTGAAACTGAGAAAAAAATTAAATAAAAGGAAAGGAAGGAAGGGAAGATAGAAAGAAAGAAAGAAAGAAAGAAAGAAAGAAAGAAAGAAAGAAAGAAAGAAAGAAAAAGAGAAAAAGACCTCCATTCCAGCACATCTGTTCTCCTTTATGCCTTATTTAAGAAGAATAATTCTTGCCAGATTTGTGCCCACCCATAATAATTACACCATGTTCACAGATGTGGTTTTTAACAACTTCATTTTGGCCCCAAATCTTTTACATAATTTGCAATGTGTTTGCCTCTTGGCTTGCACCTTGCTGGGGTTTGGCCATGAAGGAAGGGGCTATATTCCCAGGGCTGTGCCTTTCACTAAAGTTTTGCTAAACTGAATCCCAAGAGCAGAAAGCATCGCAGTCGCTGCACCGCGCTGCTGCAGTGCGAGCCTCGCCAGTTTTGTGCGTGAGCAGCTCTGCCGTCACTCTTCCGTACCTGCTCCGTTTCCAGCCCTTGGACAGAGCGGGCTCTCCCTAAAGTGGCCGGCCTTCAGCCCTCCAGGGAGGCACATGACAGGTGGGAAGGCCCCTCTCTGGCCATCAGGAGCTCCTGGCACTGTGTGGCTGAGGAGCAGTGGCCATGGCCTGTGCCCAGTGATAGCAGCAGAGGGCGTGGCTGCAGTGGGGCTGCTGGGAATGCTCGAGGAGGTACCACTGAGCAGGACAGAAGCAGGACTGCTGAAGAGGGTGGCAGTAGGCAGCCTGGGTGCACAGGCCCATTGTGCCAAAGGGCTATGCCAGAATCGGGTGGCAAAGGTCTGTGGCCCCATTGCACTGGGGGAACTGGGACCTGGCCAGGTCAATGTTGTCACACCGTTCCCATGTCGAGCTTGGGGGATTCTCTTGGCCAGCTCTGTTGGTTGTGTCTCCTGGCCAATGTTAGGCCCCCTGTGAGCTGTGCGGGCTGGTCCCCAATGCTGGGCCACTGTGGGCTGTGCGGGCTGGTCCCCAATGCCGAGCCCCTGTGGGCTGTATGGGCTGGTCCCCAATGCTGGGTTCCCTGGAGATCATGGTGTCCCTGCTGGTCCAGAGCAGACCTGAGGACAAAGACCACAAGACACAGGAAATTGCACCAAGTCCTAAAACACACTCCTGTGACCAACCCTGCGCGTCCATGCCCCACACTGGTAGGAGAGGGTCCCCTCTGGGTGGGCAGGCCTTCTGAAAGATGTCTACAAACTCCTGGGGCCTGATGGTTCCAGAGCAGCTCAGCACCCTATGTCTGCTGCACTCTGTCCTCAGGTGACTTTCCCTGGGGACTGCTTCAGGCTGACAGACATGAGTATGTACTTTCTTTAACTGCCACTAAATACAGCTGCCTATCAGGGGTGGGGAGAATGTCACACCTCCCTGAATGGGACACGGGGGAGGTGGCAGATGGCTCTGTGCTCTCTCCAGCTGCCCCCATCCCCTGGACTCCGCCTCCCCAGCGGGAACCGGAAGTCTGCGCTGTCAGCACATACCAGCTCATGCTGCTGTCTGCTCGCTTCTGACCAGGCTCCAGGCTCCCGGGTGGACTTTCAGTGGCCGTTTGCTTATCAGCATCTCCATGCCTGCTCTGGGGCTGGACTGTAGTTCTGCAATCCCCATTAGCAAAGAGCCATCATGACACATCAAGCAAGGCCCCACCACGCGCTGTGTGCATGGGTGACCATGGCCAGGTACCGCAGCAGAGGAGAGGGCCGCTGTGGTCACCGGTCCCGGCAGGTGCTTTCCTGAGTGCCTGCCAGGCAGTCAGGGGCTTTGGTGTAACAGGTGGAATTGTGCTAGCATGTCCAGCCCCCGCACATGGCAGGGCCGCAGAGCCTCCCTTCGGCTCTGCCCGTGGTCTTTGCCCGATTGAAAGAAATGGCTGCACAACGTGTCTCCTGAAGGCCTGGGTCCCCACCCCCAGCCATGTCCCCTGGGGGAGGGGGAGACAGGAGAGCAGGGTGACCGTAGTTGTGCACCTGGGGAAGCAACGTGTCCTGTGGGTCTCTGGCCCTTTCTTCACCACCCCAGCCCATTCAGGGGCCCTCGTGGGGTCTGGGGAGAAGGAAGTTAAACAGCTCCCTGCTACAGAGATCTGACCAACCTGGCAGGAAGAGTATGTTACTTCTGGGGCATTGAAAGTCTCCGTTGGCCAGAGCCTGGCCGGCCAGCACCTCTGACCTCAGCCTGCACTTGACCCGGGAGGCCTGGTGCGCTGGTAGCGCTGCTCATCCCCAGGGATGCTGGCCGGGGAGTCTGAACCTAGAGAGCTGCAGGAGCCTCCCCCAGTGAGTGACTCACCAGCTGCAGCCTGCAGTACAGGCCACCTGGGAGCCGGTCCTGGTCCCAGGAGAGCACTGTCCCATTCCCCATTCATGCTGGGGACCGCCAAGGCCAGGGTCTCCTGGGGTCCTCCTTGCCACAGGTGCCAAAGGCCTGAGCGCTTGGTTGAGCTGGCCACTGCGCCCAAGGCACCCATCTGGTTATTCAGTCATGACCCAACGTCACCTGGAGGAGAACTCTTGCCCCTGGGTCCCCAGGCTTCATTAGCAGCTAGTGCAGGGCCGGGACAGTGCCAGGCCGATGTGGGCCATGGCATGTCCCGAGTGGCAGCAGAGCAGGCGGCGGGCTGTGGGCCCAGAGGCCTGGCACCATGCGTAATGAATTTAGATGATATGCAGCCGCCTCGCTACTTAATTCAGTCGGTGGCCTTGGTGTTGGAGGAGAGGAGCCAGGAGGCGCGCGAGCTGGTCGACGCGGTGTCAGAGGCGCCCCGACAGCAGCCCCTGCGCCCCCGGCCGGCTGCCACCCTGGGCCCTGGCCGGGCACGGTCCCCCGCGGCCCCAACAAGGCGGAACATGCGCGGGGGCTGCTGTTCGGCGCGCCCTGCTCTGGGTGGTCTGGGGACTGGGGCGGCTTCCGAGCTCATTTGCCTGCAAACGCCCTCACCTTGTCAGTGCCAATAATTATCCAGTCGCTGCTACTCAGAGCTGCCATTGCTTAAGATTGGATTAGATTGAAGAGGCTGCGGCTGGCTCCTCGGCGCATTTTCTCAGTCAGTTAGCGTACTCACTGGGGGCCTGGCGCAGGCCTACAGCAGGGCTACACTAACTCTCTCTCCCCTTCCTTATTACGGAGCTTAATAACAGCAGGCAGTGTATTAATATGTAAGAGATCAAGAGATTATTGATTAGAGCCACTTGCCTAATACCCCCTGTCCGTCATGTCGCGCAGCAGCCCTTTCATGATTTTGTGTGTCAGACCATTTAAATATTCATGACCGAGTTGCTTTGTACCTCCACGGCTGAATTTCTAATTAATCTGTCAAAAGAAATACAATATGCCCGGAAGCCTTATTATTATAAGGGTCAGCTGAAACAGGGATGGCCTGGTGAGGCCTAAGGGGTAATTAATTATAACAATGCGGTGTTTACCTTGTGCGGTACCTGCGGCCTAAATGAGCCCTAAATTAGACGCCGAGCACTCCAGCCCGCGTTTGAAGCTCCCTGATATGCCATAGTGGATCGGCGTGATGGGAGGAGAGAGCGGAGCCCGGTATCTAACAACATGATCAGCAATTACAGCTGCGAAATGGGGAGAAGGAGGGATTTTATCTCATTAGGAAAGCCCGAGTCGAGAGGGTTTTTTTTTTCTGTCACCAGTTCTTTTCTTTAGAATTCCAATGATTCCTCTAAAGGTGAGGGATTTCAAGTCTAATTCCAGTGCAGAGAGCTGGCCTAATTAGTGGTATACTTTGGCTAAAATATGAATGACATTTGTTCCAGCTTGCAGCGGCCTGTTAATAGGGGGTGTCACGGCAAGGCACTAAGTGTATCATCCTTGTGTCAATTTATTTCTGTCATTATTGTTTCTTTATTTCCTCTGCCACATTATGGTCACTAATTTCTTCTCACTTTTATGAGATTTTTAATGTGGGCCTTTAATGAACTCCAAAAACTCAACCACAACTCTGAAATTAAAACGCCAGGCTGCTGTCAGGCCAGCGCCACACAGTAAAACTTGGACGACATCATTCTTCTATCAATTTATTTCTGTCATGATTTTTCTTTATACCCTGCCACATTATGCCCACTAGTTTAATTCCATTTTTATGTGACTTGTTAATGTGAATTTTAGGTGGCTTTTAATCACCTCCAAATTTGTAGAATATCACAATAAATCATAACTGTATCTCCTCTTATGACAATTTATTTCTGTCATTATTTTTTATTTCTCCATCCTTATTAAAACTCCAAGTTTCATCTCCTCCTCTGTGACCTTTACATGGTTGCATTTTAAAAAGAAGCGGAAAGTTTGCTCTTTCTCTGCCAACTACTATACAGAGGCCATTTCGCGGGGCGTCCTGCAGCGCCTCCTCCGCCTCACAGGTGCCTCGTGGCATCCTTGGCCCCGCTGGCTGGTGAGGCGTGCAGTGCGCCCTTCACGGGGAGTCCAGAGAGGGGAGGAAAGGGACAGAGCAGGTATTGGTGGGCAGTGGACAGGTGTGCAGGCAATGGGCTGAACTCTGGAAATCACTCCTGCAATGTGAGCCCCTGAGGTGCCCTGCTGTGCTGCCTGCCTGGGTTGCTTCTCCTCACTCGGCTGGCAGGGGGAGGTCCCAGGGCCAAACTTGCCCCACTGGCTCTTTTTGGACACCTCTGAAGTGGGAAGGAGTTGGCATTTAAGGGCTGCACAGCCCGGAGCTGGCACAAGCCACAGAACAGGTGGCATAGGCTGAGCACTTTGCCTGGCAGAGGGAATTTGAACATGACTCACTTAAAGATACCCACAGCTGACATCATGCCTAAAGGCCAAAGACTGAACTCTGCCACCAAGTCAGGAACAAGCTAAGCATTCACCTTCGCAGCTGTTGGTCTCAGCTAGGGACATCGGGCAAGGAAAAGAAAGGCCTGAAAAAAGTAACTGACTTCTATTTTAAGATGTTACCGTCTTGGGTCGCGATCTCAATGAATCCACAGGTAAGTATTAGGAGCTGACAAGTTCAACACAAGTATCAAGATACAAAACTGATATAAAAATATCAGATAAAATTATTGTGTTTGATATTTTTAGATCAATCATGTTCTACACTTTGTTAACCACACTGATCGCAAGCAATCTAAAACAAAATAAAGCAGTCCTATTTCCATCAGCAGCAAAAAGGAACAAAATGCTTATGAATAAAATTTTAAAAGAAACCAAAGACTTATATACTAAAACTACAAAGTTCGCTAAAATATGTTGAGGAAGATCTAAATGAAAGGCAAGGCACTCCATGTTGATGGAGTGGGAAATTTAATATTGTTAAAATATCAATAGTGCCTGAGTTGATGTACAGAATCGATGTCATGTCTAGCAAGCTCTCAGCTGGGTGCTTGTAGAAAGCACACGTGCAAGGGCCCCAGACTAGTCAAAACAATCTGAGAAAAAAAATTGGAGGAATCACACTTCTCAATTTCAAAGCTTAACACGTAGTGACTTATCGAGGCAGGGTGGTGCGATTGAGTGGAGCGCATGCGCAATCCAAGAGGCTCTCCGGGTCAGAAGCAGGCGCTCACACTTGTGCTTAATTGATTTTTCAACAAACATGCCAATAGATTTCAATAGAGAGGAAATAGTCATTTCAGCAAATGATGCTACAACGGGATTTCCTCCTACAAAAACTGAAGTCAAAGAGACTCAACTGGACATAAAAATACGATAGCCGGGATATTCACACGGCTGTAGGTTTTTGTGATGTTGGATTAGGTAACAGTTTCTTAGATATGAGTCTAAAGCCTAAGTACCAAAGAAGAAATCCACACATGTGACTGGATGCTTGAGCGAGCAGACCGTGCAAGGAGTGAAAAGGTCACCCACAGAACTGGGAGTAATGGCAGATCATGCATATCTTCTGAGAGTCTAATATCTCAGATTCACAAAGAAGTATTTTAACAATCAAAATACAAATAACCCAGCTGTGAAAGATTTGAATAGCTATTTCTCTAACGCATACACAGAATGAGATGAACAGATGTTTAACTCCTAAGATACAGAGAGAAGCCACATGGCACTCAGGTTTGACTGTAAGGTGGACGATAGCAAGGGTTGTTGAGAGGTGGGCGAACGGACCCTCGCATTCCCCGGTCAGCAGGAGGAGCAGAAAGTGATCTCTGCACACGCTCAGAAGAATCTAGTTGTTGACCACATGCCGCAGAAATTCTGCTGCTACTGGCACCCCTGAGTCAAAACCCAGGTTACATGCAGGCAGAATCTGCACACGTGACCACAGCAGTGTTGCTGCCTCTTCGTCAAAAAGGGGAAACAGCCTGCGTGCCCAGCAACGGCCCAGGAGATAAACAAAGTGGGATGTATTCACTCACGAAAATGGATAAATGCCAGTATGGCCTGCCTTGCTTGCACTGGTGAACATGCAACTGGAAAAGCTAGGGACAAAAGGTGGCGTGTTGTCTGAGTCTGTTTGTTTGCTATGACTGAAAGAGGCAAATCCATGGGGGTGGGAAAGAGACCAGTGTGGCAGGGAGGAGGGGGGCGTGCGGAGAGGGCGTGCAGAGTGGTGGTGGTTGCACAGTCAGTCAGTACACTAACACTACCGAAAGAACGTGTGGATAACGTGTGTTGTGTGCAAGTTACATCTTGAGTCACTACATACTCATATGATGAAATTACGTGGCGTGTTGCGTGCCTTGTACACCTCCATGAGCAGTATCTCTTCTGTCCTCAGGCCCGCTCCTGCGTTCTAGCCGGCCACATTGCCACAGAACCCCCTTACTGGAGGGAGTCTCTTAGCTCCGAAGGGGCACCGCCTGTCCGGGAGGCCCCTCTCCAGGCTTGCACTGAGCATGCAGGGCAGTTGAAGAACCAGTGAGGTCCATGGGGACTTGGGATTGACTCACACGACCCCCACCCTGGACACTTCCTGGCGTGGCTTCTGCAACAGCCAGCGGATTTGGAACAGCTAAGATGTGTGTGTGTGTGCACAAACACCCATGCATGCACACGTGCCCACACACATGTCTGCAGAAGACAGGATGCATGCACACACATGCACATTTCCATATAAATGCTCCCCAGTTTATTGCCAAGCAACTTTTCAGACCTGAAAATCTGAAAATGAAGCAATACAGTACACACCTCTACACCTTTACCTAGATGGCTCCTTTGTTCCGTATTTCTCCCTGTGTCTGCGTGTGTCTTTACTTGCATATGCCTCCTACACTGTTTGCAAGTCGGGAGCCACATGATACATAATTTAGAGCACATCACCTTAAGATTCCTAAGAATAAGAAGGTGTGCTTTTTTTTTTAATGTAGCCGCAATGCGTTATCACACTGAACAGCTATAACGAATTGCAGAATAGACGCTGGCATACAGTCTACAGCCACATTTTCCTAATTATCGTAGCATCTTGTATTGGATTCAGTTGCGTTTCATGCTCAGTTACAGCTGTTGCTTCCCTCTGGTTCATCCTGGAAAGTCAACCTCAGACCTTTTATCCTGTGAGATACCATCTGTGGAACTAGACTTTGTGGGACGCCCTGCGCTCGGCACTTCTCTGAGTGCTCCTTCTGGACTGCTCTCCATTCTGGATGCCAGCCCTGTGTTCTCTAGGCTGAAAGTTTAGGTTAGAATCAGACGGTATTTTAAAATTTAATTTGAAATAAAATATAAGTGCTATTTTATTTAAAATATTAAATTACCTTGATTTATTCCAGAACATTTGCAAAGTAATGAAAGTCTCGATGTTTATTTATTTGCAAGGCAGAACAACAGAGAGAGAGAGCGAGGGCTTGTCCATCCCAGCCCACTTCCCAATTGCCCACAACAGTCAGAGGCCAGGAACTCCATTCCAAGCACGTGAGCCATCCCGGCTGCCATACACGGCGTGCACTAGCAGGATGCTGGATCGGAAGCAGGGCAGCAGCCATGCTGCTGTGCGCAAGTCCTCTGTGCCAGCACCCACTGCACCTAACACCCCAGCACCCACTGTGCCTAACACCACCCCAGCACCCACTGCACCTAACACCCCAGCACCCACTCTGCCTAACACCACCCCAGCACCCACTACACCTAACACCCCAGCACCCACTGTACCTAACACTCCAACACCCACTGCGCCTAACACCCCAGCACTCACTGCGCCTAACACCCCAGCACCCACTGCACCTAACACCCAGCACTCACTGCGCCTAACACCTCAGCACCCACTGTGCCTAACACCACCCCAGCACCCACTGCACCTAACACTCCAGCACCCACTGTACCTAACACCCCGGCACCCACTGCGCCTAACACCACCCCAGCACCCACTGTGCCTAATACCACCCCAGCACCCACTGTGCCTAACACTACTCCAGCACCCACTGCGCCTAACACTCCAGACCCACTGTGCCTAACACCCCAGCACCCACTGTACCTAACATCACCCCAGCACCCACTACACCTAACACCCCAGCACCCACTGTGCCTAACACCACCCCAGCACCCACTGCACCTAACACTCCAGCACCCACTGTACCTAACACCCCGGCACCCACTGCGCCTAACACCACCCCAGCACCCACTACACCTAACACTCCAGACCCACTGTGCCTAACACCCCAGCACCCACTGCGCCTAACACCACCCCAGCACCCACTGCGCCTAACATCACCCCAGCACCCACTGCGCCTACCACCACCTCAAGAATGCGAACTTTAGGCTAGAATATTCTCTCCCCTTCTCAAATATTTGCTACTTTCTTTCTGTTGATTTTGGGCACATGTGTTGGGTCACTTACTCACTCATCCTTATCTTTAAATACGTGTTATTCATTTTGCATTCTGATTATTGAATGTCTGCCGCCCACCACAGCCAGCACGACCTGTTCAAGTGGTGGCACTCAGGCAACATACACACATTGTAATTCTGCATTTCCCATCCTGCTTTGCCCATAAGCATTCTCTGTATTATCACAGCACTTGCAATTTCATTACATTTAATAAGTTTTTTCTTCCAAATATATATGGAAGAAAAAACTTATTAAATGTAATGTATATATATATATATATACATGTCTGTGTGTATGCATATATGATCCCAGTGAAATTCTATAAAGATGCATAAATAAAAATTGTGTGTTAGTTGCTTTCCAGCTGGTGCAAGTGGCCAGCACCATCTAGTCCAGCCCTGCATCTTCGGCCTCCCAATGCTGAGAGCTGCAACATGGGACAGAATGGGGCAGCAATGCCCTGCCCTGAAGGCCTGCAGCAGTGGCCATGGTAAGCCATCTTCTCAGTAACTCTGCCTCCCAAGGACCCCCTTCTTCCTTGGAATCCTTGCATCCAGCTGGGACTAGGAGGTGCCCAGCCTCCCATCAGTGTTCCCACTGACTCAGCCTCCTCTAAGCCGGGGTGGACCCAGCCTCCACGGATGGGACAGTAGCAGGGGAGTGGGGCTCTGCTCTTTTTTTTTTTTTAAGATTTTATTCTTTTTTTTTTTTTTTTTTTTTTTATTACAGCCAGATATACACAGAGGAGGAGAGACAGAGAGGAAGATCTTCCATGAGATAATTCACTCTCCAAGTGAGCTGCAACAGGCCGATGCATGCCGATCTGAAGCCGGGAACCTGGAAGCTCTTCTGGGTCTCCCACGTGGGTGCAGGGTCCCAATGCATTGGGCCGTCCTCAACTGCTTTCCCAGGCCACAAGCAGGGAGCTGGATGGGAAGTGGAGCTGCCAGGATTAGAACCGGCGCCCATATGGGATCCCGGGGCGTTCAAGGCGAGGACTTTAGCCGCTAGGCCACGCCGCCGGGCCCGTGGGGCTCTGCTCTTACACATCCCATACATCAGACCGCCCATGATGTCCCTTTCACGCAAGAAACCCCCAGCCTTTCCCCACTCCTGCAAGTCCTGCTCATCCCTGGGTACCAGGCCGCCACAGCTACACTTGAACGCCAGAGACCAATGCCAGTTCCATCAGCCCAAGACCATGTGCAGCCTGTGCGGCACACAGAGCTCATTGGCTGGCTCTCAGTGGTGCACGGAAACCTCCCGCCCAGGGTGCCTGCTCGATGCCTCCCACACTGACTCTCACGTCCTCTCCGAGTGCCGCCCGCCCTCTCTTCCACACCGCACTGTGCAGTGCGTGGCTGCCATGCCTGACAGTGGCCACAGAGCAGCTGGCCACTTTAACGGATGGTCATTTCTAAAGTCTTCTTTCAGATTGGATGCCCACACCCCTAACTGAGATGTTTGACCTCATTTGGGGCCATATGTTAAGCTGAACAAAACTGCTTTCTTCAAGCCATTTTATTGTTTTCTCCATTTCTATGAGAAATTGTTGCCTACTATCAGACCACTTACAGTTACGTACAAGAACCCGTAACAGTATTTTGATATATTACAGTTTCAGTGTTTAAACTATTTTTGTAGACAAAATGAAATAACCCAAGAAGCAGTCATTGAGTATTAACTATAAGCCCACATTGTTATTTTAATGGCTACATCATATTTGATTGTACAGGTATTTCATAATTTAGCTAGCTCATTCCCTACCATATAAAGTTTTGTTGTTTTAGGCAGTTTTACCTGGAACGAGGATTTCAGCTCAGGGTTAAAACGTTGGTGAAGGTTCTCACATCCCATAGTGTAGAGCTGAGTTCAACCCCAGCTCTGCCTCCTGACTGCAGCTTCCCACGGAGGCGGACTCTGAAGGCACTGGTGGTGGTTTGTGGGGTGGGGCGGGTGAAGCGACAGACTCCCTGCTCTCCAGCCACCTGGGGGACCTGAACGGAGCGCCCCCCTGGCTCCTATAGGGGTGTGTGCGTGTGTGTATAAAATCATTTCATTTTATAAACCATAGAAAGCGTTGTCTTTGGATTATTTCCCATTGATTTCTTATGTTAATCTTTGAAAGCAAAATCTAAAAATCTATGAAGTTTACACTGCATTTTGGTGATTTTCCTCCTATAATTTGTATAAACTTGTTTTCACGTAACAGTTTGAAAATGTCTATTAGCTCCTAACATATCACTGCCACTTGGTTCACAGTTTCACTGCAAAATAGCAGGTTTCACGCCTTTTGCTTTTCCATGCAGTTCCGTTCGCACTAGTTTTTCCGTGTAGTAAGCAGGTGTGGGGTGATTCTCCGTGCTGTCCTTGTCTTCCTCTCTGTGTCCACTCGAGCCCCGCCCTGCAGGGTCAAGGCTGGCCCTCCTGCAGTGGCCTAAGGCTGCCGCCCTTGCTGGACTCGCAGGGCCCTGTGCCCTTCCTCCTGCTGAGAGAGTTCTGCTGTGCCTTCCTGGCTTTTTCTGCTTGCTTCATTTTTGCTTCCTTCCCTAGCTACAATTTCCCATTTTTACAAAATGATTTCACCCTCTGATTTGACATAAGACCCTACTCCATCTCAAGACAGCATATATGTCTGTCTCCGTCACCTGGGTCTTCCTGTCTGTATTAAACTGGTACACATCTGGTCTTGATTCTGCTCTGTAGAATGAAGACTGGGAAGCCTCCAGCTCACAGGGCTCCCCTGCAAAAATAAGAAAAAACACGAGACATGTGTGTGCAAAGCAATTTCCAAAGATAGAAATTAGCCCAAATTAATTTTAATAAATACATTTTAATAAAATAAATTATTTTGAATAAAATCAATTATTTCTAAAATTAAATATTAGTGTTTTTAATACCTCAAGGCAACTGCAAGCACTTGTAGTTTAAGTCAGAAACTCAGGAATGTTGTTGTGATAAATAATAGTAAAAGACACAAGCCAGGACATGCTCAAGCTCTCCCCCGGACAGCGCGGCCCTGGCTTCAGGCTTGCTTATTCGTCGCTGCACAGCGGATGCCGGTGATGCACTGTGTGTGCCGGCAGTGTTTGGGGCGTCTTCCTCTGCCCCTGGGCCTTTTCCAAGGGCGCAGTTAGCACGCCTGCCCTGACTCCGTGTCTGGGCAGCGGTGGGCACTGGCGGCTCCTCCTCAGTTTCCTGTGGTCCTCTCAGAAGTTGTCCATCTTGACTCTCAATGAAACTGTCCGACATGTGTAGACAACGGGGTGCTGGATTGTTTGACGCCGTCTGTAGCAGCCATGTTGGGGCACGGTTACATCCAGGCTTATGAAGGACTGTACTACTGTACCAAGGTGAGGGAATCAGCCTGCGGTGGGACTTCGGGGAAGGAGTCCCAGACTTCGAAATTGGACCATAAAGTTCAAAAATTCAAAATAAAAATTAACAAAAGAAGTTGTCCGTTTTGTCTTTCACATTCCTAAACCTTATTTCACACACACACAATTTGCTGGAATTTTATTGGGATAACGTTTACCATAAAGAATCATTTGGGAAGTGGTCACTTTTATGATGTTGAGTCTTTCTGAAAACATGGCATGTTTCGCCATTTATTCAAATCGTCTTTTATGCCCTTATTACATTTTTATAGTTTTCTCCATATCTTTTCCTCTGCTTCTCTTGGTAACAGTTCCTAGGTACGCTGTTCAGAGACACACCATGTTCATTTTATTATCAAAACATTTATTAGGGGCATACAACAAATTACCTTTGTCATCAAAATCATATGATTTCTAATATTTTCTTTGACATTCTCAAGTCTTGCAAATAAAGGATCTTTGTGTTTCTGCAAGTTCAGTCATCAAAATTCTTCCCCCGATGCTAATGTCTCTGTTTTCTCATCTTCTTGCACTGGGGTAGCAAATCCTAAACAACACAGAATATGCTTTAGCATAGTTTCCAGTGCTCCTACTGTTGAGAGCAAGCCTGCGCAAGGATGGAGGTTACTCTGCACCTGCTCAGCTCCTCCCTCCTTCAGGGCCTGGGATCCCCGTGCAGCACACCTCTGCTCCTGCTCGGGGTGATGCACAGAGCACCACTAAGATGTCCAGCCCAGCGCCTCCTCAGCTGGTGGGCTGGAGATTCTCCCCAGCTGCCAGCAGCCAAAAGGGAGCAGGAGCCTGGCCATGATGTGGAAGCGGGTCATTCTGAGGGGCTGTGCTAGGTGCTCCCAGCCCCCAAACCAGCTACCGTGCCACCATCTCCACATAGAACACCTGCGAAGTGCCTGGCGCTAGTCCAGGGCTGTGAGAACAGACAGGCAGAAGAGATGCCTTCTGGAAGGCTGTTCCTAGGCCAAGGGGCTGGAGGGGAGCCTTGCTGAGGACTTCGCAGTCTGAGAGAAATCCAACTGTGAGATTACAAGTTCACCAGCAGGTGGGAGTGACTAAGAAGAGGTGTGGGGTGACCATTCTGGGGGCATAGAGCGCTAGGGGCAGGAGGCTGTGCAGGGGACAGGGAGAGGCACCCTCCACCCAGAATGTGCCTCCAGCCTGAGAAATGTGCCCCACAAGCAGGCAGTTCCTGGTCCCAAATGCCTCCCTCTTGGCCGTCGGGAAAGTGGGCTGTCCTTGAACCCGCTACACTAGGGGATAAAGGAGGAAGGCTCCTCCTCTCAGTGTCCCCGTGGCAACCTGCAGACTGCGAAACGGGCTCTCCTCTTGAGACTTCAGCCCCCTACAAAATCTGGTAATCTAGCAAACTCTGCAATGGGAACACTGGTCACTTCCGGACACCCCCCGGGGTGGCTCCAAGCCCGTGTGTCCCCAGTCACTTCCTGGTCGCTTCCCAAATTCTCTGGCACCCCCAGGGGGGCTCCAAGGGATGCTGGGTGGGGGGGTCTGGCAGTGGAGGCCCTTCTGCCTCAGGAGTTCGGTACAAGGCAGTCCCCTAAATGATCTAGCCACTTGCTCTTTATTCCGCCCAACCTTGTGCTTTCAGCTCAAAACAGGCTAATGAGTATGAATGAGGATTAAAGCCCCTTATTTTAAAGAAAGACCTCTTCCCTTTTGAGTTACGTTAAACACACCACTTTGCCTTTCATTTAAAAGGAATAATAGGCTTAGAGCAGACAACAAAAGCTCATTAACCTCCTAAGATGAGAGTATGAGGAATGCTGTGTTTAGCCAGCTAGTGGCACAGAATGGCCAGAAATGCGCTCCGTCAAGGGTTTTCTGAAGCACCACTGTTCAGGGACATCTTTTTGGTATTCAAATAAGAAAACCAAACCGACATCTCTCCTACGCCCACTTGAGCCTTTGCTCAGCCCTAATTGAAAGCAAACCTGAACAGGAGAAGGTCCTTACCGAGGTGAAAGGTTTAGATTCCCTTACAACAGTTAAGCACCGAGTTCCCTTCGATGGAGAACAATTATTGTCGATGGCAACTTGCGTCTTGTTTGTCGTCTTCTTTCTTATTTTCTGTCTTAACATCAGCTCGGACAAAAGCTGTCAGGGTGCCTGGGTTTTGCCTTTGGAGATGAGCGGTCCGAGAGAATGGGGGGGAACACCGGAATGGAAGATGGTGGTGGAGGTAGGGTGGTTATTTGACGTCTGAAACACAAGCCCTTTGCAGATGCTCTGTCTCAGAAACGAGCTGGTGGACAGAGAGAACGAGAGAAGAGGGTGCTGTCTCGAATCACACAGGAAGAACATTCCCTCCGGAGTGGGACTGGAACCAGGTAAACACATGGGCTGCACTGAGGGCTGGAGGACTGCTGCCAGAAGCTCTGGGCACGCAGGAGGAGCGCCCCCTGTGTCTGGGGCTGGCCTGGCCTTCCTTTCTTGCCTGCCTGCTGACCACCTGCTTCTCCCAGGGGCCCAGCAGGGCTCGGCTGGCGTGAAGCTCCGTAGATAGCCATGAACCGGCGCTCAGCCGTGCTGGGGTTCCCGGCAGAGCCAGCACTGAGTGGGCAGGCTGAGCAGCTGTAACTCACACTCAACTTCTTCATGCACACCCTTCTAATTCTTAATTAGAGTGACATAGCTAATTAATAAGTTTTTTCCAATTATAAATTAACTTAGGATCAGAACTCTGGCTTTGCATGTAATTTCCTATAATCACTAAAGCTACTGCAAAAACATGCCTCCCACCAACCGTAACTTTTTTATTTAACACAGACAGACAAGTTCTCACTGGGCTCACATTTTACAGCAAATTATCTCTGTTGGGATTTATGAAGAAAAATTAAAAAAAAATCTCCCTCCCCTTGTCTGTCTTCAGCAACAGAGCACCCTTCAAGGATAAGCTCTCCTCGAGAGAGACTTGAAGGGAAGTGGCCTGTTTCCACGCGACGGCAGGATGGACCACAAGAACAGGTGTCATTCGTTTCTGTTCGTCCCTCTTCCCACCTTCTCCTGGCTCTGCAAAAATGATTTGGGAGGTGCCGGCATGCTGTTCATTTATGGGCTCTTAACTGGAGACACACTTACCTCTTTAGCAATGGAGGACTGCAATTAAAGGTGGGCCTGTAGATCGGGCACAGCTCTGGTGACACACCGCATTCTCGGCTGTCATCATCCCTCCGCGGTTTATCAAAGACTACTCCTTTAATATGGAGATTACACTGATGCACTTGTCTGAACTTGAAAGGCATTTGCCTAATTTACTTATTAATGAGATGTAAATCTATTTGTATGGCACGTCACAAGTTTCCCTGAAATCGTTGCTACTTAACCGGTGATAAACCCTATGATTTAAACGAAAAATAATACATTTAGCTTTCCACCTTCATTCTGTTAAAAATTGATATAGTCTATGTTAAATTTATTAATATTGCTCGCTGTCATTCAGTTTGCAGCTCTTGCTGAAATATGGCTTGACAGCGGCCGCATTAAAGATGTATGCCATTGTATTCAACAAAGATTAATGAAGCCGGGTAAAAATAGCTGTAAAAGAGAAAGTGATCCGAATGTAAAATCAGTGAATTAAATGAGGCCGCGCATACCATTTGTTAATATGCATGAGGAGGGAGGCAGCGAATGAACATGTCTCTATGCAAAGTTCATTTGGGAATGTTTCAGTGTTGTCTGCATGGCCCCCAACTGGTGCCCAGTGGCCTTCGAGCGCCAGATGCCCCAGCCTGGGCGTGCCCGGGGCCCTGGTGCCCTGCCCCTCGCATCAGGTATTACAGGTCGGCGGGGGCTGGAGTCTTCCCACCCCCAACTCTCTCCCGAGCTCTCAAGAACGCGTGTCGGGACCAACCTGTGTGTGTGAAGGAGAATGAGCTCTGAGCGTTTCTTCCGGCCTTGAGTTTCAAGTGCAGGTGCTGGACGCCCGTGTGTGCGGGGGCTCGCCACCCGGGTCTGAGACCCATGCCTCTGTGTCGGGTCCCGCAGGGGCGGCACGAGGTCCGCACCAGCACTCTAATCACTCGCACCTTCTCAGCGGGAGAGACTTCCTCAGTCCAGATGACTCCAGCAGCCTGGAAGGAGCAGGGCTCGGCCGCCTCCCCTCCAGCTGCACAGGTCGCTCTGTCCAGCCCCTGGGCGTCCTTCTCTCTGCTGAGCCTCTTATTCTGGCACTGGTTCCTGTGTCGAGCTTTGGGGAGCTCTTTCTTTGTACTATTTGGAGAGCATGATTTATTTCCACAGTTCTCATTATAAAATACTGCCGCTGTCATATTCTGCCAGGTTAAGACTTTCAAATAAATTAACAGTGGCAGAGAATTGTATGCAGTAATCATAATATAAACCCAGCGTGTTTATCAATCAAGAAGGAGTCATGATAGATTTAAGCCATTAACGATAGGTTGGCTTACACGGAGGTGAAAGGTGTCCGGGAGGACATTTGTGAAAGCATTTTGTTTTGGGTTTTGTGTTTGCTTGAGGGTGGATGGAGCCTGCTGTTTGCCCGCCAGTGTCACTTCTAACAGCCGGAGTCAGCAGCTCCGGGGTGGCTCCTGCCACCGCCTGAATGCCAGCTTGGAGGCAGTTAGGGGGTTGGGTGCCCGTGTATTGAGGGTGACATCCTGCAGACAGCACTGCCTAGAGCACAAGGCTTCCCAAAAGGGTGAAGACAGGTGTTCCTCGTTGTTCTGCAGACGTCACCCCATTCTGCAATCTCAACAGGTAGTGTGGATGCTGGGAAGCTCCGCAGGCCGGAGCACCGCCCACAGGCAGGGCACGGCCCACCCTGGCAAGATGAGAGACGCCCTGGAGGGGCAGGAGTGTGGCTGCCCGAGGAGGTGTCTCCCAGCTAGCATGCGGCAACTAGCTGAAGGAGAAAGCACTGCAAGGGGGGTTTATGTCATGCTGAACCAACCTAAGATGAAACTTGTCTAAGGAGGGTGAGTTTTCCACCTGTTGGGTACCCCCGCTCAGCCACAGGTTCTGGCTTCCTGGACCTGACTGCAGCCACAATTCATTGCTGACCCAGCTCTGTCCACCCTGGGGGCCTCAGTGCTCACTGCCGCTGCAGAGGGTACCTTGAAGGAGCTAGAACATGCTGCATCCCCTCCTGGCACACACTCAGCCTGTCGAGGGGAAGCAGGCGTCCAGGGATGCCCCTGTGGAGCCAGCCATCCCAGGGGAAGAGATCTGGCCATCAGACAAAGAAGCCGTGCTGGTCTCCTTCCTACCCCAGGCGGGGCACCCAGGAGAACAGAGCAGGAGACTCCAAGGGCACCTACCAGTAAAAGCAGTAGGACATCGGGCCACGGAGAGGCAGGGCTGCAAGGACTTAGAAAGTCACGTTTCTATCTGTGTCTATTTTCTTACCCAAAACCTGACGGAGCAGCCTTTTCTCAATGGCAGCTGTCTGCTAAGGAAAGAAACCTATTATCTGCAAAGCAAGGATGTGGAAGCCACCTTCACAAACGCAGTCCCATTGCCCATGAGAGGAGGGGTCCTCTCCTGTGCTGCCCCTGAGACACTCTCTGCGGGGTGTTTACAACAGAGGTGCAAGCAGGCCACAAACCCAGGCACTTGTGCTGCGATTGCCCAGGTCTGTATGGATGATTCCCAGGGAAGTCAAACAAGTGGAGAGGAAGTCCAGGACTGCATTGGTCAGCCCAGCAGCTGTCGGTCACGTGGTTCTGCACAGGAACTGGTTGTTTGGCCTCCATTATGGATAGTTTTGCAAGTGGGTGATCTACAGACAAACGCTGGGAGCCCCAGCACCCACCCGGCAACCTTTGCTTCTCCAGCACCTCCTGGGTGGACTTGCTCTCTCCCTGTGAGTTCTGCTGGGACACAAGCTCCCCTAGTCAACTACAACCGCAAATCTGGTGGTGCTCACCTCAAAATGGTGATCGTCCCGTAAATAACAACCATGTTTACAGGAGAAGGCAGCAAGAGGAAGATAGGTTTCTGGCTTGGAAAAGCAGGGGCTGCAAGCTCCCACGACGAAGATGGGTGGGAGTTAGGTGAGATGCAGCTTGGGATGCCAACACGTTGGAGTGGCCGGGTTGGGGCCGCAGGCCTTCCTCTAAGTCCGGCTCCTTGCTGACCCACTCTGCAGAAGCAGCAGGGTCTTGGGTACCGGCCACACATGTAGGGGATTCAATGATTTTTGGTTTCACCCCAACCTGCTCCGGCTTTTAGGTGCATTTGGGACACGTATCAGTGGGTTGAAGATCTCTCTTTATATGTCTGTTTTTTCTCTCTTTCAAACAAAATGCTTTAAAGTATTGGTTTAGTTTTTATTATCTGAGAGGCAGTGATAAGAGACAGCTAGAGACAGAGCAAGAGGGAAAGAGCGAGGGACAGACTTCATCTGCAGATGCACTGCCCAAATGACCACACCAGCCAGAGCTGGGCTGTTCCAAAGCTGGGAGCTCCTTCCAAGGGCTTGGGCCATCTTCTGCTGCTTCTCAGGCACATTAGCATGGAGCTGGCTGGGAAGTGGAATAGCCAGGGACACAAATTGGCCCCCTTTGCGATGCTGGCACCACAGCTAGAAACTTAACTTACTCTGCCGTCATGCTGGCCCTTGAACAAATGCTTACAGTAAACAAATAAATGAAAAATTCAAGAAGAGGAAGAGAGAGAGCCAAGAAAGTCTTTGGGTGTTTCCCTGCAGGCTGTCCACCCTGAAATACCCACCAGACTGTTCAAGGAATGGCGGTTTCTTTGTGCTGCTTGCATTGAATACTCCTTTTTAGGGAAAACACTGAAAATAAAGCGAACATTCAGATGTTGTCCATTTAACTAACCTTTGAGCCATTGAATGAAACAAGTTTGTGATGTAAAATTTTGTTTTCAGAAACTCTAGCCAGCTTCGGAATGGGTCGTTCTCAAGGGATGAGCCATCTGGTATGGTGAAATAAACGCAGGTGAACGGATTCCCTTCACAGGGGCTGAGGAAGGCCAGTTTTGCACGCTTACTGTGGCTTTGTCATAGGGGCTTTAATTAATGACCAAGCAGAGGGACATCTGTGCGCTGGGCAGATGGCACACAAGCCTGGAGAGCACCCACATCGGAATCACCCAGCCACGGCAGCCTCCTTTCCCAGCACCTGCCCACATCTGCCAGCCGCACCTTCAGAGCAGGGCTCCCAGTATGCCTGATGGTCTTGGATGGGCCATGGTGGAATCTACTCTCATGTCCCAGAGTGTGGGCAGGGAGCAGGTGGTGAGTGACAACTCGAGACACTGGCTTGTGTCCTGCTCTCCATCCCCTTCTCGGTTGACCCCAGGGAGGACCCTGAAGTGAGGGCTGCCCTCCATGGCCAAGTCTGGCCTTGTCCTCTTTGAGAGCTCAGCAACATTGCTGTTAATAAAGGCAGCAAAGCACACATAGGACAAAGGTAATGAATACCAAGGGGGTGGCCTGTGAGCCTCCAGTTGTTGGTACCCTCATGGCGGGGGATGACTGTCTCACAAGGACAGGGCCAAGGTCTAAGGTGTACATTCTGCCCCGGACGATGGCCATCTGGACAATGGACAAAGTTCAGGAGGCAGGTGGCCACACGCCTGAGCTCTGTGTGACAGGGACAGAGGGAGAACTGCGGGTGTTGGCAGCAAGGATTGGTTCTACAAAGCCTGTGGAATGCTCAGGCTCTGGCTCTGCTGTCCAGGAGAGCTTGAACTTTAGCAAATGTCCCTGCATGGAAACAGCCAAGGCCAAGGGTGGGGCAGCAGCTCTGTTCCTCTCAAATGGGAGGGTGGATCTCCTGGCATGCTTGACAAGGGCCCAGGACACTCCTCGCTTCCCTCATCCAGCACCCACCGCAGGCTCTGGATTCATTCCTGCGTGGCTGTTGGAACCCAAGGCTGCCCATATAGAGTTCAAGGTCTAGAACACAAAAACACCAATGGGGTGATTTAAAAATTACAGACAGACTTTCCCCAGTGTTGGAATTCCACAGGTTTGGGCCTGCATGGTTTTTATACTTGCATTTCATGTTCCGTCACTCAGTTCAACCTCTGTATTACATTTCCAAATATTTACATTCTGTGGTTTTCATACTGAGACAATTGAAGAGCTTAAAAATAAACAATTTGGGGCATAATCAGTGGACACGAAGCTTTTTAATAATTGAAGTCATTAGATAAGGCAACATGTGTGGCTAGAGTTAATAGTAACACAACAATTCCAAGACCTGAAGCTGAAACAAATACAGACAGAAAAAAAAATTGGTTGGCAAAGGGCAGGAAGCAGGACTATTGGCCAAGGTCGCCAGGGGCTGGAACCCATGGCCATCAGCACCAGGACCCACTGGATTGTAGCAGATCTTTGAGTTTCTTGTGTTTTTTTTTTTTTTTTTCCATGCTAGAGCTAAAAAGGACACTCCTGGAAAACATGCGTCCCACATGGTGTTCTATGAAGCTCACAGCTCCCTACTGTCACGCTCAACCTCCCCTCCTGCCCATGGCACCGCACGGGTGTCTCTGGAAGCCTCCTGTCACTGTTAGGGGCGCTAGGACCTGGGTCAGAGGCAAAGCTCACAACTCCAGGGGCACCACTGTGCACATCTTCCGAGGGAGGGGGCTGAGCACAGCCCAGGGACAGCTAGGCCGTCCCATTCAGATCTGGGTGGACACTGCTGCCTGTGACCATCGGCAGGCCAAGATCCCAGCCTCAGAGTGCCTCCCAGAAGCCCGTGTCCCACTCAGCTTGAAGGCTTTTGTGTGTCCAGCTCACATCCCTGCACCCAGCACCCAGTAAGCACCAGGACAGGCGGCAAGATAAGAACAATCCCAACAACACCAACCGTCACCCCATCCCTCAGAACACCTCGTTAAGCCTTAGCTGTTTGAAAACTGTAAGGGATGGATGAAGTGGGCTCCAGGTATGTGGGCTTGCTGGTGTACTCTCCAGGAAAGTGTTTGAACTGAACACCCACACGGCCTCTCTTCTTGCTTCATTCTGCTTGGTCACTGGTCACAAGACAGCCCAGCAGCAGTGGTCTCAGTCCCATGTCACGTGACTATTTTGCTTGGAAATTTATGATTAGAGTTTTGCTTGGTTTTTATACTAACTTGTGGTCCTCTTCTTCAATTTCTCCTAAAAACAAATGTGAAATTAGAACCCGTAACTCCTGGAAAGTGTAACGCCAGGCTATTCCTCAGGAAATCACCCAAGGCTGCTTGGTAGAGTAGGCAAAGTGGAGTTCAGCTGAGTTTCGATCATGCCTGGGAGCACCAGCAGTGAAACACAGTGTGGCACTCACATGGGCCTGGCAATGGGCATGATTGCAGAAGCCCTTCCTGGGGCAGAGGCTCACCAGGGAGACCACCAGTGTGCACAGCAGGTGTTCATCCTCTTGGGTGAGGCTCCACTGTGCAAGCCAGCTACTTGCAGATAGGGCCACAGGCACAGATGGGACGTGGTGTGGTGGTGCAGGCATGCCTACCTCAAATGCAGTTCCTTCTTGTTTTGTCTTCCTGGACCGCGAGCTAGAGTGGGCAGGACACAGGAGCAAAGGTGCTGAATCTGCGGCACCCTTGAGCAGCCCTCCCTACTCCACCATCTCCCATAAACTGGGCGAAGAAGGATTCTTACGCTGGGTATTGCAGTGCTGGGGCTTGGGGCTCTTGGTTCTAGCGATCCAGCTGTCCTGGTGATACCTGAGAGGGATCTGGGTGCTGAGCCAGGAAGAAGGGCCCACAGGAGAGAAAGCGTCTTCTAAAGCTCTGGATCCAGACAGGTAAGGGGACCTCTTGGGCTGCGATCAGCGTTTGTACGATGTCTATCCATGGGATGACTGTCTTAGTTCATTTCCTGTTGCTATGATGGAACACTTGAGACTGGATAAACGGGAGAACACCTGAAGTAGAGACGTACTTGGCTCCCAGTTATGGAAGCCTGTGGTCTGGTGAGGCCTCCTGGCTGCTTCAGTTCATAACTCAAAGGGAAAGACCAAGAGGTGCGTGTGGAAGGTGGAATTCAGGGCACCTTGCTTTGTGACAAGCACTCTCAAGGTAACTCAGTCAGTCCCACAAAGAGCACTCCATGGCTTCCTTCATGATCCTCCATGGTGCAGTACTGGTTAAAGCCTACCACCGCCTCTACACACTCACTCCGGGGACCAAGCCTCAGCAGGAACTCTGGGAGACAATGGGGACAATGTTATCAAGCCCTAGCAATGACTCCTGGCCTTGTACAGTCTGTATGTGAATCCATCTGAGCCTGGGCGCTCTGAGGAACAGAGAATGTCTTACTGCTGCCGCCCCAGTGCTTACTAGGCACATGGTAGGCACTCAGTACAGGCTTGCTCGGAGAACTAACTCATGTCACATGTTACCATCCACAGTACTCTACTGCACGCCCTCACCCGGGTTAAGAGGGCTCTTTCACAGGCCTAGTTAGCTTGCTTCCTGGTGCCTACCAGGGGGTGGTGCCCAGGAAACACACAAGGAACAAAGCTGTTGGTGAGCTCCACACTCTGAACCTCTGCTGCTTGCCTCCAGCCCCTCCAGGTGCAGGGTGTCTTCAGTGGGATGCCTGTCCCCAGCCATCTGAAAGGTACCCACTGTGAAATGTAGCCAGGAACCCGCCACCAGCAGTAAATTAAAACCAACGCGATCCCTGGCCCAGGTTTCTGCGGCTATGGCCCCAGCGCGTTGTGTGGATGCCTGGGGGGCTTGGTGGGGGGCTTGCGAGGGTTGCCACTTGATGCAAACCACGCACTGATCTCGCACTTTGCAGAGGCTGCACTTCTGCTACCACTTGCAGGCAAGAGCAGGTGGGGCCTGGGACTGCATTTACAGTTGGTATTTGGCAACAAATCATTGTTATAGTGTCTGTCATCACTAGAGAGGGCCCTGATGTTCGACCTTCCCTAGAAATCCGTAGGTGACTGGTGAGCACTGGACGCCAGGATGAAGGCAGAGTCCCTTCACCATTAGACTTTTTCTGAGCAGAAGCTGGGTCTCTGGCTTCTGCAGTAACGACAGTTCCAAGGAACCAGTGAGCTGTTCATGCTCCAAATCCCTTCTCCTTGATGCAGTGCATTTCAGCCTAAAGCAATCTGCCCAAGAGGACTGTCCATTTGTCCTATTGTCCTGTTGGAACCCCTGAGACTCACAGGAGGGCAGTTTGGGCAGGAAAGTTAAGCTGGGAGGAAAATTGGGGTGCTATTAACAGAGGCAGCCAGGGCTTCGGGAAGCTGTCTCCTTTACTATGAAGTATGTCTCCTTTCTATGAAGAATTGCAGATCTGTTTAAGATGAGCACATGCCAATCTTACCAGACTTGATGCTCGGGCAGCCCATGTCCTTGGCTAATCCATTAGGGCACAAAGACCTGGCTCCATGGCTCCCTGAGGTCAGATCACAAGAGCAATGTGTGCTCCAGAGCTCACGCAGGTATGGCCAAGATAGCTGGGCTACTCTCCATATCAGATCTGCCTTCTCCCTGCCGAAGATACAGGCTTTGGTTTCAGTAGCCCTCCGTCATCAGCATCCTGTACACTCAGCTCTGCTCTGAGTCACCTTCCAGGCCCAGCAGCGACGCTCTCATCTCAGCACCAGCACTTGGAGGAGAGTCCTCACCGGGGTCTGAGGACCATACTCCTGCTGCTTGCTTCTGCGCCGGCGCAGACTGCACTGTGCTGCTTTGTCAGGACTCTTCTCCCCCAGCCCTGAGCAGCTCCAAGAAGAGCTTCTCCCCCCCCTCCAGATGTCCACACTTCGGCGGAGAGATCTTTTCCTGACTCAGTTTGCCTGTGTGGACACTGTCTGTGTCATCACTGAAAACTCAGTAAACCCTTGCCCCGTGGGACATGGGTAGTCTTAACAAGCCCACTTTCTGCATGGGTGAGAACCAGGAAGGGGCAGGGGGAGCTGTCCTCCGTGGGCCCAGGATGTAGGAAAATTGAGATGGTTAGCACCAGCAACAAAACCTCCCACGCATACCTGCCCTCGTGGGAAGTGTCATGGAAATTTGGGAGATGCGTTTCCTAGTCCTTTGCCAGGATCTCTTGGCTCCAAGTCCCTAGTGCCAGGGTCAGCTTGGACAGCAGCAGGTGCCACTTCTGCCCCGTCCCCTGTCATTCTGGGTAAGGATTTGGACAACCATGAAAACAAGGAACTTGTGCACAGGAGGGAGCTGGGATGCGGAGGGAGGAGGCCTGCAGGGCTGAGCTTGTCCTGTGGCCACCCACTCGTTGGCTCTCAGTGTGTCTGCTGTGGCCAGTCAGCCCTTGCTCTAGCTGCAGTTAGCTATCAGAGAGCTTGCAGGGTCAGAAGGTCTTTTCAACTGGAAAGGCAAGACCAGCTTGTAAAAAATGAATAACCACAAGAAAACCAAGCCAAATTCCAATGGAGAGCAGCACTGTGGCTGAGTGGCTGATGTGCTAAGCAGCTCTCTGAATTGCAAGGGGTGTCTCCTCAGACTCCAGCCCGGTGCGCTTGTGTCTAGACAGCAGTATTATGTTAACCTGTGCAAGCAGGCCCCGTGTGCCACTGACCGTGCCTGAAGAGCGAGGAACATGCTTCCTGTGGCTGCTGGAGACCTAGTCCCTTGTGCATAGAAATGACAACTGAACTTCCTGTTTCCACCTCTGTTTCAAGGTCCCAGAGGACCTGGGCCCGGCTTCCTCAGCCCGAGGACCAAGTGCGCTGAGCTGGCCGAATGAGGAGCGACAGTGGCTCCATTGTTCAAACCAGCCCGATTACACTTCTACAAAGCAGCTTCAGGAGAGCTGGTGGGCACCACCGATGCTTGTCCTCACAACTTAGCCTGAAGGGCCTTTCCCGCGGATTCCTGTCACCGGACCACAGCTGAGACGCGGTTAATGATCCAGGTTTGGACTACAGAGATGAGCATGGAAGCTGTGCAAGTTCAACCTTCGAGGGAGCTTTGCTGGTAACTGGCTTGAACCAGTCTGTGTTTAGAGAAAGCAACAGACCATTGGAGAGATGACATGGAACATTCCGAGAAGCCCAAATGGCTCGTGCCAGGTGAACGCAGACACCACCTTGGCCCGCCATGAGAGCGCGGATCCACCAGCTCACCTCTCGCTGCGTCAGCAAGCACTCACAGTTCCCGATCCACTGACATTTGCAGCTCCCTGTAATGTATTGACTATGGCCCAAAGAGCAAACATGGGCTTTTCAGTTGAGTTGTAAATGTTTGCCATTTACTAAGAATAGAAAGAAAGGGTGAGGCAGGGGCTGGGGAAAGAGGGAGAGAGGGAAGATCCTGATGCTATGGGTCCTGGTCCTGGCTGGACACGCTTGTGCGGCTCGCCTGGGAGCTGCGTAAGCTTGCCCTAGCCTGGGAGGGCTCACCGGGATGGCTGCCCCGAGAGGAGCCTGTTCATGCGTTCTGAGGAGGAGTTCGGGCACGTTCTGCTCCCTCCTTCCACACCCAGAGGCTCCTGCAAGCAATGAGACCCTCACGGCAGGGAGGCTCACAGAGGCCGGGTGAAATGATCATTGAGGTCAAGTATTTGCTAAGAGACACAGCAGAATGGTCACCATCCTCAACCTTCGGGGGAAGGCACATGAAAACCACAGAGACACTCCAGGCGCCTTAGGACAAGTAAGACAGGGAAACTGTGATGGCACAAGTCTCGCACTGACGGGGCTAAGAGGCCCAGCGGCCAGGCTCTGCCTGCGGTGCCATAGACCTCTGCAGAACAGTGGGGGCAGGGCAGGGCAGGGTGGGGCAGGGAGTTCCTCAACTAGACCACACAACCACATGATTGAAGGCGTCACCATCTTGCCCAAGAAATACAGCGGGGTTTCCCCAGGAAAGTGTGCACAAATGTGCTCGCAGACTTTCCTGTCACGGCACCAAACTTCATGAGCAGGGCCAGAGCATGGCACGGCAAGTTAGACCACTGTCTGCAGTGCCGGCCTCCCATGTGGGCCACAGTTCAATTCCAGCTGCTCCGCTTGTGACCCAGCTCCCCGCTGACAGCCCTGGGAAACAGCAGAGGGTTGCCAAGTGCTCGTTCTCTCCAGTGTGATTGGAGTCACGTTTCTAGAGGGAAATCTTCCTCGTGCGTGTGTATAAGCTGGAGAATTAACGGCATAACCCTCAGAAGGGCTGCTGAGGAGCTCTGAGGGTCTGGGTGTTCATGTCGACATAGGGTGAGAAGTGTTGATGTTGCTTAAGTCAGACGGGGATCTGCAAGTGGTGCTTGAGCCATGTTCAGTGAACGTTTTCTACCAATGGGAACTTTCTAAAGGGAATACTGGGAAAAGGGAAGAAGCACTTTCTCGGCTTTGGGAATGCTCTTTTGCCGGAGGCGCTTGGCACCTCGGCCGAGGACCATGATGCAGGGCTGGCGGTGTGAGCGTTGTGCTTCCATGGTCTTAGAGGACAGTCACAGCAACGCACCTGGCTGTGTGGCCAGCCACAGCTCAGAGCCTCCACCCCAAGGGCAAGGCCAATCGGGCGCTACCCAGAACTAGCCATGGCGTGGAATGGGAGGTCACTGCTGTCGTCCGTTTGTGTCTGCTCTGCTCCTACCACTCCAAGAGCAAACATACTCATATGTGGGATGGAAGTTTGAAAATTATTGGAGTGACGGAGATTTAAAGTCTTGAATTACTGGTTCAGAACCACCCCCCACCTTTATTGTGAAATTAATTTAGAAAACTGTAATCGGTACTGTATACAAACTGGAACTCACAGACTGCTCGAGAAAATGCCAGAGAATTTCACAGCGCAGGTAAGTCACACTAGGGAAAACTTGTCCTAATTCACTGTGTGCGTGTGTGGGCTCAGGGCAGTGATAACAGAGATGGAATTACCTGGGAAACATACTGCACACTACACAACCGTGTATCGTGAGCAGCCCAATGGCTGTTCTCGACTTACCAATTGAGCCAATTCTACTCTGAGTTTAAACTTACCACGACCCAGAGTACTCATGCTGCCATATGAAAGACTGGGTATGAAGATTCTTCTGAAGGCCAGTGTGGTGGTGTTTATAAAGCGCTTTGTAAACGCCAAAGCTTGTCTAGACAGGAGGGCTTCCGCCACTCAGACGCTCACAAGAGGGCGGACTTCCAAGAAAAGGCGGTGTGTCTGAGCCGCTCATGGCGCCCACAGAGGCAGCGATGCCCAGGCTGGGTCCTAACTCCTGCCAGCTGGCGTGCTCTGCTGAATTCTCTGCCTTTCCTCGGTGACCAATCTTGCTGTCAGTCTCCCAGCTATCCAGGCATGTCACCTGCTCTAAGCTGAGCCTGCCCCGCAGGAGGCATCTGTTCCCAGGGACTGACTTCTGCCCTCAGCTCCCTTTCCCCATCGCCCACGTGCTATCAGGCACCACACGCAGGATGCCGGCTGGGCTAGAAGTGACAGCCCACTGCTGGCCACACGGCTGTACAAAGAAAATGATGATGCCTGCTATGACAGAGGGCAAGACTAGGCACAAAGGGACTAAGACAGTTCCTTACATCACAGGACCTGTGGCCAGCACAGCTGTTCTACCTCCTCTAGCAAGCCACGCGCTGTGGAAGTGGCTTGAACGTCTCATTATCGGGAAGGGGCAGGCAAAGCTCTGGGCCCAGCTTGTGGCCCAGCTTGTGGCCCAGCTTCCTGCATCCTGGGAGCCTTGGGATGCCTGCGGGATAAAGGCATAGTGTGTCCAAGCCCGGAAGTTAAAGGCCTCAAATCCTACTGTCTCTCACGTTCCATGTGTGGCACCTCATTCACAGGTAGCATCATAAAGCAGAGGGCATCAAGTGTTACACCCACGTTAAAAATGACAAGAAGGTAGTGCCAACATGGTGGTGTATTAGGCTAAGTCTCTGACTCCAATGCCAGCATCCCGTGTGGATTCTGGTTTGAGTCCCAACTGCTCTGCTTGACAGAAGAAAGCAATAAAGGTTGACTCAAGTTCTTGGGCCTCTACACTCACCCAGGAGACCTGGAACAGGGGCTCCTGGTTCCGAATCAGCTCAGCTTTGGCCACTGTGGCCGTTTGGGAGAATGAACCAGTATATGGAAGATCCATCGCTCTTCTTTCTGTAACTCTGCCTTTTAAATAAAAATAAGACAGATGTTGAAAAAGATGGGAAAGACACAGCCTGAAGATAGAGACTTGTTCAAGGTCATAGGACAAATTAGCACAGAGCTAAGCTGCAGGCGATGGGCTCCACGTGCAGTTCTGCACGTGTGAAAGCAGCCCCGGGCTGCCCCTGCACCCTGCTGATTGTCTGTTTTACCTTCTACCGGCTGAGCAGACCCTCAGCAAGCCAAGCGCATCCACAGCGTCACAGCCTCATCCAAAGCCCGGAGCTTCCGCGCGCACAGAGGCAGATGCTCCCTGCTCCCTGTCGGTCCCGGCGAGTGGCGGGCAGCACGCAGTGAGGGCGGCGTTTCCTTGCAGCAGCACAGGAGCACGGTGGAGCATGCTGGAAATGCATCGGCAGCGTCTCTGTAGTCACTGCATGTGTGGTCCCCATGGCCAGCCTGCTCCTATGTGTGTGTCGCAGCCCCCACGCCTCTGGGTCTCAGGGACCAAGCATCACACTGAGCTAAGACACCTATGTTTCAAGCACCACCTCCCTCTGGTCATGCCTCAGTTTCCCCTGAGTCCTGCTGAGCTGCACCCTGGCCTGAGCACACCCCCACTTGCCAACGGTCACCAGGCTAGCACAGCGCTGGTGTATCTGGGAGGGTGTGTCTGTGTGTGTGATTCTTGTTACTTGTGGTCACTTCTAAATGATCGCTGGTGTTAGTGCTGGAAGGTGACAGGGACTTTCCCTGGCAGGAGCTGGATCTACAGGCTCTGGCTCTTGGTGGGGGCATTCACTTGGTGGGGGAGCTCACTTCAGCTTGGCTACGCCTATGACATACGTCTTCACAGTGGCTTCAGTGCCAGGCGCATTGCTCATTCATTGGTTGGTTGTTCATTTTGGATGGAAGCCTCCTTGCGACGGACAGTGTCCCTTACAGACCCGAGGGCTGAACCGTGGGGTCAGAGGCCACACTCAGGGCTGTCCCCTACAGCACCAGAGACCATGCCTCAACACAGTGTTGGGCAGGGAGCACTGGGCACAGCAGAATGTATCATCTCATGCAGCCATGGACCCCGAGGACAGGCCATTGCGTGGGACCCCTGGGTGTTCTTGGCCTCGTGGGCAGTGAGTCATCATCTAACATTCTGCCTCAGTATGTGTTTTCCAAACTTCACAACAAAACTTCAAGAAAAAACCATTAGTTGCAAATTAGAGATTCTGGTGGAAGCTTAGAATGATTTTTCAGGACAGAGGGCTCAATTTCCCACTCTCAGGTGTATGATTAAAATCAATTAAATCACTCTTCCAATGTCAGCCGCCAGATTCTCCTGACAGAGGAAATTACGCCAGGAAAGCATGCCCTTCCCCTCCAGCCCCACACAGCCTCTCTCTCCACGGAGATCAAAACACGCAACAAAGGATCCATGAGCTCCTTTCTGGTAGCACTGTGGCTCTCGGGCGGCCAGGTCGGATGGCCGCTGTACGGGCAGTGCAGGCCAGCAATCCTCTGGGGGCTGAGCCAGGCTTCTTGGCACACATTAAAGCTTGGGGACAGCGGTCATCCAATGTGGGGTGCAAGCATTGCTACTTTTCCAGCCCAAGACAATTCTTGGTGCTTTTTCCTGCAGCCCCAGCAGGGCTCAGTGGCTTTGAGGCCAACAGAGAGGCTGTGAGATGTTCCCGCCCCATCCATGCCAGAGGACCTGCAGCCTGGGCAGGCTCTGCTCAGCTCCAGTTGGAGAACTCCCTTCCTGGAGAGACAGAAAGGATTCCAGAGCTAGGCAGCTGATTCCCACCAACAGAATTGCCCAGACACGGGCTCCAAACTACCCTCCACGCCTTGCTTATCTCTTAATTTGCTGAAAACATATGGGCTTGGGTGTGCCTCTGCCCCAGGAGACTTTCTCCATGTGTGTCAGACTGACTTCTTTCTCCCCCTGAGGACTGAACACATGTTTGCTGAGATCAGCGCTTTCCCTGGCTGCCCCTGCCTCCTCCTGTGCCCCAGCTCCTGGGTATGAGCTGTGCCGTACCTCAGTGGTGGCTCCTCTGCCAGCCGAGTACTCCCTTAGCCCACACAGGTGGCTCAGGGAGGTGGCAGCTTGGCTGCCCGTGGCCAGCTCTGCTCTCTCAGGGCAGTAAGCACTTTCCCACCCCAGTACCACCTCCCAGTTTAGCGTCGGCAGTACCTGGTCCTGACCCCAGCCCCACAATGAGAAGCACCATGTGGCTCCTGTCCCACCGCTAGTCTTCACTGCCGCCATTTCCCCTCCAGGGTCGGGGCTGGGCTTCTGCCCACCCTGCGCTCTGCTAGTCCCCAAGTCTGCGGACTTGCTAACGGGATCCTGTGCACCTGTCTTCTCTCTGCCTCAGGCTCAGCCTCTGCTCCATCCTCATCTCTTGGCTTCTGTTCAAGGAGACAGCGTGGTCAAGGCCCTGCTGCTGTAGCCTGGGTGTGATCCTGAGCTCAAAAACTCCTGGTTTGCAACCAAACAGGTGTTGCTGAGAAAGAGATACAACTTCTCTCCTGACCCTGCACAAACTGCTCCCCAGCTTAACCCTCATACTGGCTCTTGGTCCAAATGCCTCACCCTGGCTCATACAACTGGTGAATCTGAGCACCTTGTTATTTCTCATCTGTGTCTCTTTTGCTGGAAATTTCCATTTGACACACACGAAACTAGTTTTTCCACTTGCCATTTTCTAGATTTTAGGTGATCTTTGCGTATGAATGATGTCAGTGCCTCTTGCTCATTTGCCTCTAGGCTTCTAATTCTGCCAGAGAACTCCGGGCTCTCAGTCCATGTGTAGTTAGATCTGTCCCACCCTTGCTGCTTGAGAGCTGCGTCGGCTGACTGTCCAGTGAGTTCTCACCTATCTGCAGTGATGAAAAGGGCTGCTGCGAGATGCTTTTCCGGTGTCATGGTTCGCGGAGCTATCTCCAGTCAGCAGCATTAACCTTGGCTAACTAGGTTTTACTGTGCGGCTCCATTTACAGAAGTTCTGGTGGGAGGAGACAGGGCAGCATTTTCAGAAAGCAGGCGAGGTTCCCTAGTGATGGGAGTCAATGAGGAGCAAGAGGGATTTTCAGAGCCCCCCGGGAAGTTTGGGAGGTACCATTTGTGTGCATTGGCTTGTCTGTGATAGGCACACAGGACACGACTTGCACGCTGCACACTTGCAGTGCGTGTAGGTCATTATCACACTAACTCCCGCCCAGCAAAGCTGGAGAGCCTTCCGACACAAAATAAAGTTCCCCAGGATGTCAGCCACCCTCGCCACTGTGTCCACCCTCGCTCCATCTGTGGCTTCTCGGGAACGCTCCTCCACAGTGCCGTGCTGTTGGTAGCCTCCCACTATCTTCTTTGTTAAATAGACATGTGGGCCCTGCGGCGTGGCCTAGCAGCTAAAGTCCTCACCTTGAATGCACCGGAATCCCATATGGGTGCTGGTTCTAATCCCAGCAGCTCCACTTCCCATCCAGCTCCCTGCTTGCGGCCTGGGAAAGCAGTCAAGGACGACCCAAAGCTTTGGGACCCTGCACCCGCATGGGAGACCTGGAAGAAGTTCCTGGCTCCTGACTTCGGATCAGCACAGCACCGGCCGTTGCGCTTACTTGGGGAGTGAATCATCGGACGGGAGATCTTCTTCTCTGTCTCTCTTCCTCTCTGTGTATCTGACTGTAATAAAATAAATAAATCTTTTTAAAAAATGGTACAGACATGTGAGAAAATAGCTTTTAGGTCTTTAGTTGCCCAACACACACATTTTCCTGATTAAAATAAATAAATAGATACATAAATAAATCGAAGGAAGGAAAGCTTGCACTCTTGGTTTTGAAACCTGAAGTCATTGCGTTTATTGAACATCAGAGTGAGAGAGAGAGCCGGAAGTGAGGGAGAGGGAGAACGGGCAAATGAGAGAGAGAGAGCTGTCCCAGCTGCTGGTTCACCCTCCACCACAGCCAGGAATTGGCCTGACCGAAGTCTGAGCAGAAACTCAATCCAAGACTCTCATGGGGGGCGGGGGACATGGAGTGCAACCACTCGTGCCAACCCTGCTGCTTCCGGGTGTGCTCGGCCAGCAGGAAGCCAGCATCAGGAGTGCACTGGGATTCGAACTCAGGCACATCAGCACCTCACATGGATGGTCCAAGCACCATTTTAAGCACCGCACCTTATACTTGCCGCTGAACACTCTGCGTTGTTCTGGCTTTTCCCTTCTGCTGGTAGATTGAGGCCTGTGGCCAGACTGCCCAAAAGGTACACTGCGCTCTGGCCAGGGACCAATGCCTCTGGGCACCTCTGCCATCTTGGTCTATGGCAATGGCCAGATTTTTCTACGCGTGCTAACTATGCAAGGAAAAAAGACATCCTTATCCTGTTGTTTCTAGTAAGAGGAATTTCTCAGTTCTTTCTCATGCTCGAGCAGAGGTGGACTGAAGGTGGACCGTGGTACTCAGGAGTTCCCAGCCGAGCTGTGCTGAGCCGGCCCGGGCATCGGAGACTGCCAACGTGTCCACTGCCATTTCCCTTGGGCCTGTTGACGAGCAAGGCTACACAGTCAAGGGGCAGGATGAAATCCTCTTAGACAAGTAGCATTGCTGCATTACTCCAGTGTTGAAACGCACTGGCATTCTGTATCACTACTGTGCTCTCTGTAAAATGTGACGCTTCTCCCAGGACCTCTAACTTACAGGAGGAGGGTAGCTTTAAATGTCTGCATGCTTGTATGTACGTCTGCTATTATTATGTTTACTATGTGTGCATATTTGTATGAGAGTATTTTAAAATGTGAAAAAGTGGATTAAAAGACATGTTTATTTCGGCACAAAAAACGTGAAGTCTGTGTTTATGCATGCTTTTCCACAAACTTTCTGGAGAGTCTTCATGTGCTTGGATTTCAAGTATTTTTGTGCCAAAATGAACGTGTCTTCTAACTCCATCCCCCAGGAACGTTATATAGTGCCCTCGTATGGTTTGTTCTAGTCCTTCAGAAGTCACCCAATTCTAAGACCAGCGTTACTTTGTATAACTGGGCAGGGGATGTTACTCAGCAGGTGGGGCAGAACAGGCTGGCAGCTAGGATCAGCCTAGAGGAGCAGACCCGGGCCTGTGGGCTCACTCCTGGACCCCGCGGCAGGAGCCCTCAGGATGCCAAGGCTCGCTCCGGGATCCCGCGGCAGGAGTCCTCAGGATGCCAACCTCGTCAGCAGACCCTCAGCACCTGCAGTGGCATTGCAGGGTTGTGCTGCTCATCCCTTGTAGGGCAGGCAGCAGCACCACCCGCTCCCCAGAGCCTGCCGCCTGCCGAAAGTGCAATCCCAGGGGTCCACACTGCACACAGCAGCCCACGGGCCCAGGTGCCTACCCCAGCATGCTCACACGAATGTACGGTCGGACATTTTAATGTGTCCACTCGAGCCTTAGGTTGGAGGCTAAATTTCTCTGTCATCACTTTGTATTCCAATTCCCTGGGGCGGGGGCCAGTGATGATCCTCCCAGATACAGCTACTGTCCACTTGTCAAGTGTCCAGCCATGTCCTCAGAGCTGAGGGTGCAGAAACAGGCAGGGGAGACCACACGGCTGGGGATCTACCCCCAGAGCTCCCCTGCTCCTGGGCTTCACACCCTGTCTGGGCTGTTTATCTGCTCTTACCGCAGTCCCACAGCGTTGAGCGACACAGCCCAAAGTCGTGCTGGTGAAGCAGTCGCAGGTGCTGGGCTGGAGGAGTTCAACATTTGAGCCTACCACAAAGTGAAAGTGGCAGGCAAGCCTGGGGGAGGACACCTGGGCATCCAGAGACAGTGGAGGGGAGCACGTGGCGGGGCAGGAAGCCAGGCCGTGGGAGCCTTTCTGGAGTAAGAAGACTAATTGGGAAACCACACCAGGTACAATTTTCATAGCATTCTGGTAGTAGCTGGGCATGGGAAAGCCGGAAGGATTGCTTGTGTCTGAGAGGGAGATGGCCGAGGACTGGCTTCAGCCACAGCTGCGGGCCTCCAGTGACAGCTCGTCGTCCGGGTCCCGGCATGTTTTAGACATGCAGCTGAACTCAGCGCGGAAAGGGAGGCAGAGGGCCAGTTCGGGAGGGGCCGTCGAGTGTCCACACCCTTGCTGGCAGCTTTCTGTCCCATGATTCATTAATCTATAACTTTGTCCTTCTCTAGAGCTGGGGGATTCTGAGGGTTTCTGTATCGGTGTTTGAGGTTCATCACTGATTGCTTACATGAGTAAAGCTGAATCTACAACGTTTAGTTGCTGGGCCCTACGATATCTTAACAGTACGTAATGCTTTTTTTTAATTTCATACTTTCGTACTTTGTTGAATAATTTTAGAAAACCAGATTTGCATTTTTCTTTACCCATAGGCTTGAGTTAATCAAAAATTTAGGTAAGACACAATGTAGGGTCCAAATTTTTTTTCTTTTCTAAGACAGCAATCATTAGTTCTAGCACCATTTATTCAAAATCCACCAATTTTCACACTCTTAATGTCACTACTGTCACATATTACGTATTAAATCATAGTCAAATGCATAATTACTCTTACAGATTTCTCATCCCATTATTCCGTCTCTCCCCACAAATAATAAGCCCTTGAATCAGGTAGAACCAGACACACCTGATGCCTGTTCAAAATCTTCTTGGCCGTTGGCCTTTGACAAAGTAGTCAGAAATCCTCCCAGAGTGGAAGTTCCTAGGGAAAAACACTCTGGAGATTTTTATTGAAATTGAATTATTCTTTGATTAAGTAGGTGTAATTACCGTCTTTCTGGAAGTTAGTTTCTATCTATAAACTTTCTGGCTGCTCATTTACTTGGGCCTAATTCTTTTAATACAGCTTTAAATTTTCTCCATCAGTGTCTTAACACATCTTAGAGCCAAGCTTAGGTAATTTACAGATTTAGTCACTATCCAGAAGGCTTCTAATTTTATCTTATGTATAATGACTTGCAGGAATATAGGAATGTTCATTTGAGGGATGAAAATCGGGTTCTTACAAATGATGTCCTCTCCTGTTCGTCCCCATAATGTCTGCAGAGTCCCTCAGCGTCTGTGCCAACCGGAAGCCCCCGTCAGTGAGGAATCTCTTGTTCTCTTTTGAGTGATTGCAACTTTCTCTCCCACTCTGCTTCTTCCTTCCTCTCCCACTCCGCGGACTGCGGTCCTCATGGTTATGCCGGGTGGAAGATACGGAGAGGGGTCTCCTGTACTCTGCCCGATGTCCTAAGCTAAAATCCTCCCACGTGCTGTACTCTAAATGGGACGTCTGATGAACAATTTCAGTCGTTAGGTTAAGGATTCATCATCATTCCAGTTTTCTAAGACTTTTAATTTTAAAAATGCATGTGAGATTTCAAAGTATTTTTTCCATTAACTTAAGGAGTTTCCTGGTCTTAATTTATCAAACTACCCTAACAGACTTTCTAGCATTAAACCACCTTTATATGTGTAAGATTAAAACCTGAACAGATCACAATGAACTTTTGAGAAATACTCAGAATATTCTCTCTCTCTGGCTAGTGTCTTCTTTAGGATTTTTTTTTTAAGATTTATTTTATTTTTATTGCAAAAGACAGATATACAGAGAGGAGAGACAGCGAGGAAGATCTTCCGTCTAAGGATTCACTCCCCAAACAGCCCTAACGGCCAGAGCTGAGCCAATCCAAGGCAGGAGCCAGGAGCTTCTTCCAGACTCCCACGCGGGTGCAGGGTCCGTGACTGCTTTCCCAGGCCACAGGCAGGGAGCTGGATTAGAACCAGCACCCATAAGGGATCCCGACGCGTGCAAGGTGAGGACTTTAGCTGCTAGGCCACCACACTGGGCCCTTCTTTAGGATTTTAAAATTGCCGTGTTTAAGCTAGCAAGTGCAGTTCCTTTTGCTGTGCGGTTTGGTTTGTATCACTGAACTCTTGGCTTCACCCAGTGAGTTCCAAGTCCATCCCTCACCATGACTGGCCTCACAGTTCGCGCATGAATGTGGTTTTCACTGACCTCAGTTAAACTGACTCACTCGTCTACCGAGGAGTTTGGAGGCAGATTTTTACATTGTACTTAAATTATTTAATGACCATAAAACCATTCAGTTTCAATTTCTCCTATGTCTGATTTGAAAATTTGTGTTTTTCTACAAGAGTATCCATCATTTCTGTAAGAAAATTGACATAAGATTTTCATATTAATCTCTTTAACATTCTGTTGTGATACACAATCTAAATACAAAAGGCCTGTAAACCTTATGTACGGAGTTCATGTGATGCCATCTGACCATCACCAGGCAGTATTCATCAACAGAGCACTTCCCGCCCCCGGGAAACTGTGAGCAGTGTGTCTCAGCCACGACAGCCTGCTTTCAAAGGCGACCCCCGACCCAACACCGTCAGACTCCGTTCCTTGCTTTCTGTGTGGTTTCCTACGAACAATCCATAAGGCACATGCAGTGAGGAGCCGGGTGTTCTGAAACTTTAATAAACAAACTTGTGGCTCATGTGTCCTGTTGTGTCTTTCTTTGGAAAATTCGCCCGAGTTGCTGTGCACAGGTGCTGCTTGCGGAATTGCAGCGAGGTGTGTAACCCCGTCGTGTGCATGCCACAATGTATGCACGTTAGTGCCGATGAACATTGCTGGATTCTATGTCACCCAATGCCAGTGTCAGTTCCCCTGCAAGTGGCCCACGCCAGGATCAGCAAGACGATGTGCCGTCAGTCACGGCTTTCTAATAAGTAACGCTCAGTGACCTGTCAGCCATGGCTTCCTTATAAACAGCTGACAAATAGACAAAATGTTCAGCATTTGCTACGAAGGGTTTTATCTCTTTCTTGGCTTCTTGAATTGCTGTTATTCTAGTGACTAGTCAAATTTGGAGCTACAGAATTGATGTGTAACATCTAAATTTTATCAATGTCTCTGGTTCTCCAGAATAAAGTCTTCAAGTCTTGAAGTCTCTAATCTTTACCATGAATAACTTCCTTGTTAATACAATGTTGCTGCAATCTTCTTTATAAAGAGCATGGAATCATTTTTTTTACTTCCTTCTATCTTGATTAACAAATAATAATTGTATGCATTACATTGAGCATAATGTGCTATTGTGATGAATGTTTACATTGTAGTATGATGAATTCAAGCTAGTGCACATATCTAACGCCTCACTTTTTGGGGCTGAAGACACTTAAAGTCCATTATTTAGCGATTTAGAAGTGTTCAAAGCGTTAGCGTTAACAACACTCACACAATGCGTGTTCTGAGTACCTTCTTGTTACTCGTCCCTCCTGCTCAACTGAAACTGACTCAGCTGGGGTCTCCCCTTTCCCAGCCCTGACCCTTAGGTTGTGGCAGCCTCTCTTCCACACCAGCTCCTGCAAGCTACTCTTTCTTTGGAGTCCACATGTCTTTCTCTAGCTGGCATCTTTCACTTAGTGTGATATTCTCCAGGTGAACCTGTGCTTTTACAAATGGCAGGATTTCTGTTTTTACCACTGCCGTTTGCCACTGTGCGTATGTTCGGTATTTTCTGAATCCTTTCTTCTGTGGATGGTGATGCTCCCACATCTTCTCTGTGGGGGATAACGCTGGCAGAAACGTGGCTAGAGGTCTCTCCAGAAGGCCGACTTCAGTTCCCCTGCATTTATGGCTGAACTGGAATCCCTAGTTTTTTGGAGGACTCTGTACGACAGTCCTAGCAATGGCTGTGTGGTGTGAACTCATCTCAACAGTGTTCCAGCCTTCCAAACACTTCCCATCCTTCGTCTTTTTCATAATGGCCATAATAGTGGTTATGAAGTGACATGTGATTGTGGTTTTCATTCGCGTTTCCCTGGTCAGCAACGTGAGCAGTTTTCATGCATCCATTGGCAGCGTTTCTTCTTTTGAGAAATGTTGTTCAGCGCCTTTGCTCATTTTTACTTCAATTAATTGTTCTATTGTTGCTGAACTTTAGAGTTCCTTGTATATGCCAGTTATGATCCTCTTATCTGATGTATGACTTGTAAATTTTCTTCCCAAACTAGAGGTTGTCTCTTCACTGTGTTGATTATTTCCTTTGTTGTGCCAAATGGCTTTTTCTTAGTCTAATTAGCACATCTAGTACTCTGAAGTTTGTTTTTGTTCCCAGTGCTTTGGGGATCCTATCCAAGAAATCATTGCCCAGACCAAGCCTCTCCTGTGTTTTAGTCTAGTAACTTTACTGTTCCAAGCTGTCTGCTGAAGCTTTATCCACTTTTAGTTGATTTTGTATATGGTATAAGATAAGAACCTAAGGGCCCAGCAACAGCATCCTATAAGGGTGCCAGTTCATGTCTTGGCTGCTCTGTTTCCCATCCAGCTCTTGCCTGTAACTTGGGAAAGCAGTAGAGGACAGTCCTAGGCCTTGGGACCCTGCACCTGTGTGGGAGACCTGGAAGAATTTCCTGGCTCCTGGCTTCAAATCAACTCAGCTCCAGCCATTGAAGCCACCTGGGGAATGAAGCAGCGGACAAAAAATCTTTCTCTCTGTCTCTCCTTCTCTCTGTAAATCTGCCTTTCCAACAAAACTAAATCTTTAAAAAACAGATAAGAAGCTAAACCCAAAGTGTTTTTTTCCTTCACTGATATGAAACCGGACAAAGAACCTGAAGGAAAAAACACTCATTTTCCAGATGAAAATACAAGTAAAAACTCTTGACAAAATGCTAGCAAAAAAATTCAACAACACATTACAAGGATTTTCCACATCAGTGAAATGTGATTTATTCAAGAATGGCTCAAAAACTAAAAGTTAGTAGATGTGCTGTATGCTAATAACAGAATCCATGTGATCATCTCAATGGATACAAAAAACACACCTGAAAAAATGCAACATCCTTGAATACTAAAAACTCTCAATTAATAGCTATAGAAGGGATACACTTCTACCTAATTAAGGCCATGTATAACAAGTCCACAGCTAGCATCACATTCCATGTTTAAAACTTTAAAACTTGCCTTAATTCAGGAGTAGGAAGAAAGACACTCTTAACACTTCTGTACAAGATAATACTGAGGGTTCAGGTCAGTCAGAGCAGTCAAATACAGCAAATAATCATGTAAAGACATCGAAATAAGAAAAGATTAAATAAAATTATCTCTGATGAGGACATGATCTCAAAGAAAATCCTGGAGATTTCTCCACAAAAACTGTCAGAACAGGTAATCAAAATCAGTAGTTTCAGAATACAGAGTTCACATAAAATCAGTTGCATTTCTATATCCCAAAAACAAATTATCTGAAGAGTAAATGAAGAAAATAATTCTGCTTACAATTGCGTTCAAATACTTCCATTAAAGTTAAGCAAGGAAGTGGAAAAGCTAACCAATGGATACTAAATTAAAATAGCAAAAAATAAGTAACATATAGTGGACAAAAGATATCCCATGTTCATGGATTAAAAGAATTAATATTGTTAAAATGCCCATCCTACCCAAAGGGTTCTACAGATCTAATAAAATTTCTTCAAAATTATAACGTACTTTCTTCAGAGAAATAGTAAAAATTAAAATTTTGTGTGGAAACACAAGGAAAAAAATAGCCAAAGCATGCCTGGCAGGAAAAAATGAAATTGGATTTCAAAATCTACAAAGCTGATGAAAACATAATAAAACTCACATAAGAGCAGGCACATAAACTAATGCAAAGGATAGAAATGCTGGAATAAATCCGTGTATCAACTCATTTTTTGAGAAGGATGACAGGTACATTCAATGGGAAACGGATGGCTTCTTCAGTAAATGGTAATGGGTTAACTGGACATCTACTTGCTATGCTCTTGAATAGGAGGTGTTCATCCTTTTGCCACTCCCTCCCTTCTCATTTCTTTTTTCCTATTTCTTAGCCCCAGCTCCCAGAACCAAAGCTCCCAAAGGATTATTTGAGTATAAACTTTCCTCTCGGTATCTGCTCTGAGAGAACCCCTCAGAACCCCTGAGAAGACCTCATTCGTGGGACAGAGAAAGTGGGAGGGAGCTTGACAAAAGGATTAACTTTCCTGATTGCCAGCAATCTGTCTACATCCGCAAACAAGCAATGCTTTGCAACAGGATTGGTGCTGCTGCTGGTGATCTTGACTTTATAAAGTGATGACAAATTTCCTGTCTGTCACCTCTGCCAGCCACCAGGTGCCCGGGTCTAAGCTCTGAGAAGGTGAAGCTACTTTGAGATTTGGAGATTTTCCAAGAAAGTGTGAGAAGGCCATGGGGTATGGGGCTCTGGAAAGACATTGACCTAAAAGACCATGAGATCCGTGCTGCTGAGATGCGGGATCGAGGACAAGGAGGTGGTGAGAAACGAGAGCGAGAGGGGAAGTCGAGGCCCACAGTCCAGATGAGGCAGAAAATGAGTGTAGCAGACACATTGCAGCTGTCAGAGCTGGAGGGTGGAACGCAAACCTGCACAGCACAGAGACAGAAGACACAAGAACAGAACAGAGCTAACAGCGCCCGCTGGCTCGTGGGCTGTGTCCAACGCCTCGAGGACCCAGGACAGCCAGCCCTGGGCGGGAGCTGCCAGGAAATGTCTCTGACCCATTCTTTGACACCCCACGGTCTCCCTGGACAATTTAGCCTTCAGACCGGTTTCTGCAGAAGGAAGCCCACAACTGGGAAATCATCAAATTCCTGGGCAGGGAATTACATAACTTCTCTCAGTTCACACATTGTCCTTTATGGGGGTTTTGAGGAGCAGTAATGAAATTTTATTTCTTTGTACTTGGCTCAAAAAATCCCCAGAGGAAAAAAGGAAGATAAAAACAATCCAACAGAGGGAAATTAGAGTGGGCAAGTACCTTGAGACTCTTCTCTCCACGCTCCCTGTTCCTTCCTTTCTTCCACTTCTTTGGCCTTCCTTTCTGCTTAGAGAGCCACACCTCAAAGGATGGTTTGATTTCCATTTGTTTCTTAATATTAGTAAATATTTTATCACTTAAAAAGGGAAGCAATGTTTGTGCCTAATTGTTTTTGATTAAATATGCTAATTACATTTTGGAATACTAATAACACCCTGTACTAAGTGTTTTAATAATGCAGTGAAATAAGCTGGCAAATATAACAACAAATTAACCCGAAATGGTTACAGTGCTGTCCTCATTTTAAATTGTAATAATATAGGCAGAGGGGGGAAAAATCAAAATTGTGTCCTCGGATGCAGAGGGAAAAAAAGAAGCTCCATCAAATAATTTTGACATTTAATGTGTTTTCTCACTAAATGATAGCATCAGGAAACTTGTCTTTTCCAGGACACTGACACAGCGAATCGCCCATGGGTGACTGTCCTTGATGTGTCGGTCCTGAGGGTCACAAAGGAAGACACAGTCAGGTCCAGTGTGATGGAAACAAGAGCAAGCCCGCGTGGGCTGAGAACTTGGGGCCTTGTGGTTGTGAAAGGCCCGTAGCCCCACACATCCCTCCAGGCACGCAGTCAGCCTGAACCCCCATCGGTCTCCTTTGTGTCATTGTCAAAGAAGAGGGAAAGTGTCCTCCCAACAGCCCACTGCTGTTCAGGGCAGCCCGGGCATGACCGCCAGCCTCAGACACGCTGGGCTGTAGGCTCTGCTACTAAGAAGCTGAGAAGCGAACACACTCCAGGTTCGGTTTCTCATTTGGGGCTGTTACTAAGCCTGTGGCAGGGGCAGCCCCAAACGGGTCAAGGGCAGCATGGGTAGTAGGTTTTGCCTTTCGCATGTGTGACTGTACGTCCAGGTGGAGGGATTGAGCACCACGATTTGGCTCTGGCTGTGCCTGCAGACAGCACTTTTGATCCCAAATATGAACAGGCTAACCCAGGCCAAATGCCAGTCCCTGCCTGTGGGGGATGGGTAGAGGGAATGGCACTGAGGTGCAGGGTGGGGCACATGGAGACTGCCTGGCTCTGCTTGACTTGGTTAATTTAGGGAGAAGAGCATGAGAGGAGAGAGAGAGGAGAGAAGCAGAGAGGCCAAAAGACTTAGAGCTTGAGACAAAACATCTAATGCCAAGACATGGATTTTATTTCACATCTTCTTTCCTAATTGAGTGATAAAATCTTACTTCGTAGAGGCAGCCATGTGGCACCATCGGTTAAACCCCTAATTGTGCTGCAGAGATCACACCAGACCCGAGTGTAGGATGGCAGGAGGAGTCTGTGCTGTCCGAGCTTGGAGACAGCCTCTCCCACTAACCCCAGGAGCCACCGCCGGACAGCAGAAACCAGGGGGTTTGAAGCTCTCATCCTCCAATCTGATTGAGAACCTTGCAGAACACAGTTTCTACATGGAGGAAACAGGAAGGGAGCTAGCGGAGCCTAACGTCTTCCTGTAGTTAACTAACCTAACCTGGCATGAGAGCAGGCGGGAGGGGGCAAGGAAGGAGCCTCCCCAACCAGTTCCTCACTGTCAGTTCACTCCAATGGTGCTGCAGGCGGGAGAGGCGGGGCACTCACAAGGAGCCTCTGGGGCTGGTTTCCCCATCCAATCAACGTGATTGGAGCCAGAGGAGTTAGAAAAAGGCCGGGTGCAGAAATCGTTTCTGGAATGTCCGCTGTCAATTAACCTGTTAAGGGGACACTAGCCAGCACCATTGGGTCCTGTCCACTCTGGTCCAGCTTCCTGCTAATCCGCCGGCAAGCCAGCAGCAGACAGTGCGAGTGCGCGTGTATCTGCCGTCCCCGTGGAGCCCGCGTGGGTCTCCCAGTTCCCTCTTCCCCCCAGCCCACGCCTGCCTGTTGCAACCAACTGGAGACACACCAGTGGGCAGAAGTTCTCTCTCTGCTTCGCTCCTTTCTCTAGCCCTCAGCCTTTCAAATACATTAATTAAATTTTAATTGTCAGGTAAATGTTTAATTAGATATTTAATGACCAAGTAGAACTAATTATTTGAACATGCTTTAATATTATGGATTGATGTACAACCAGATATACAAGTGTACTGCAAAATGTCGTTGGAAAATGCAAAGATAGCTTATTTTGGTGCAAAAACCCTTTGAACTAAGCTATGAAAGCTGATTCCTCAGGCAGCTGATACAAAATGGACCGCATAGATTTTCATTTTTGTAGTACTGACATCCCATTGGGTGCAGTTCAAGTCCTGCCTGCTCCACTTGCCATTCACTTCCCTGTACTGCACTGGAGAAGCACTCGCAAGTCCTGTCATCCACATGGGAGACCCAGATGGAATTTCAGGGCCCTGGCTTTGGCCCAGCCTAAGCCACTTCAGCCACGTGGGGAGGGTGGAAGATCAGATTTCTCCGACTCTGTCATCTCCCTCTCTCATCCTCTCTTCTCTCTTTCAAATAGATAAATCTTCGAAGTCACAAAGCCCTTCCACCAACCTTATGGAAGTTGGTCCCATGCCCCTCCGCGTGGTGGTTCCCTGGGGTGGACACCCCCGTACTGAGTTCAAAGCCTCAACAGAGAGGGGACTACACAGACCTGGGCGTGAGGCTCAGGATGCTTGGCTGTGGTGGCCTGGGTGCCGCCTCAGCACCCCAGTTCTCCACTTACCAGCTGTGACAGGAGGCAGGATGGGGCCCGCGCGCCCCTCCCCACACAGTGCTTGTTGCAGAGCGTGAGAGAGATCGCACCGGGCCCAAGGCTAGGATGTAAGGAGAACTCTTGATTGCCCATGCTTGGTGACGGAAGCTCCTGCCACACTCCAGGAGCCGCTGTACTGAGCTGCCAAAGCCAGGATTCTTAAACTCTCATTCTCCAAGCAGATTGAGAGCTATACAGAACAAAGTTTCTATTCAATTAACTAAGTGGCCGGAGGCAGGAAGAGAGCTGCCGGCGCCTAAAGCTTTCTGGTAGTTAATTAACCTGACCAAATGTAACAGGAGGCAGCAGGGGCCAGGGCTGTATAGCCGCACTTCTAGACTGTCAATTGTCCTGAATGGCGTGGGAGGTACAAGAGGCCGGGCACGCAAGCAGCCTCTGAAACTGGTGTCCCGCCTTCAAGAACAGCGCAAGAGGAGGCAGGAGGACAAGGTGTGGTTTTCTGCTGTCAGTTAGCCTGTCAAGCGGATGCTAGCCACCAACCACTGCACGCCATCACCTGCTCAGGCTCACATCAGGGATGCCATGTTACATTAAACCCACAGCCCCAGAGCTGCTCCCAGGCTGAGCCACACCAGGGGCACTCAGCACTGGGAAAAGGAGACATTGGCAGAGAAGCGCCCAGGCTAGCCAAAGGCAACGGCCCTGCAGCTCACAAAGACAGGATCTTCCACAGAACTGTCATTTCTGTGGCAGGTGGCAGGTCTCCCTGTGGTCGGGCATGCCAGCCTTCTCTAGGAAGAGGGGGAAGGTACCAAGTCAGGGACCTGAAAGGTGTGCCAGTGCCTGCTTGAACTATCCTCCGACTCGCTTTTTTAAAAAATGATTTATTTATCTGTTTGAAAGTCAGAGTTGCAAAGAGAAAGACCTTCCATCCGTTGGTTCACTCCGCATATGGCCATAACAGCCAGCACTGCGCCAGGCTGATGCCAGGAGCCAAGAGCCTTCCAGGCCTCCCATGTGGATGGCAGGGGCCAAAGCACTTGGGTCAACTTGGCTTTCCACTGGCTCAGTCTTCCCATCTGTAGCACAGGAACAGCCGTCCGCAGCCACTCCAGCTGTGAGCATGAAGTGAGGGCCACTTAGCAGCCCTATGCGGTGGGTCTCCTTTTACAGACACAAAACCAGAGGGCAAATAGCAGGATGCTTGGGTGCTCAGCCGGCCTTGCACATTCAGCTGGCTAATCCGGGCGCCCCACGCCACGTGCCCATCAGTGACCTGCGCATGCCTGGTGCGTTGCAGAAGCTGGGTGTGTGGAAACGATGTTCTCCCCTCTCCCAATGTCACTGTGGTGATCCAACAGCAAGTGTTAGCGGTGGCTGGCAGCCCCAGGACACTGCAGTGCTAGAGCAGTGAGCACGGGCCATTAACACTAGTGACTTCCTACAGGTGACAAGCCGCCAGGCAGACAGGAGAGGGTGGCCTACTCATTCTCATTGCCTGGGACTCCATGGGGGCTAGCTCTGATGTCCGTGGTCCCAGCAAGCCACTCCAGCCCAACCCAAGTCCCAGGCTGGGTGGCCACCTCCTCCCAGGAGGCCTGCCGGGTTTTATAGCAGTACTAGCTGAGGAGAGCGCAGCCCTGCTCAGGCATGGTTGGCCCATTTCTCAGTCCAGAAGAATGGGCGCCCTGGGGTTCCTGCCCTGTGGGTCTTTCGTTGCCCCACGTGGTAGACAAGCCTGTCGCTGTGCAGGCCTGTGCAGTCTACCCAGGAACCTTCCGGAGACACTGGGAGCTTACTCTGTTCCAACTCTGGATAAACACACATCTTCATTCCTAAGTTTGCATCTTCCTCTTCCTCACCCCAGTGTGTGCATCTGAGGCTTCACAAACTGGTCCCTGCCTCTAGGGCAGGGGGCACAATATCTGAACTTGGGAATCTTGGGGCCCAGTTTGGCCTGCACTTCTGAGAGTGGCAAATGCACTCACCCATCTCTCAGCCATCTGTGTAGCACACGGTGTGCAAATGTCTCAACTACAAAATTGAGAAACTTGTCCAGCTGGATATCCAGCTACGGGTTTCCCTCGTTAAGTTCCTAGGACTTAGTTCCCGGAACCCTCAACAAGGAAGGCCAGCCAGTCTGAGGCCCTCACCTCCTGCAGACCTATAAAGCCGGCCTGCCCGGGCAGCAGCGTGGGTCAGGCTCCTGCAAAGGTACAGCCTGAAAGCACCCATTCATCCCACGTCGCCGACCAACCCCATCCGCTCCCTCGTGACTCCTGTGGCACCTGAGGTGTTTGCAAGGTGCCAAAAGAAAAGACACACTCCAGTTGCTGCAATAAAAAAGCCATTTTACCAGCGCACCCCCTGTGATTTGGTTACAAGACTAACACTCCCACGCTCGTCTCCTGCAGGCCGGCACTCAGGTTCCCTGTAATCTGCTGGCCCCGGCTCCCCAAGGTGCCCAAGTAGGACTTTCAGACAGAGGACAGTCACGGCGTATCTCAGCATGCCAGGAATGCCCCGAAGAAGGCCCAGGTGCTCCCGGGGCAGTGCCTGGACACTGAGCAGGAAGGGGCACGGGACGGAAGGCCTCAAACCTGGAGAGGTTGTTGAAAGAATCTAGGTCTGTGCGTAAAACATTTGCCAGTGACCAGCCAGCCCGTAGTGGCCAGACGCAAGCATGGGCAGCGGATGCAGTCGTACCTGGGACATCGGGCTCAGGAAGGTCAGGGGGCAGCAGAGGCCAAGCTGGGAACGAGGAGGTGCGCAGGGCTGGGCGGGGAGCTCGCAGGTGGTGGCTGTGTACATAGCGTGTCTCTGGGCTTGATGTCATCAGCTTGCTTAGTCAACCTGGCAGCAGCCACCTCTGCACTCACGGTGAATCAGAGGCTGGCTCGGGTGCAAGAGCTGGAAGGGCAGCCGTAGTCCTCCCACTGGCTGTTCAAGACCCTGCCTCGGAACCAGCTTGCACCTTACTTGCAAATCAGGACGAAGGATCTTCCCCCGCCCCTTGCCTGTTGAGTGGGTTGGGAAATGAGGCCCAGAGCCCCATGGCTCTGAGTCACTGCACTCAGGCTCTGTAAGCCAGTTCCCTGCCGTTGCTGGGGGTCCTGGGGCCTGCAGCAAGAGCTCTCCCTGGTCCATGAAGGGGAGGCTTACCCTGCTACATGGCAGCCTCTGACACTCCATTTCAGAGCTTTGTAAAACTTTGGTGGCCCATTTCTTTGTAACTCTTTGTATTCAAAAAGCAGTTACAGAGGAATAGTTTCACACACACGCACACGCACGCACACACACACACACACAGAGCACACACAAAAAAGATGTCTTCCATCAGCTGATTCACTCCCCAAATGCTCACATCAGCCAGGCCTGGGCTAAGCCAAAGTCAGAAGCCAGGAGCTTCTTTCAGGTCTCCCAGGTCAGTGCAGGGGCCCAAAGACTTGGAACAGTGTTTTGTTTTTGTCTGAGCATTTGCAGTGAAAGGAGCCTCCGAGTTTCACCCCACACCCAGCTGAGAGTGGGCACTTTCCCGCTAGCCATGCATGGCAGCCTCTGCTGTGACACACTTGGCATTCCAGCTGTGCAGCGACTCCCACAGGGCAAGGTCACTGCACTGATGCCTACTGGACAGGGCCATCGCCATCATGTCCACTGACACACATCCCCTCGACTGCCAGGTGCAAGGCCCGGATGGGGCCTTCTCCAACTCAGCTGATTATAACTGAAGCCACAGCTCCAGTTTAGACCAGCGCTCACCAGGACACGAGGACAAGCCGAAAACAATGCTCTCTGAAGCAGGAGAGTTGGCTGAAAGCAGAGATGCTTGGGGATCCCCTCATACTACAGACCGAGGCCCAGGGTGGTGTGCCCGCCAAGGTCTGCTCCACGGAGCAGCGCCCGCCCAGTGACACGGGTTATAGCAACACTTGCTTGTCCCGGAAACCCTAACAGCATGCCAAGCTGAGGAAAAGCAAAGGTTCAATGAATGCGGGAAGGGAAAGGTTATGTTCTTGCTCTCTGCAGCAGCTATCGTTGTCCAGAGACCTGCTCAGACGTTCCTAAGCCATCTTTCTGGTCCAGCACTAAGATGCTACAGACAGAGGGGAGGCCCTGAGCGGGTGAACTGCGAAGCCCCGCATCCCTCCTGAAGCAACAGGAGGAGGGCAGCTCATTCCTCTGCTGGACTTACCAGGCGTGCTCTGAGGGTGGCGTTGCCATGGGCTCTGCGCTTTCCGTGGTGGGGTGGGGTGGGCAGAGTATGGAAAATGGGTAGCTTCCATTGCTGTTCTCAACAGAATATGTTCTGCCCAACTGCTTGGGAAGGCACTTTGGTGCGCAAGCATGTTTTATGTCAATCACTCCCAGGAATCTTTCCTACAGAAATCCCGCATGACCGTGCAATTCCATTATGGCAGGGATGGGCACCAAGTTGGTACTGCATCGTGTGAGAAAAAGCAAGTGCCTCAACTGCTTTAAGGTCTTCGAGCAGGACACAGGCGCCATGGCACCTGGGCACACTGGGCTGGCAGCTGTTCTCTGAGAGCGAGATGACAGGGAGGGTTGTACAGGGGAGGATTTTAATTTTAACACTATGATGTGTGTTACATTTTAAAAATGTTTACTTGCGGAATAACCTGTGCCGACATGATTTCAACCCACCTTGCCGTATGCAGTGCACACACACACGCACACACACACATGCGTGTAAGCCTTGTGATTTCTACATGCATGTGACATGTATGTCAAATCTGGAAGTCTGTCCTCTTGCTCACGAGCCTGTCTCTAGGCTGTGATTCCTTTGCTATTACAGTCTCATGTTGTTTAAGTTACTGGCAAGAAGCATGCGTTCTTTTATTTTAAAATAAATATTTAAAATAAGTTTCTTTCCTGATACCATCTGTTTTAGTTGCTACTGTTTTTCTGGTTTTAGTACGCATTTGCTTTTTATGACTTGGCTATTTTTCTAACAAGTGGCCTCTGCAGGGGAAATCCTGGAGACCAGTTTTGCTGGGAAGTTCCTGGCGGGCACTCTCCAGTGAGCAGGATGCAGGGAGTTGGAAAGGCAGGCACGCTGGTCCCGAAGGTGCAGGAAAAACTCGCTGGACTGAGGGGGTGCCGAGCTGTAACACTGGCAACGCCGTCCAGCGCATTACAGAGGACGGCTGTTCCAACTCACCGTTCCGCCTCCGTTCTTGCTGCTGCCAACAGGCAGCACCGCTTCCACTCCTGGCCAGTTAGTTCTAAAATCAGACCTCACAACTTCTGTGATCTGCATTTCACTGACTGCCAGTAAGCCCAAGCGTTTTACCTGTGTGTCTATTGGGCTGTTTGTCTTTTTCTTGTCAACTATTAAAAGCTGTTTAGTCACAGAGATAGATAATACATAGGCTGCACATGAATTTATTGTCTATCTTTGCAAAATTTTAATAAACCTACTTTTTGCTTGTTAACTACTGTTCTGTGATATCTTAAGTTAAAATATTGCTAAGTTTTATATAGTAAAACAGATCTTTCTTTTAATGTTACTGAACTTTTTGTTGTGAAATCTCTGCTTCTAAGTTATTTATAATCACATTTAGTTTTGGAAGTGTTACCTTGCTTCTGTCTTTACATCGTAAACATTAGAAAGGGATGAGCTGCAATTCTATTTCAAAAACATAAAATTTCTCGTATCATTAGGCACTTGAAACTCTGTTTAATAATGAACTCACTGCTTTACAACAAAATATAGATATGAGGGATCTTCAAAATGTACACTAAAATGTGTATGCTAGGAGAACTGCTGCTGGATTTAAAACTTCTGTATCTTTTAATTACCTTAAATCATTACATAAAGAAATTTAGCCTAATTTAGTCAACAACTAATGATTCCTAAAGCTATACAGTCTTCTATACAGTTAAAATTCAAATGATCTATTTTTTTCCTTACATTTGAGAAGCAAACAGAAAGTTCCTTCCTGCTGGTTTGCTCTCATGAGTTGATTCTCTCTGAATGCCAGCGTTACCCTCAGCCGGGAGGAAGCTCGCCGTGGGACGGGCAGGAATCCAGATAGTTGAGCCTCGTGCGCTGCTTTGCAAGCCTACATCAACATGAAGCTGGGCTCAGCAGTTGTGCATGAATGTTAGACCCAGGCTCTCCATCAAATGCCTTCTCTGCATCTATTGAGAGGATCATATGGTTTTTATTTGTCAATTTGTTGATGTGATGTATCACATTTATTGTTTTGCGCATGTTGAACCATCCCTGCATGCCTGGGATGAATCCCACCTGGTCCGGGTGAATGATCTGCCCGATGTATTGGATCCTGTTGGCTAGTATTTTATTGAAGATCTTTGCGTCTATGTTCATCAAGGAGATCGGTCTGTAGTTCTCTTTTTCTGTTGTTTCTCTCTCTGGCTTTGGTATTAAGGTGATATTAGCTTCATAGAACGAGTTTGGAAGGATTGCGTCTCTTTCTATTGCTTGAAAAAGCTTGTGTAAGATTGGGGTAAGTTCCTCTTGGAACGTTTGGTAGAATTCAGCAGTGAAGCCATCTGGTCCCGGACTTTTCTTGGTTGGGAGGGCTTTAATTACTGATTCAATCTCCATGCATGTTATTGGGCTGTTTAGATTGTTAATTGCTTCTTGACTCAATTTTGGTAGATTGTATGTGTTCAGAAATCTATCCATCTCCTCTAGGTTTTCTGATTTGTTCGCATATAGTTGCTTGTAATAGTTCCTAATGATTCTTTGTATTTCTGAGGTATCTGTTGTTATATCTCCTTTCTCATCTCTGATACTATTGATGTGTATTTTCTCCCTCCTTTTTTGAATTAGTCGAGCTAGTGGGGAGTCTATTTTGTTGATTTTCTCAAAGAACCAGCTCTTTGATTGATTGATCTTGTGTATAGTCCTCTTGGTCTCTATTTGGTTTATTTCCTCCCTTATTTTGGTGATTTCTTTTTTCCTATTAGTCTTAGGGTTGCTTTGTTGTTGTGTTTCTAGTTCCTTCAATTGTAGGGTTAGTTGATTTACTTGGTGCTTTTCTTGTTTCTTGAGATAAGCATTAATTGAAATGAAGTTTCCTCTCAGCACCGCCTTGATTGTGCCCCGTAAGTTTTGATAGGTTGTGTTGATGCCTTCATTTGTTTCGAGCAATTTTTTAATTTCCCCTTTGATTTCCTCTCTAACCCATTGCTCATTTAGTAACATATTATTCAGCCTCCACATGTTTGTAAGTCTTCCTTGGTGTTTCGAATTCTTGGTCTCAAGCTTCACTCCTTGGTGGTCTGAGAAGGTGCATGGTATGATTTCCACTTTTTTAAATTTGCTGAGGCTTGTTTTATGGCCTATGATATGATCAATTCTGGAGAAAGTTCCATGTGCTGATGAAAAAAACGTGTATTCTCTGTCAGTAGGATGAAAGGTTCGCTAGATGTCAACTAAGTCCATTTGCTCTAGAGTTTGGGTGAGTTCTATTGTTTCTTTGCTGAGTTTATGGCTTTTTGATCTGTCCATTTGTGTCAATGGGGTATTAAGGTCTCCCACTATGATCGTATTGGAGTCTATTTCTCCCTTTAAGTCCGTTAATATTTGTTTCACGTAGCTAGATGCTTTGGCATTTGGAGCATAAACATTTATTATGCTGATCTCTTCTGGAGGTATCCTTTGATCATTATGTGGTATCCTTCTTTATCTCTTTTGATGCTCTTCACATCAAAGTCTATGTCATCTGATATAAGAATGGCTACTCCTGCTTGTCTTACCTTACCATTTGCTTGAAATATCTTTTTCCATCCTTTCACTTTCAATTTTTTCTGATCTTTGTTGGTAAGATGCATCTCCTGTAAGCAGCAGATAGATGGATTTTGTTTTTTGATCCAATCGTCCAATCTATGGCATTTGACTGATGAGTTTAAGCCATTTACATTCAGCGTTATTATTGATAAGGGGCAGTTTGGTCCTGTCATTTTGGCGATGTGTTGTTCTATGATTGGGTCTTCTGTTAGCCTTTTAGTGGGATGTTCTCCACATTTGCCTTTGTTTCTGGCAGTTGCTATTTCTTTTTTCTTTCATGGGAACATCCTTGAGTATCATTTGTAGGGCAGGTTTAGATGAGACAAAGTCTTGAAGTTTTTCTTTATTGTGGAAGAATTTTATTTCATTTTCAAAAACAAAGGAGAGCTTTGCAGGGTAAGTTATTCTGGGCTGAAAATTTTTCTCTTTTAGAATCTGGAATATGTCACTCCAGTCTCTTCTGGCCTGTAGTGTTTCCTCCGAAAGGTCAGCTGTGAGTTTGATTGGGGTTCCCCTATATGACACTTGATGTTTTTCTCGTGCACATTTAAGGATTTTTTCTTTTTGTTCAACTGAAGAGAGCTTGATTATTATGTGTCGTGCTGAAGTTCGTTTTTGGTCAACTCTGTTGGGAGTTCTGTAGCCCTCCTGTATATTACTTTCTAATTCTTTGCTTAGATTAGAGAAGTTTTCCTGTATTATTTCACTGAATAGGCCTCTAATCCCAGCTTCTCTTTCTGCACCTTCTGGAACTCCCATAACTCTTATGTTAGACCTTTTAATTATATCTTTTAATTCTTGGATACTTTTTTTAGCTTGACCTAGCTCTGCTTCCAGCTTTTGCTTGTTTCTTTATGGTGACAGGAACTATCTTCTAATTCTGAAATTCTTTCTTCTGCCTCATTCATTCTGTTGTTGAGACTCTCCACTGTATTTTTAATTTGCTCTACTGTGTTCTTCATTTCTGATATATCGGCCTTAATTTGATGTATTACTGCTATTTCTTCTTTGAACTCTTGTTTGTACTTCTCATTGTTGACCAGCAGCTTTGCAATGAGTTTTCTGAGTTCTTTGTCCCCCATTTTCTCAATGTCTTCCTCAGTTAACTCTGGGAGTGGGCGAAGCTTTTGCTCCTTTGTTGGGGAGATTTCAGTAACACTCATAGTGCTTTTGTCTTGTCTTTTACCTTTTGTAGTTGCCAATCTGGTTGACGAAATCATCTCTATGGTGTATTACCTACAGGTCTATAAGTTGATTGTTATTCAATCAGTGCCCTGGATTTGGCGGGCACAGTTGTCCTGAATAATTGCTTTGTCCGCGGCACTGATTTTGTAGGCAGCACTGAGCTTGTCGCCCCCTGCTGGCCAATAAGTCTAAGTACCTTCTGGGGTTATTTTGGGTGGAGTTGGTGGCCTGCCTTGTCCAAGATGGCGCCCGTATGGGGCACCAGTAAAGATCCAGGGGCTGTCGCCGTCAACTCCAGGGACCACACAGACCCCACAGGCTGCAAGGCTGTTGCCGTGGGCTCAGCTCTGCACAATTAACCAGCAACACGCCCACTCCGGATCTCCACTTGGGGTCCACACTTGCTGCCCTGCCACCCGATATGGCACCAGGTGGAGAACTGCAGCTGCTGGCTTTGAGTTCCAGGGACCACACAGACCCTGCAGGGAGCAAGGCTGGTGCTCCCCTCCACCCTTGGATCAGTTCCATAGGAACAGCCAGAAAGGGGCCTGTGTGTTGCTCTGTCAACTCCGCGTTCCGCCTCTCCACACAAGATGGCGCCCTGAGTCCCCGACTCTCTCCCCTGCAGCTGGTCCCAGTCTCTCAGCTTGTCTGTCCGCTCCCAGACCACACTCGCTTTCCTAGCTCCCCACGCGGACCCAGGCTCTCACCTGGCGGTCACAACGTCTGTGTGGAGGCCACTGCTGGATGTCTGGCGGGCGCTGGAAACGGATTGCTGGAGCCTGGATCACGGCAGCCTGGATCGCCGGAGACCGGATCACTGGGGTCTGAGTTGCTGCTCGCCACTACAACACTGCTGTCTCGTTTCCGCAGCTTCCCTGTGTCCAGGGGGGTTCCTGGTACCCCCTGCTTACTGCCTGAGCCCTACTTTTTCCCTGTAATCTACTTATTGTACTTCTCCCTGCCTGAAGATTCTCCGCCTTAAGAAACGTGTCTGTACTCTATGCCGCCATCTTGGAACCACCAGACCCAGGCTCTTCAATGATGGGGAAACCAGTGTCTTAACGTTACTAGGAACTCATACCTACTTTATCCGTGTATTATCAGTGTATCTGTTTGTCTATCTGCCCCAACCCAAAGTGAGTGAGTTACCATAATTTGAATAATATGCTGTGATAGTTCATAAGGCAAGTCTTCCCTGTCCCCACAATTCTTCATGCTTGCTTTTTTCTGGGATAGCATCTAAAAGTTTATGTTTTTGCTTTATTTCAACGTTTTCACAGGATGAGACATGCAAATCTAAATGATATACCTCGATGAACATTTACATTTGCAAGCAGCCATATGAATCACCAAGAAAAACGACCTGGGGGACATGACCATCATTCTAGAAGCTTCCCATGTGCCCCTCCAAGGCTGTGACATCCCCGAGACAGGCCAAAGCTGAGCCGACTTCTGCCAGTGTGGATTAACTCAGCCTGTTCAGGAAGCAAAGTGGAGGGAGACACGAGGGACTTTGGTGCCGGATTCTTTTACAGAGCCTCCATTTGTGAGACTTGTCTGCATCTGGGTCTGTTTCACTCCTTGGTGAACACTGGGCAGCTTCCACTTTGGAAATGTTATGCATAAAGCTGCTACGAAGCCACTTGTGCACATCTGCTGAATATGGCACTCATTTCCATCTGCAACAAGTTAGGTCGGAGGGATGCACAGGACTGGCTCTCTTGTGTTCTTCCCAATGGTCTCAAAATGGCACCAAGTTACTCCAGAAGAGACACAGCCAAATTTACTGCCACATCCTCACTGATGTACTATGTTCAAAAAATGTTTAAAACATTTATTTATGTTTACTGGAAAGGCAGAGCTATAGAGAGAAGGAGAGATAGAAAGATCTTTCCTCCACTGATTCACTTCCCAAATGGCTGCAGCAGTCAGAGCTGAAGTGATCTGAAGCCTGGAGCCAGGAGCATCTTCTGGGTACCTCCAACGTGGGTACGGGGACACAAGGCATTGTCCCAACAGGACATCTTCTGCCCATATGGGATCTTGGTGATTTAACAGGGAGAATTAGCTAATGGAACAACTGTGCCAGGTTCCATGTTCACAATGTTTTTATTTTAACCATTCTACTGAATGTGCAGTCAGACCACATTTGAAAGTATACATAAATAACAAATTCTAAGGTTACATTTTTGTATGTTGATTGATCACTCTAATGTCCATATTTGTGAAGACTGTGTTCAATTATTGGTTCTTAGTAATTCTATCAGTATTGTTATTGAAAGGAGATTATTTTAAAAGCACTCAACAGCTGAGTCCTTTGTTGGGTTTGTTTATTGTAAGCAACATCTGTGCTGTAGCTGGTCTTTGTTATATAATGTTATGATCTGATACACAGAAACGTTTACCCTAGTGAAGTGAGCAGTCACTCTGTGTCTTTGTATTTGTTTCCATGAGCTTTTACAACACAGCACACACTGGATGACTTTGAATGTCAGCATGGCTGTGACTAAAATCGACGATAAAGAAGCCGTGGTGTCCTCTTGCTGCTTCTTACTGGTCCCAGAGTTTCCTCAGCTTTGGCAGCCATCACTCTGGTCTCTGTTTCCTTTCTCACATGACATGCCTATATGTGTGTCCTGGCGTTGTCTTTCCCTCTGTGTCCAAACTTTTTTTCCAGAGGGGCATCAACCATATTATATCAAATCACCCTACAACCTCATTGAATCTTGGTTTCCTCTATTTCCATTTCCAAACAAGCTTTAAATCTAAGATGTTGTGTGCTAAAATTTCAACACTGTCGTGTTAGAGAGAACACATCTAAACCCAGAGCATATGGTTAGTGTGTCTTGTAGGTTGCTTTTACTTTTGTCCACCCTAGGATTACGAAAACATTCTGCTTTGTTCTAAGTGCACGATTGTCTTAACTTTTGTTTTTAGTCTATTATCCTTCTCAAATGGACTCTTAAGAATAGCCTACTATTGTGATCAAGACTGTTTTTGTTCAACCTCTGTATTACTAACAGCTATCCTTTTCATACTGCATTGCAATAGAAGCTTTGCCCTGAGTCAGGCGAGAGATGGACCTATTCCTTTACCCTTGTGTAACTATCACATGATCTTTAGCTTTACAAAATGTCTTGGTGTCTTACAGTATAAGGATACCAGCCTTTTTTCTTCTTTAGCGTTGCCTTCAGTACTCTTGGTTCATTTTATTTCAATATATTTTAATAATGTTTTGAATCCATCTATCCTCTACCTGTATATAGTTTATAATTATTTGCCAATTCCCACTAAAAAGAAAACAACTGTTGGGAGGAGTGAGGGTGAGCATTTGCTCAAATATCTAACACTGCTTAAAGCATCCACACTAATGTGGGGGGCCTGAGCTTCAGTCTTGGCTAGTCTGCTTGGGTCCAATCTCCTGCTAACGATGGCCCAAGAGCTGGAGTTGCTGCCACCCACATGGGACATCCAGATGACATTGAGCTCCTGATGTTTGCTTTACCAGCCCTGGCTGCTTCAGGCATTGGAGGAGTGAACAGTGCATGTAAGAACTCTGTCTGTCTGTTTCTGCTTTCCACATGTCAAATAAAAACCTTAAAAAGGATTGAAGGGGAAAAATCATGATATTAATCCATCCAATCCATGAACATAGTATACCTCTCCATTCATTCCACTATTAATTATCTCAAGCATGATTTATATTTTCAGTACAGCAACTATCATCCAGAAAATCGTTCCTAGCAATCTGATGTTTTGCATATGATTGTAAGTGGCATGCTAACTTTTATTTTTATTATTTTATTGCCAGTACATTTTATAAACTGACCTTGTATGCAACCATTTTACCAAATTATCTTATTGTCACTTATACTTAATATTTTTGAAAATTATATCCACTTGTTCACATAATAATTATATGTCAGTTTTTGTTTTTGCTTTAAACTTTTATTAGGGCTCTTTTTTTTTCTTTTCTTGCCTTATTGTACTGAAGTGATATTAACAGTGGAGATAATACTGGACATATTTGACTTATTCATTCAGGGAGAAAGTTAATTTCATTATTAAGTTAATATTAATTATTATTAGCTGTAGAATTTTTGGTTTTGTTATTTGAATTTGCTTGTTTCTTACTTTGGTATGGAATTTTGGGAAGATTAAATATATTTTCTTATATTTTTAAATTTGTAGATACATTTTATTATGCATCAACATATAATCTTATGTAGCTTTTTAAAAAAAATTATGATTTATTTATGTTTATTGCAAAGTCAGATATACAGACACAAGGAAAGACAGAAAGATCTTCTGTCCATTGATTCACTTCCTAAGCAGCTGCAATGGCCAGAGCTGAGCCAAACCAGGATCCAGGAGCCAGTAGCCTCTTCCACCTCTCCCACGTGGGTGCAGGGTCCCAAGGCTTTGGGCCACTATTGACTGCTTTCCCAGGCCACAGGCAGGAAGCTGGATGGGAAGTGGGGTTGCCAGGATTAGAATCAGTGCCCGTACGGGATGCCAGCGCTTGCAAGGTGAGGACTTTAGCTGCTAAGTTGCCATGCGAGGCCAAGCTTTTTGTCTTCATTTGTTGATACGATTGTATATTTTATCCTATTAATACATTGAATAACACTGATTATTGATAAATAATGCAACTTTGTTTTTCTACTTTGTTGCCTATGTGGGAATAACCCATTTGGTTTAAATACGTATTTCTGTATCTTCTTTTCTAACACTTGTCTAGGATTCTGTGTATTGATTCATGTGTGACATCACCTTGCATTTTCTTCACATGTAATGCTTTTTCGGGTTTGGCGTCCAGGTTATACCGACTCCATCAAACAATCATGTGTTTGGATCTTTATTGTGTAACTTATTTTTCCCCAAATGTTTGGAAGAATCCCAGGCTCCCTTTGAGTTTGGGATTCTTTACCTGAGCGGGCTTTCGTTGTCCATCCACTCGTGTTAACAGACAGGTTCTATCCATGTACTCGTGTCAGCGGACAGAACACTCTGCAGATTGTTGGTGTCTTCTTGTGCTGCTTTCCCTGAATCTTACTCTCGGAGGGGTTTGCTGAGTTCATCTAAGTTTTAACATTCACTGGTATAAAATGTTTCACAGAGATATAATTGTTACACAAATATTAGTGTATTTAGTGTGAACACTTTGGTGAGTTTGGACACACACAAACACTCATCTATCACCCCCAGAAAGTGGTTTGCACCGTTTGTCTTTTTGCTTATGTGATGGGAATAGCTACCATGACATTTCCCTTCTGAGCAAAAGTAGTATGTGCACACTAAGTATGATTACCTACACAACAAGGTTCTCCAGCAGCTCTCTTGAACTTACTCAAGGGGCACAACTTCGAAACCATTGCAACTCCCCATCTCTCCCACGCCCAGCCCTTGAAATGACTGTCCCATTGCACACCTCCATTTGTTTTAGAGACCTCATTCAACTAGTATTTGTTCTTTGCTAATGGGCTTGTTTTACCTGAAATGGGAGGTTTTTACAGCTCACTAGCTAAACACATAACCATTTTATTTTAATGAACAAATGAATATTTCCAAAAAGGGCATAAAACAGCCAATGACTACATGCTGGCTACATCCGTATATTGAAGATACGTCAACTACAAGCAATCTTGAGGAATAAGGAATCTGACATTCTTGCAGGGTAGAAGAGCACCTTTGAAGAACCCTAGACACAGCAGTGAGTGGCGTGGAGGGCTTCCCTTCAAGGAGGGCAGAGCTTTGTGGAACCACAGCACAGGAAAAGCCGAGACGCCCAGTACAGGAGGCGAGCAGAGGAAGAGCCAGTCCTCAGGGACTCTTCCTGTTCCACATAGGGACCATGAGTGGGAACCATGCTGAGCACGTGCTGCATTGACCCTGACCGTCATCTCTCATCACCTTTTATCCCTGCAGGTTCACAGCTGCCACACTACATGGGCCACAGGCTGCTCCAGGCACATCACCAGCGAATCTCTGTGGCCCTTTCTCCTCTGAGGAAGGAGGTAGGAACCACCCAGGCTCAGGGACACAAGGCCCAGCCAAGCCTCTAGTTGGTCAGCCACACCTCCAGCCAGACACACCCACTCACCCACCCCTTGCTGGACACACTGTCCACAGACTAAGGAATTCAGAGTTGGAACAGCATCTCTCTGATGTCCACATGTGGGCACTGGCCAAGCTCTTAGAGCTCTTCTGCCACCAGGAGAATCCAGGCCCTTCTGGAACTCATAGGGAACACCTCCATCCTCTACCCACCAGGAATCCTGCTGTTGCCATGGGGTCAACACATGTTCCTTGGAACTGCCAGGCAGGCTGGAGTTACATGAAAGGGTAGAATGTCACTTCAAGTGGCTGAGTCCGTGAACTGCTGTGTAAATTCTAAATTGAGTTGCCCTTCCTGTGACTCAACAACACTTTGTGTAAATTACTGGAGAACAGGAATTCCTGTAGTCGTACGATGTTATGTAGATCCCTGCCAGCTGGCACTGACTGTGACACAGCTGGTGTACCACTGTCCCTGTCCTCGGCAGTGTCACAGTCCATCCCAGGCTGAGGATGGTGCCAGCCACCTGCCGCACACTCTCCGGGAGCTCTCACCCAGCCCCAGGTCTTTGGTGTACTGCCATGGTGGCCTAGTGCCTCCTAGAGAAGCCAGAAGATGCTCTGCACTGCCTGTCCATCCCCTCCCCAGCTCGGTACATGCTGGTCTGTAGTGGTTGTCAGGGTCAAGGCCATGTCCCTGTTGGGGGGCTGTGTGCCCAGCGCCACACCCAGGTCCAGGTGAGTGCAGGACTACATCCCACTAGGGCACTGCGGACAGCCAAGCACCATCTGAGGTTCACACAGAAGGTGACAGAAGGGGATTTAACGGGAACTTCCTCCCACGTGTAATCCCACGACCCTTGGGTAAGGCTCGGAGGGAGGTCGCAGCACTCGCGGTTAAAGGTTATCATTGATTTTCCTGGACCCATTCCCGAGACTCATACATAGGTTCAATGTGACTGCTTTGTTTCCCATACAGGGCTTCCCGTCCGATTCCCACAACAGTTCCTGGCAGCACCAAGTACTGAAGTCTCCATGTCTGTGTTTCCCAAAACAGATAGACTGGAATAAAAAAAATTACTTATTTTTATTGGAAAGGCAGATTTTACAGAGAGAAGGAGAGGCAGGGAGAAAAATCTTCCATCTGATGGATCGCTTCCCCAAATGATTGCCAACAGCCAGAGCTGAGTTGATATAAAGCCAGGAACCAGGAGCCTCGTCCAGGTATTCCACATGGGTGCAGGGTCCCAAGCACTTAAGCCATCCTCCACTGTTTTCCAAAGCCACAGGCAGGAGCTGTGTCAGGAGCTGTGTCAGCTGCTGGAACACAAACCTGACCCCAATGGCATGCTGGCACTTGCAGGAGGAAGATTAGCCAGTGGAGCCACCGTGCTGGCCCTAGCAGGTTGACATCTTAAAGTCAAACGTGAGAGCTTTAAGAACTGGGGTCACTGGGCAGTGAACAGCCCTTACACAAGGCCTAGGGAGTCCTTTCCATGTCTACTGCACAAGGACCCAACAGAAGGACACTCCTGTGAGCCAGAAACCGGGCTCAGCAGCCAGGGAGTCAACCAGCACCTGCCCTGTGACATCACAGCTACAATGTGCTTGCCTTTATAGGGTGCTTCTTTTTCCCTGTTCCTTCATTTGCTTTCTTTTCCTTTGCCTCTCTCCCTCCCTTCTTTCCTTCTTTCCTTCCTTCCTTCCCTCTCCCCCTCCCTCCCTCCCTCTCTTCATTTCTTTCTAAATAGCAGCAGAATGGATGAACACCCTGGGAATCAACGTGCTTGTCTCGAGGAGGACACAGATGCCCCCTTCAAACATCCTCCCCAGATGTGGGTGTTAAGCTTCGAAGAAGTCATCACGGCTCAGTGATAGAGCAGGTTCTCTGCACCAGCCACGCCGCAGAAGTGAGGAGGCACGGCGTGTGCAGACGTGGGTAGGAAGGCTGGCACAGTGCAGATGGAGGGCCTGCCATGGAGGCAGGGCCCCAGTGGGTCTCCACAGCAATGCCCTAAATGGGGCATCCTCACCACGCCACACAATACTCACCAGGTGGCACACCCAGCTGTCTGGCCATCCCCTGCCCAGATCAGAAAAGCCCAGAGGGCCCAGCTGGCTCTCTCTTCCCTCAGCTAGCATCCTCACTCAGCAGAAAGCCCAAGAGGAAGGAGGTGGGAGCCTTGGTGGAATGGGGCGCAGAAAATGGAAACAGAGGGGTTACTCCTGCCTTGGTCATCGCCCCTTGGGGGGCGGGCAGGTGCTTGGCAGCCACGGCTCCCTCGCTCCCGTCTCTGTCTCAGCCACTGCACACCTACTCCTCTCCCGACTTTGATAACGACGCCTGATGCTGCGTCTAAAACCCAGCAGGACCACCCCTGCCAGGAGTCTTGTGTATAGGGTTCTTAGACTCCATCACAGCTGCGAAGATCCGCTCACATCAGCTCAGATCCATACTTGCCGGAGTTTGGAACCTGAGCACGTCTTTGGGCCCACCATTCAGCCCACCAGAAGGTTACCGTTTGGCTCTTGCAAGAAAGGTAATACTTCTCCAGGCCACCCACACAGGAGAGCAGGCGTCAGATCCCACTGACTCCAACAGCATCCAGACAGCTTGACTGGGAGCAGCTGAGGGCCTGAGAAGTGGGGAAGGCCTGTGTCGGAGAGGCCCCTCACGTGCAGTTGCCCTGAAAGCTGCTTCTGAGCGCAGCCTGCTCCAGGCTGAGCTGGACCACAGGGACGCACCTGGGCTGCGATCTCAGCGAGTTCTGAGGTCAGCCCAAGGAAGAACCACCCTACCTTCAACAACAATCCAGGGCTGCACACATCTCCGTCAGGTTAGTCATCTGCCAGCTCTCCAAGTCGAAGCAATGGACCATGGTGGACTGTTGTCGCCCACCAGCAGCGACACTACTGACGAGGCACACTCCTGAGGGTCTGGGAAAAGCCAGGACCGCAACCGGACCCCTCATTGCCAAAAGCGGCTGCTTTTACACTTTGTACCCCTCTCTGCCGCTTTTCCCCGTTCTTCTCTCCGTCCTTCTCCTGGTCCCGTACGCCTTAGCTTTTCCCTTAGCTTTTCTCCCCCCTCTGCTGCCCTGTTCTTCTTGTTCAGCCCCTCATTCTTCTCCCTGTCCCCCCTTACCGTTTAGCTGCTGCTTTTATACCGCTCTCCACCAATCACTTCTCCCCGTGGGTCACTCCGCGCTACCTGATAGGCCAGTAGCAATGACATAATTGCAACGAGGGCATCAGCCTATCCCTGTGACTTCCTGTTTACCTGCTGGCGAGACCAACCCCGCCTCCTGGCCCTGGGCCAGCCGCCATCCTGCGATGGCCTTTCCTATTCTGGGGAGGAGCTTCGGCACCCCGCTCCCCACAGACTATGACGGACAGTAAGGGACCGTGAGGGTCCATCAGGGTGCTCAGTGCAGCCCAGAGCAGGGCGCATCCCCGGGGCAGATGTATCCTTGTTCCGTTCCCTTTCGGCAAGATCTGAAACATGAAAACACCTGCGAACCAAATGGCAGAAGCGCAGGTGCGGAGTGGCAGCCAATGGGCACTGACCGAGCTCACAGCTTTCCGAACCATAGTAATCTTAATTGCACTGTTAAAATACAGTAAATATCCTTATACCAATTAAGTGATAATAGGAATTTGCAGTGGTCTCTTCATGCATTATTCTTAAAGTAAGCTGATTATATTAATCTTTAGCCAAGCAATGACTAATCCAAAATACAAACAGGACTTTGATAAGATACACTCTGACAACCGTTTTTGTGACAAATATGAGCAGGAGCCAGACACGAACTGGGTGACGGGCTTTGGTGAGTGACTGCCGAGAAGCAGGGAGAGGCCAGGCCTGTGTCCCACCATGTTCTGGAGCAGCGGCTATGCAGAGTTCATTCTTGGGTCTCCGTAACTCTGGAAGCTGGTGATCCCTGCCTGTGAGTTCTGCGTTGCACGGGGGCTGGTACCGTCGGTTTGTTCTTTCCAGTTGGCTTTCCTTTGAAACAATTATAGGGGTCAGCAATGAACAGCCAATGTGTCCTCATTTCTTAACCTAGCTTAGGAACCCAGCCTGGTCACTTCTTTGCTTTGCCCAACAGGAAGCTCGATGCTAGAAGCACACGTTTTTAACTGAGAGTCCAGAACCACAGGCTATGCAGCTCTTAGGAAAACGTTATGTGTGTTGGTTGACATATGCAACATATGGGAACAGTCTTGTGTGTAAAAAGATAAAGCACAATAATAAAATCCAAACCCAAAAATTCACACCAAAATTAGACAGAAATTTCGCCCACGCAGTGTGCCTTGTTAACCCTATTTCTTGCAAATGGAAGTCATCACTACTCTGTTTTTTGCGTTTTTTGCTCTGTTGCTTTATTTTTTGATGTTGTATAAATAACCTATCACACATATGTATCAACTTTTATACAGCATTTGCTTTTACTTATTTCTGAAATGTATTGAACTAGCAGCGTGGTCTAGGGATTGGTCTAAGATTTTCTCTAATGTTTTTCTACATTTATTCCTGCTATGGGAGGCATGTGCATTTTCATCGCCTTCTAATTGCATCTGTGAAGGCTCCAACTAACATTTCTTTATCAATTTTCACATAGAAACATTCACGATGATTTTTGGGTTTGCGGTCATGAGCAACAATTTTACCGAATATCGATGTAGTATGTTCTGCCATGTATGTGTAAAGGGTTTTGCTACATATTTAGGAATAAAATTAATTGGCCCATGTTAATAGTTAAAAAAAAATACCAACTCATTTTCCCAAATGGTTGCTGCAAATCGTGTTTGATCCAGCAGTTAAGTCGTTGCTGATTCTCAGCCTGCCCAGCTTCACCTATCAAAAAGATCCCTGATTCTTGCCCCACTGGCAGCTTCCTGGGTGGCCCCCACGCCCTCTGGGTGCCCCCACGCCCTCTGGGCCGAGTCTCCTGCTTTCTGGGTGCTCACTGTGGGCTCTCTGCTCCTCCCTGGCTCTGTAGGCTCCTGACAGCATAGCAACAGCATGCATGTGCTGACCCCGTAAGACAGAGCTCAGGGGGACGCTTCTCCCCAGCCAAGGTGCCCTTCAGGGGGATCTTGGGCAAGCCTGACCCCTCTCTTGTAAGTGTGTTCGTCAAACCTAGCAGTATTTTGGAGGAAGTTCCACCAAAGTTTGAGAGCAACTTGAAAGTAATTTGTATCTTTATCCTATTGAATCTGTCTACATGAATATCCACACGTCTCCATTAACTTAGATTTTTTTAAAGGATCCTATCAGGCTGCGTAAGTATTTCCATAAAAGATACTTCATGTACTTTTTGTCAGTAATGATTACATTTTAAAAACCATGTTTTTGACCCAGTGGTCACAGGGGTCGTTGAGTTTGATGGTGGGCTCCATCCAGCCCTGACTCCTGCTGCCTGTTCACACGCACCCTGGCAGCCAGCTGCCTTGTGGCTCTGGCTTTGTCTGCGCACAGCACTTGTCTTCAGGGATATTTGTGAATGAACCAGAGGATGGGAACTCAGCTCAAACACTTTCCTTTCTTTCTCTAGATTGCTAAGAGAGTTTGTGATAAATTAATTTTTCATCCAATCATGATTCTAAGATTTTCCTTCACTAAAAATCTAAAGATTTGAGAATGACTAATTTCTATAAGTTGTACTCACCACGTATTATCCTCAACCATCTGCCTGGACCCACTTTTGCTTTAACTTAATCTGTGTCACTTTTTTCTTTTATTTATTTTGGGGGGGGGTTGGGTTGAGGCTGATTCTTCTTTCTTCTACCTTTTAAGTAATTGGGGGGTGGACTGAGCCGCTCTTCTGCTTTGCTTGGCAAAACTCACTTGTGAAAAATAGCTGGGCTTGCTTAATAGCCATTAAGCTATTTAGGTTTGCTTTTTTTTTAATGTACTTTGAAAAACTGTATTTTCCTAGGAATTTATATATTTTATCCAACTTTTTGTAAAGTTAGTTAACAATATTCTTTTTTCATCTTTAATCTCCGCAGTGTCTAAAGCCTTGTCCCATTTATCACAAAATTGGTTAGGCCTTCTAAGTTTTCGTCTATCTTTATTAATTCTATTCTCTTTTAATGATTTCATTCCACCCTATTAATTCTATTAATAGAATTTGACTCTATTTTCTCCCAGTGATTTCTAAGCGCAGTACTTTGCTAATCACTCTTGAGTTCCTCATTACTTTTCAAATCGGCGCTAAAGACTCTGAAGTTCTCCTATTGCTGTTAATGTCCCTCATAAGTTTTTATGATAAGCAATATAGTCACTCTTTTTTAGTACTAACCCTAAAAATCATGTTTATCCTGCAAATATTTCACATTAAATTAGTAATCCTGCCACTTCCTAAACAACACAAAAATGTTGAACAGTGTAGCTGTCCTTCTACGTGTCCGTGCCCTGTGGCTCGCGGTGTGCCGCCTGGGCCGTGGGGCATTGCTGTTGTCCTGTCGCGTCCTGGACTCCGCTGGCATCCCATGCTCACACACAGCTTCCAGGAGCTCCTCTTCCACTTCCTCTCCCCCGGATTTAATCTGTATCTAACGCGTTTTCCCTAAGCAGCTTTCTTGACACTCTTTTAGGATATTGCTCTTGGATACAGCACCGCAGGTTTTCAGGCCTGCCTTTTTCTGCGTCTTGGTCGTGTGGTATCATTGTCATCCTTCTGCCATAGTTTCTGCTGAAAAGTCATCCCTGTGTCAGCCCTGAGAAGGAAACGGTCGCTTCCTCACAGTGAGGTGTCTCCTTTGCCCTCATTTCGAGCGACTGGTTGCATGCTGTGGGATCGCAATGAGAAGTCTGGACTTCATGGGTAGAGGGGCAGGAGGTAGCCATCATTTGGCTTTGTCCCGAAGGAGTTCCTGGCTGTCAGGAGGGGAAGGCAGCGGAAGAGCAGCTGCAGGGGACGGGTGGTGCACGGCTCAAGTTTCCAGGCAAAATGCGAGTGTGGCCAGGGCTGTGACAGTGAGCTGGGACCAGCCCGGGCAGCATCTTGGAGGTAGATGAGATAAAGTGCTTGGTAGCGGGAACATGTGGCAGGGTGTGTGCTGGAGGCCTGGCGTGAGGAGTTGGGCAGGTGGTGCTGCTGTCCAGCGAGAAAGGGAGAAGCCAGTGGCCTCCTCTGACCCTGCGAAGGGGGCTTTGTTCAGTGAGGCTGAGTGGGGACAGAGGGCAGTCCCATAGGAGAGGCTAGGGCCTGTCCAGAACCAGAATAATAACCGTGCTAGGTTTGCAAAATGTCAGTGAACAGGCAATGCATGAAGCTGTTGGAGCAAGTGGGTCAACAGAGAATGCAGTTGGCTGGTCAGGAGGACCAAGGACAGGAGGCCCAGGACACAGGAGGCAGCCCAAGTGGCAAGCGGTGAGGACATCAGTGAAACCAAGCAGGTCACACAACAGCACCCAGAGCAGTGGAGGTGGCAGCATGCTCCCTGCCATCAGAAGGCCCAGTCAGAAGAGAGAGGATGCCCCCAGCTGGGGCGAGGTGCCTGTGAAATGGCTGCTGCCATGGCTGGCACAGAGGACCCTCAGCGGAGGGGTGGAGGACGTTGAAACAAGCAGAGCCGCCCCTGGGCAGCGAGGGCACAGGAGCAATGGAGAGACTGCTTGACTCTCTGCTGGCTCGTGCCCAAGCGTTCCCCGGGCCTTGATGGCAGGGAACTGTGCAGCTGGCCAGGGAACACCCTTCCAGCATGTGGGCCAGGAGGGCAGTGCCTTCCCCACGCGTCACCATGTGTCTTGTTTTATGTAGACTGACAAGACTCAGCGCCCAGTCGCAGACAACTACAGCCTAAGATGTGCATTTCTGAAATAAAGTCTAATCTTCCCCCCAAAAGTTATAATTTTGCAAGACCTGAAAAATAAATATAAACGCATTACAAAACACTTTATTTAAAAGATGTTTTATTCCATCGACTGCTTAACACCCCAAGTGGCCTCGATGGCCAGAGCTGAGCCGAGCCAAAGCCAGGAGCCAGGAGCCTCCCCCAGGTCTCCCACGCAGGTGCAGGGTCCCAAGGCTTTGGGCCGTCCTCGACTGCCTTCCAGGCCACAAGCAGGGAGCTGGATGGAAAGTGGGGCTGCTGGGACACCACTTGGTAGCCACATGGAATCCCAGTACATACATGACACAGGCTTCAGCCACTAGGCTACTGTACCAGGTCCACAAAACACTTTTTAAAAATATGAATTAAAAAGGAATATATATACATGGTTAAACAGCAGCAATCGAGGGACCAGCACTGGAGGTCCTTGCTGGTTCGATTCCCTGCCGTAGCTCCCAATCCCAGGCTCCTGCGGATGTCACCCTGGTGAGCAGTGGTGATGGCACGAGTGATGGATTCTTGGCACCCACGTGGGAAATCCGGACTGACTTCTCAGAACAGCCATACAAGCAGAAGGCTTGGGCCAACATGGTGGCATGGCGAGTTAAGCCACTACCTTAAGAGCCAGCATCCCAGCGGGGCGCTGGTTGGAACCCCCTGCTGCTCCGCTTCCCATCCAGCTCCCTGCTAACGCTCTTGGGAGATCAGCGGAGAACGGCCCTTCATGTGGAAGACCCCGATGAAGTTCCTTGATAGTGGCTTTGGCTTGGCACAGTCCCAGTCATGCTTCTGGTTGAAGAGGGAGCCAGCAGGATTGAAAAACATTCTCTCTCTCTCTCTCTCTCTCTCTCTCTCTCTTTCTCTCTGCGTCTTTAAGAAAAACTAAAAGAAGCAGGAAGCTTGGACCGTCCTGGATCAACACAAGAGCCCAAGCAGGTGCTGCAGAAAAGGGAGAAAATGGGCCCTATTGTCTGCAAGCAGCGACTGAGAAAGTAATAAGAACTCTCCCCCTACAGGCCTTTGGTGCTTACTGCAGGGTAAACGGAGGGAGCGCCGAGTGTTTTCTCACCAACAGACCCGCGTCTGCGGCCTGGGGCAGCTGCCACCCCCTGCCACCCCCTGCCACCCCCTGCCATCCCGGGGAAGCAGCAGCAGGCACGCCCCCTCGCTCCTGCGCCCTCAGGCACTGCTGCCCAGCTCCAGGCCACGCCGCTGCGCCCTTTTTTGTTTGTTTGTTTGTTTTTGTTTTTGCAAAAAGCTAAGAATGATCTGGTACAAGTTGACTCCCCTTCTTCGTTGAGGAATATTTGATTTCCTGCGACTTGAAAACGGGGGATGAAAGCCCGGGGAAAGCTCTGGGGACCAGGGGCCGCCCCGCGCCTGGACCTGGGGGCAGAGTGGGAATGGAACAGTGGGTCCAGCCTGGCCTCTTCTGAAGCCCTGAAGCCGGGGGCTCACAGCCCCCTCCTGCTCACACTTGCTCGGGCTTTGCAAGCTGCAAGCAGCAGCGGCTCTTTAAATACCGGGTTCCAAATGAGAAGCGAAGGCTGCCAGGAAATCATGGTGAATTAAAGAAAACGCTGTTTGACGGAATCTCTCCCAGCTGTGGCCAAGTGGGAACCCCTGCCCCCACTCCCACCCACGCCTGTCCCCTGCACCTCCACACGTGTCAGGGGGCTGTGACAGCCTTGGGTCCCACAGGAAGTCCACTGCTGCCCTCCCAGGGGGCCGGCTCTGGGTGGAGGAGGGGCTTCCCATTCACAAAAGAGCCTTGTGGGCCGCTGGTGGGCTTTGCGACTTTATGGTTCCATATATTATGGGTCCCAGAAAGTTGAAAAAGCACGGGGCTTTTGTGACGCTGTTCTCCCATCACTAATTATTTCCTGCTGTCCCGAGGTGCTAACTGCACGAACACATGGGCTCCTGGCCTGGAAAGGGCTGGGGCCTCAAGTGGGTCCCTAGGAACCGGCTCCTAGGTAACGAGGCAGAGGCTGGGAAGCCCTGGAGCACCTGCGGGAGGGGCCAGCCGGCTTCCCACGCGGAGCCCCAGGGAAGGGGTCAAGGGCAGCCTGACCCACAGGATACGTATTTCAATGTTGCTGCTTTCTTAGAAGGCCTTGATTTTTCTAAGTTTTCTGTCTTGAATTGCTCTTTTGTTCTAACTCATTTTGTTCCGCTTGCTTTTTGAGCTGTTCCTCGCCAGTTCTTAACTCTTCGTGCAGTGCCCCTGCCAGAAGGGAAAGCGGAGCGGCCCCTCCAGGTGCCACACGGCGGTGGCGGCGGGGACCAGGAGCTGCGTGGGCATTCCTGTCTGCCTTTCCATGCCTCTCCTGCTGGACACAGCCGGCTGCGGGCAGAGCGCGGTTGGGGGAGTTTTCCGGTTTTCGCAAGGCCCTCGTGGGGTGGAGTTACCTGTGTCCATCCGGAGAGATGTCTGTTAGCACTAACACTCCCTTAGGTTTGTTCTTCCTGCTTTTGAGTGAATTGCTGCGTCGCGGTCGACTGTGCCACGTGTGTCACTTTAAATGCAATTTGGAGTCGTTTTTACCTTCTGCATGCTTTGCTCAGAAATATCGCAGCAAATGATTTCGTTTCTCACAGTCTCCCCTCAGTGTGCGTTGGCTGCTGTTTCGCTTCAAGGTGAGTGTGTCTCTAATGTGTCCATCCGGCTGGTGCTTAGTCTCAACTCTTTAAGCACTCCTTCTGTTGTTTGATTGGATCACTGTTGCTGCTCTAAGGTCGTGGATTATCTGTTTAGTGTTGCTCTGTCTGGATGCTGGTAGATCGTGGCTTCGTTCCAATCTTTTCGGGAATTTTTGGCGACTTGAAGCAAGGTGAGTGATCCACTTCGCGCTGTCTCTGCAGCAACTCCTCACACCCGTTCCACCAAGATGAGCTGGCTGCCGGGAGGTCCTCACCTCTGACTTCTGGGGTCACACCCCGTGTGTGTGTGTTTCAGGGTTTTTCTCTCGAGGACTACAATGCGCAAGCTGGGCGACTGGGGCTGTTCACGTCTGACCTCATGTTTGTGCAGCCTCAGTAGCTGCAAATGGTCCTTTCGCACCGTGACCTGGTCCATTTAGGAGATTTTAGCTTGACTCATTCAATAACACGACTTGTACCAAGTAAAATTTTCAGAATCATTTACCCTGTAAATATTTATTGAATCAATAATTTATCCACCTCAAGAATTTATGCATATTTAAGCATCTCTTTTCAGTTCTTTGCATATAAACATCTGAGATGAACATTCTGGACTCTGGAATGCTAAGGCTTGGCTTTGCTGGCACCTCACTGGCATGGCCCCACGGCCGTGGCTGCCCCTGCGGCACAAGCAAGGTGTGCCCATGTGCTCCTTGTCGCAGCTTCTCTCTCCAGCTCCCTCCTTCCCCCCACCCCCTCCCACCCTCCTCTCTCTGCCCCTCTCTCCCCTCACCTTTCTCTGCCTCTCTTCCCCCACTGTCTCTCTCTCTCCCCACCGTCTCTCTATATATCTCTCTGCCCCATTTCTGTCCCTCTGCTCTCTCTCAGTGCTTACAGAAACCTCTCTCAAACACCATGTTGCTTGACAAGGCTAGGTCTTTGGGTCAATGACTTTCCTGACTCGTCCTGCTGCGCCAGGCAGCAGAGCTGGCGTGTTTGTGCGTGGCTGTGCAGATCACGCACGCTGCGCGCCTGACCGCTCTGTGCGCACGTGACCGCTCTGTGCGCACGTGACCGCTCTGTGCGCACGTGACCTTCGCACTGGATGAGCTCGTTCCTCTGGCGGAAGAATGATGCTGCTCGTGGGCTCGTTGCGTCATCCATGTTTCCGTGCAGTCACTTCTGCTCATGGTTGCTTGCATTAAGCTTTCAGTCTTTTTTTTTAAGATTTATTTTTTTTTTATTGCAAAGTCACATATACAGACAAGAAGAGAGACAGAGCGGAAGATCTTTTGTCCAGTGATTTATTCCCCAAGTGAGCGCAACGGCCGGTGCTGTGTCGATCCAAAGCCAGAAGCCAGGAGCCTTGTCCAGGTCTCCCACGCAGGTGCAGGGTCCCAAGGCTTTGGGCCGTCCTCAACTGCTTTCCCAGGCCACAAGCAGGGTGTTGGATGGGAAGCAGGGCCACCGGGATTAGAACTGATGCCCATATGGGATCCTGGTGCATTCAAGGCAAGGACTTTAGTCGCTAGGCCGTCACGCAGGGCCCCTAAGCTTTCGGTCTTCATGTTCAGTTTTACTGTATTTATTTCCTTGAGCAGCCGACTGCCCCTTGTCTTGTTTCTTATCTTCTCACCTTGCGTTCCATTTCTCCTTCACCAAGTCGATGTCTCATGGACACCCTTGTAAACGCAGATCCGTGCGCATCACGCACGCTCCTCTGTGTATTGAACTCTAACTCGGTTCACAATGTGTTCATTGTCATTCTCACAGTATACCCCTGGTTTTCCACTTGGCCTCACATTACAGCTGTGCATTCAACTGCACAAAACCCTGAAGGTCTGTGGTCTTTGTCCATAGACTCACCATCCTGGCTGTCTCTGTTCAGTTGGGTGTTAGTCTCCTCCATTCTGCACAAACCATCGGCTCCAGAACTAGCAAGGATTCTGTAGCTTCGTGGGAGTAGGTGGAGAGGGACCGTCCCTGGAGAGGGACCCCGATGCTCACACCGCCTCCCAGTGAGCCAGTCCCTAAACATGTGTAGCCAGTGGGTGACCTTGCCAGGGCCTGCCAAACGTCTTTCCCAGGCTGCCCCCACAGCTCTTGGTGCTTTCCACAGCATGGTGTGGGACTGCTCCTGCCACCACAGCAGCTCTACCCAACCACCTGCTGCCCCTACAGAACCCACAAGGCCACAAGGACAAAGGTGGCAACATGCAACAGTCCCAAGCCCAGCACCATGGCTGGGAACAGGTAACCAACAATAGCAGCAAGTTCTGCCATTCTTCCTGGAGAAATAGTAGCATAGACAAGTGTCCCAGGTGTCCCTGGCTGTGGGGACAGAAGGAACTCTGTAAGCTCACTTGTGGATTTATGGGAGAGAGAAACCCAGAGCCAGGACAATCCCTGGCCACCCTCCCCCCACCGCACACACAGCTCTGCCTCTGCCATAGGCCTCTGCAGAGCCCTGGGCCGTGTCCCATGCACCTGCTGCGGGAGACAATGGCCTGGCTCCTTGCTGTGGCTTCTCTTGGCTGTGCAGGGGCTCACGTGCCTTGCCAAAGCTGCGCTCCTCCGTAGCCCCAGCAGCCAGTTCACCCAGGCACATGCTCAGGGGTCCTGGCCACTGTCAACTGCCCTCTCGGTGGGAGGATCACCAAGACAGAGGCATAAGAACACCTTTTTCTTCTCTAGCTCAGCCCAGCAAGGTCCGCTAGCACTGCCTTCCATTTATAGACACCACTCCCTACCAACGAGGAAGTTCATGGCACAAGGTTAGCAGACAAGGGGTGGAGAAGGAGTGGGGAGGCCGTCTATGATGAGCAGCTTCTGGTCCCCTCCTCGACCAGCCTCTTGGAGCCAGGTGCGCTCCAGCCCTGGGGTCCCTGCTGCACGGACAGGACCCCAACCCAGCAGATGAGGCATGAATCTCCTCTGGAGAGGAGGAGTGTGGCTGGTGCAGCGCCACTCCTGAGAAGGCCCAAAGAAACAGCCAACTCATGTTTTGGAAATTAAATGGCCAGGAGCAGAAAGGGAATGAGGAAGCCAACCCATGATTACAAGCTGGGGAAGGGTGATTCTGAGAATCCACAGCCCTCGTGTATACAACCCCTGGCAAGCACAGGCAGCCAGTGACACTTGCCTCATTCACTATTTGTTATTTAAATGACTTTGGGTGACATTTGCACCTACAGACTGCAGAGTAATTTAATTGTTGCCAGTATCATTGATTTTCTTCATCCTAAATGAAGTAACATGATTTACTTGGAACCACCACATGTCATAGGACATTTTCCAAAGGCTTTACTTTGATGATAATGGTGTTCTTATTGTGCCGGGTCCCTGGAATGTCATCGTTCAACAAGGAACAGCAGCTCTGACATCTCTGAGCGAGGAATTGTCATTTCTCTAAAATCTTTTCAAGGTCTGGCGGCTGCATGTCCAAGGGAATGAAGCGTCCATACAGGACGTGGCATTGGCCAAGTTCTCAGCCACAGGGGGAGTGAGTCCAGAGAGAGTTGCTTTGTCCCTCCCCACAAAGCAGAAGTCCAGCAGGTAGCCAAAACTGCCTCATCTCCCGGCAGGCCACGTGACCATGGCCTCGGATTCTTTGAAATTTTAAAGTGGATGCCAAGAACATTCCCCACCGGCTACCAGACCATAGACAACCTGTATTTATCTTCTTTTTACTTTTGCTGTTGACCTTCTGGAAGTCAGTAAGGAAGGAAATGACTGTTGGGCTTTGCCCCCAGAACTCTGCAACCTGGTGGGATAGAAAAGCAAGCTTGAGGCTCGCAAAAGCAGCCCCTGCAGGGTGAGCCTGCGTGGCTCCGCCCGTCAGGAGGGCGGGAGAACCAGACTGGAGAGCTCGGTGGTGCAGGATACACTCTGCTAGAGACCTTCTGGAACTGCTCCCCAGGACTCCAGGTGACCCACCATCTGCAGAGGAATACAGCAGGTGTTTCCACCACAGTCCCATGTGGCACCTCCTTCCTGACGAGGGAGGGGTGGGCTGGGGCAGGGGCGTCTTTCACAGGAGGGCAGCAGCACTGTGGTCACTGCCACCTGCTGGGTTCACACCACAGAGCAGTGCACCCATCTTAAGCCTGCACTAAGAGCCTCTGGCTACTGTGTCACATGGTGCCTGTCACCGCCTTCACTCCAGGGCAGCTTGGGGGCCCCTGTCCCCACCCCTTCCCCTCGTCTGGGATCCCTACAGGGTACAGTGGAGCCAGAAAGCCTGCCGATGAGCAACAAGGCACAAATCCTTCACTTCAGCCCCCATTCACTGAGTTTCTTCCTTAGTAACTTTCCAGGATTGTGAAAACCAAAAGTCATGCCACACAGCACATGCAAGAGAGGACAGGTTCCTTCCTGTGGGCCCTGGGCCACACAGCTCAGGTTCTATCTGTGATGTCCCACCCACGGTCACCTCTGGGTCCTTTGGACTCACGTCCACTGCCTCCTGGGTCCAAGACTTCACCCTCTCCCTGAGGAGGACAGCTCGGACCTGCAGACAATCACTCCTCTTGCTCCTGGGAAACGCCTCTCAGACTGTAAGTCATGGCCAGGTCACCGAGCTACAGCTGCTGCTCTCGGGAGGCCCCAAGAGCGCTGCCATCCCTGGCTCTGCCCACTCGCGAGACGGGAGGACAAAGGGACCCTCGGGGACCGCTACCAGCCAGGACATCTCAGACAGGTCTGGCTCCTGAGACACCCAGACAGCGTGAAGCACAGGGTTGAGGCGGGACACTGTGTGAGTGGCAGTGGGTGAATGTCCCTTGCAAGGTTCCCAGTCCCCTCGCATCCCAAACGTGTCATCAGCACAGCCCAAACGGCCCGTGGGGCTGGGCCGGGCCACATAGGTGCAGCTCTGTGTGAAGACGTCTCCGGGGCACAGGGCTTCTCAAAGGACATGAGATAGGAATATCTGTGTGCCCTGAGAACATGTGGAGTGAGGCAAACTGGTAGCCCACACCTGCTGCAGAAGCCAGAATCAAGTCGATGGACATTTCTGCTTGGTCTTGGGAAACGAAAGGCCGGTCTCCGAAGTTGCTGGAGTCGGCTTGGCTCATTCGCTGTGTCACCTGGGAAGCCATGGGACACGTGGGGGATGGCTTGGTGGTGAGGTGTGAGGTGGTGCGTGGCTGATGCCTTTATCCAGAAGTCTTCTGCCGGGCGCCAACTGCGGAAGAATGAAGCAAATTGTGTTCAGAACTTAACCCAGGTGTCTGACTCTAGGACGTACTTGTCCGGGCTGAGAGAGGCTCTCTGTGCTGCTTGGATCCATAGGGACAGAATCCAAGTTATTCCAATTCTAGAAGTGTTTGCATGCACCGTAGTAATAATAATGGCACACTGTAAAATGAAAACAACAGTAATGATTGCATTCATTAGCAAAGTGATATTTGCTGGACTGTTATTAGCAGTTATCGAATTGCGGGCGATAATAGGAATGTGAAATTAATTTCATTGAAGGAATTGAAGAATGATTTATTTACAGTGAATATCCATTCTCTGTGAAACTTCACTGACTCCATTAAAAAAATGCAGCAGTGTTTTCTCCTTAGGATGTGCAGCTGAGAACTCACGGTTTGAAATCTCCTTTTCTGGGCGATGTGTTGCAGCGTGCGTTCCTGGTGTGTGCGTGAGTGGACACAGTGCCCTTCAGTAGCTCTCATATGAGGATGTTTTGCCAACATGGAAGAAGAGAGCTTGGGTCACGTGACTTCCTCTAGCTGGGTTAGCTGGTGTTTGGCACTTCTGACGTTCTGAAGGTGTGGTCTACAGAGGGAGGCCTGAGCAGAGCCAGGCGCAGCGCTTGCTGTATTCCATCTGTGCATGCGCTGGAGTGACCACACTCCAGATGGAAGGGAGAGCCTTCCAGGAAATCCCTGCCCCTTCTAGGCAGTGCTGGCTCCCCAGCAACGCCACCATCCCGTGTCCCACACTAGCTTAGCTATCCTGAGCGTGGGGTCTGCCTAGAGGCAACCATGTCTCATGTCAGCCCTTGGCTCCGGCTCCCTTCCCTCCGGCACATGTGGAGTTTCCACGTTTCTTTCCTTTGCCTTCTCGTTTTTCAGTTTTCACCTCTTTTGTTTCTGTTCTTGCCACCAAATCCCTGACTCAACAACAGTTGACGTAACGATGTTTTGACTTCATGATGGTACAAGAGCAATGGACGTTTAACAGACACTATTATTGTGGAATTTTAGTCTGCCAAGATGCCCAAGAATCTCTCATGGCCATGAGCACAGTTCTCTGTCAGCCACTTGCTCGTGGGCATAGCTGACCTTCTACAGAAAGCTGCTTGGCTGTGCTGGGGCATTCATGCCAGAGCAGTTCCCATTCATGTCCATTTCAATTCTGTTTGGGTTTACCCAGAGGCAGCCACATTGTCTCAAGGAGCGTTTGTATCCTGCTTGACTTGGTGAGCACCAGCCACCAAGGACTCTCAAGGCAACTGGTTCATTGCCAGGACATCCAGCCGAGGACCTGCACAGAGGGGCTCAGCCGAGGCCCGAGCCCCTGGCTGTCCAACTTAGGGCCATCGCCTGTGAATGCTGCTGAGGAGTGCTGCTCCTCTGGCTTTCTGGGCTGGGGGCAGGTCAGTGATGGAGACCTGGAGCAGTAAAAGTGACCTTGGAGGCGCTGCAGCAGGGCTGGTGTTAGCTGGCCCTCTCGTGTTTAAGCTCTGCCATTGGGCCACACACTGCACCTGCCATCCAATTAAATGTGGTAGTGGAATACAGCATTCCCAGGACTCATGGTTCAAGTCACCACACATACACGCACACAGGAAGATGCACACACAAGGACCCCTTCCCCATCCCCTGGTGTCACTCCGTGTCACCTCAGAGCTTGATATTACACTGAAGTTCTCTCGGGGCCGAAGCTCCCACAGCCTTCCCTTCCGCATTTATTTATTAATTAGCTAATTGGGTGAGAAATCGGCCCCCTTTTCCCATCCACTGCTTTCTATGCTCAGAGCTGGTGATCTGAATAAACGGTGCTCTGGACTCCCCCAAATCAAGTCACTAACCCCACCTTATCATTTTGTTAGTTTGCTAAAACGGTGTAAGCTTCCCCTTCCCCTGAAAAGTCCCTTTCCATCCCTCATTGTCCAGTCCCAGGTGAGCGTGCCCAAGGCTTCGGAAGTCAATCCCGGCTCCTTTCCAGAGGCAGACACACGAGGAAAGGCTGCTGTCCCACAGCTCACAGGCGCTCTCTTCCTTACTGCCCTTCCAGCAGTAACTGCAGTGGAAGACTGCTTCAGAGACAGAAAACACAGCTGCAACATCTACCTGGCCAAGGATCTCGAAGGGACCGTCATTCCTACATGTGTCCCTTGGACTGTTCTCCCTCCGTGGGAGCAGCAGCTAAGGTGACGTGTCATGCCTAGAGCAAAAATCGAGGTGGCATTTGATAGACAGCAGTCGCTAGCTCATGCCCATCGTGAAAGGAAAGGGGAGAGAAGCCAGGCCCTGTCCAGTGCTGCCCTCACAGCAGCCGTCCTCAGTTGCTCCATGGTGGAGAGGTGGGACCTGGATCTGGACAAGGGGGATCACCAGCTCAGAGCCCCGGGTGGGCGAGCGGGACAGGCCTGCCGCCCAGACTGCAACCCTGCAGGCCTGTGTGCCAGCTCCACGGTGCCCGGGGCTCAGAGCCCGCGGGCTCCTGTGCGGCTTCACTGCGCCCGCCAGTGTCCTCCGGAGCGGGCAAGGATTCCCAGCTGCTGTGGTCGGGAGTTTGCCTCCAGCCTCCCTTGGGCTGTGGAGTGTGAAGGGTGAAGGCAAAGCCAGCAACGTGGAAAAGCAGCTCCAGGGAGACGAGCCCGTGACCAGCGCTCCCTGGCTGCTTTTAATGACGCCCGAGCAAGCAGCATTGTCCAAGGACTGCCCTCCGATGCCAGGAAATGTGCATCGTTTCAGTGGAACCCTGGGCCGTGTTGGCAAGCTTCCTTGAGGATCAGGCAGGGCTGGGCTGGGTGGCAGTGGTAAATGTGCCAGACACAGCCCTGGCACCCCAAGAATGGGGAAATTATAACCTTGACAATTGTTTGGAATCTGTGACTTTGTGAAAACCTTAGTGCTTTTTTACCTGCTTTAATTATCTGAGTTATTTGGAAACACAGAGAAAAGAAAGAAATCTGCCCACTGTCTGGCTCATTCCCCAAGCGCCTGTAGTGGCCAGGACTAGCCCAGAGCCAGGAGCTGGGCGGCAGGGGCCTGGGTGCCCGACCCTTCCCCACGGCCTGCCGGAGCCGGCATCAGCAGAAGGCTGTCAGGAGTAGAGCCAGAGCTCCAACCCGGCCACTCTACCCTCTGCACCACACAGCCACATCCTTGTATGAACTTCCAAGTGATTTTCTTAACCTGGTTCTAAGAAGATGAAACAGCACTGTGGTGAGACAGTGAGGCAGTGAGCTGAGAGGGGCAGGCGGCCCACTGGTGAGCTGAGATGGGCAGGCTGCCCACGGGCATCCTCGTGGGCTCCCCTGTGGATAGTGTGTCCGACACCTCGCCCCAGCCCCAAGCTGCACACTCATTCAACTCCCCTGGAGAGGACCTGGCGCTCGAGCTGTGGCTCCCCAGTGGGAGCTAGAGCCACAGACCCTGAGACCAAGGCTAGCTCAGAGCAGCAAAGCAGAGAACCCACAGACAGGCCGAAGTGGCCGCGCCGTGCTGTCTGCTGACCACTCTGAAACACTGAATGGCCACTGCGGAGGATGGCCTGGACAGCAGGACACATTGCAGATGCTGGGGTGTAGCTGGGGACCCTGCAAGGCAGATGGGGTCGAGACAAGCCAGGAGACTCACAAGCAGACGCAGGGACAGACTTGTTGCAATCAGCTAAAAATGTCTGGAACTTTCCATTCATCCCTAATTTCCATCCATATTATTCCCTCAATGATATAGTCATCGGAGTAGTGAACCATGGTGTCTGAGAAGTTTCCTTTTCTGAGTTTTTCAGTAAGTCAGGGCATTATTATCTCATCAATAATGATCATCACTTTTTAAGGCAGCCTGATCATAGTGTATGCAGCCACATATCAGGCACTCGAATGACGAGAAACTATTGAGTTCCAGCTAAATCCTGAAGGCTAATGATCCCACAAGACTCTGAGTAGGGAGCCTAGTCACTGAGTTCCAACTGCCTTAAGATCCTAAGCAACAGGGCCCGGCGCAGTAGCCTAGAGGCTAAAGTCCTTGCCTTGCACAGGCCGTGATCCCATGTGGGCACAAGTTTGTATTCCTACTGCCCCACTTCCCATCCAGCTTCCTGCTTGTGGTCTGGAAGGGCAGTAGAAGATGGCCCAAAGCCTTGGCACCCTGCACCCACAGGGGAGACCTGGAGGAAGCTACTGGCTCCTGGATTTGGATTGGGTCAGTTCCAGTCGTTGCGTTCACTTGGGGAGTGAACCAGCAGATGGAAGAACTTTCGCTCTGTCTCTCCTCCTCTCTGTATATCTGACTTTTCAATAAAAATTGGTAGATCTTTAAAAAAAAGAGGAAGAAGAAATAAAAACCTAAGCAACAACCGATCGTCAGCTATGTGCACGGGCCAGCAGGAGGCGGTGCCAGGACCTCCACCCCGTGGCGTGAGGCCACCTCGCCTTCTCTGCTGTGTTCTTGAGGATTTTCACGGGCTCCGCCCCTTGGAGCCCCAGACCTACTGCCTCCCAGGGCCAGCTGCACCACCTGCCCCACCCCGGCAGCCTCCAGTAGAGCTGGCTGCTGGGGACCCACCCTCAGCCTGCCTTGCTTTCCTCCAGCACAGCAGTAGGGGACCCTGCTCCAGCAAACTGGGAGCTGCTGGCCTGATGATCCACACACAGTGCCACCCTGGCCCAGCCTGGTCCCCCCGGCCTGACTTCATCAGCCCATTCACTGAGCAGCTTGTATCTCTAGGTTAACCCGCGAGTGAGCATGCTAACCCCGCTGAGCGTCTCACATCGTGATGCCTCCAGCCCAGCCAGAAGAGGTGCTGGCTGCTTCACCCCAGACCCATTTTTATGCACTTTGAAATTCAAGTCCAAAGTCAGACTCCCAAGGATTTAGATACGTGTCCTTAGATACCTGAGTCAGGGGACCAGCTTCTCCCCAAACAAGGCTACCAGGTGTTTGCATAAAGGGACAGGTATCGGTTTTATTCTAAATACCTAAAATAAAAGCATAAAATGCAAGGCCGATGGCCATAGTCCTGGCTGCTGGCCCTGGTTCTTCTGGAAAGAGTGCTTCTCTGCCTTTCAGAGCGGAAGGCCTGGGGGGCATTTAGCTCAGCAGTAAGGAGCAGGTTAGGACGCCAGCATACCACACGGAGTGCTTGGCCTCAGTTCTTGGCCCTGGCTGCTGGCGCTAAGGCAGACCCTGGAGGTGGCAGTGACGACACCTGTCCATTCATCTATTTTTCTTTCTGCATTTTGAATAAACAAATACATTTACAAAAAATATACAAGACTCACGCAAACTTCCCCGCCATGACCAAGTTACAAGGCACAGTTTCAATACTGAAGGATTTTAATGGAAAACCAGGAAGCAGCCATTGGAGACCTTTCCGTAATGGGACGCATGAAGCCCCGGACTCACCGAGGCTTCACACGGACACCTGGGAGCCGCAGTGGCCTCTACACTGCTCTCTGCAAGGCCGCTGCTCCCTGGGACCCGCCAGCCGCTGTCACTTTCCCTTTGCTCTTGTTGTCACTAACTTCCCTTAATGGCCTTGTTCTCTGGGACTTGCCGTCTCTCCAGTGGAGACACGGGCCCAGCTCTCCGAGGCTCGAGTTGGGGGATTTGCTCTCTGGCTGAGGCCCCAGAGTCCGGGGGCAGAGCCGCGTGGGCTGTGATGGGACCAGGCGTTCAGTGCATTTTTTTTCTAAATGGATGTTCAATATTTTAAGTGGCACATCAGTTACTCTGGGGTGTTCTTATCCAGTTCACTCCATCAGCTTCAATAAATGCCAAATTAAAAAGAAAGGGGAAAAAAAGGAGAAAGAATTCACATGCTCTGTGGTGTCTGTGTGTTGCAGGGGTGGGAGTGAAGGGCAGAGAACTCAAACTTCAGACCAGAAAACAAAGGGGTAAAAGCCAAGACACAGAGGCAGGTGGGCCAAGGCGAGGCTGCACAGGGCCCAGCCCAACGCTGACATCTGTACCACCTCCAGCTACTTGGTACCCAACGGGACGCTCTGGGCCTACCCCGAAGTGGTGGTCATCCCGCCTCCACCCCTAACCCCCAAGGCTCATCACTCTCCCCGGCAAAAGGGATTCTGCCGATGTGGCTAGGTCAGGATATTGAAAAAGAAGATTGTTGGGGGATGTCGGTGCCCCAGTGTCGCAGCGGCAGGAGGCTCAGGGTGGAAGGAAGAAGCAGGATGAGGGAAGCAAGGACCAGGGAGCGGGAGGGGAAGCCTTCGCTCTGAGTCCTGAAAGGAGCCCAGCCAGCCCGCAGAAGATGCGGTTGCCAGGGTCTGACCTGGAAGATAACACCTTTGCCTCAGTGCGTGCCATGGCGTCCATGGTGCGTGTTCACCCAGTCACAGGGCTCAGCAACTCCTCTGTGCTGTGCCCCTGACCTGTGTCCTAGAGGTCCGAGGACCAACAGGGCTCGGCAGGCCACAGGACCAGCCAGGACGTGGAAGAGGCAGGCCGAGCGAGCAGTCAAGGACATGGTCAGCACCAGGCACCGGGCACGACTTCCCTTGCTCAGTCAGCCCACAGCCTGCCTGTGCTTTGCCTGACAAAGTTGGGAAAGTGCCAGGCCCTCAGCTGCTCTGGGAGAACCTTCTCTAAAGGCTGGAAAAAGACAATGTAGTGTGAACATGACATTGAAACTGTAGGATGCTTTAAGAGAGGGGCTGGACTCTGCATCAGGCAGCCCACGAGCTCAGAGACTGGCAGTGGGGCCCGTGCTCATGCCACGGGGACTGCTGCCCCAGCTGGCATGGTGGATGGGTTCCTGCCAGCAGGAAAAGGTATCCTGCACACTGAAGCACATGCGCACAAACTGACTCCACTGCCACAGGCTGGCAAAGGCGTGGCAGGTCAGGACAAAGCTGGCACTCAATCTGGAAACGCGTCAGTGCGCAGAGCCCGGGCCGCCGGGATTCCAGGAGCCATGCAGATCCTTTGAGGCCTTTATAGAACACCCAGTAGCAAGGGCATCCCCAGGCAGGGCTGCGAGGCTGTGTGGGAGCTGGTCATTACCATCTTCAGAGAGCTTCCAGCTCCCTGCCAGGAGGGCAGAAAGCAGCATTGAGTTCATGGGCGTCCACCTTGCCCAGCCCCCTTGGGGTTAGAACCTGTGAGTGAGTGCTGGTGGGTGGAGCCCAACTTGCCCCAGCAGAACTTTCCAGAGCACAGCTGTGTCCTGTGCACCTGCAGAGCCCCTGGCTCTCTTCACTGTTGGCTCCAGGGTACGAGAAAGACCCTGGAGAAAGAAGCAAAGAGAGGCAGGCCTGGGAGCACAGGGTGAGGGGCATGTTGGCTCGAGGACGAAATGCTTCTCTTTTGCCTTACATCGTGTTCAAAGCAAACCACAAGATTCACACACACGGAAGGCAAGGACAGCCACATGCGCCATAGGCAGGTGGCTAGGGGAAGTGACTTCCCGGGGCAGCGCCCTTCCCTGGACACACCTACCCCGGCTCTCGGGGCAGAACGTAGCACCCGCAGCCACCTGGACACCTGCTGGGCCAGCCCAGGTCCGCCTCTTGCCAAATCAGTGTCTCGTGGAAGCACAGCTGACCCCATGACCGAGTCCTCTCTCCTGGCTTCTGTGACGCTGAGAGCAAGTCGTGCAAGGGGCAAGGCTGACGATGCTGGAGCCCGCTCCGCACGCCGGGCACTGGAAGGAGCACTTAGCGTTCACCCTTGGATGTTTTCCAAACGGCCTGCACGGAAGCTGTCGGCATCGACAAGTCTTTTATTGCGTTTTCAGCTGTAACCGGGAAATCTTGTTTGGAGCTGTCGTTTGGATGTTAACACAGCACAGGCTTATTGTCCATAACTGGAGGACAAATCAATCTTGGGGAACTCGGGGAGAGGAGGTGTGTGAGCGGGTGCAGGGGCAGAAGCAGGAAGGGGGCTGCAGCCGAGCACCTGCAGATGGCAGAGTGGGCCGGAACTGCCCCAGCCAGCCTGGCGCCCTCCCTCCACGCCAACCTCCGGCTTGCTCTCTGCTCGGCTGCTCTGGGCACATGAAGGGACGCAGACTTACATGGTGTTCCAGCAGCAGGGTCAGGAAGAGCTGGGAGGTCCAGGGCCTGGGTCTCAATCACCACAGCCAAGAAACTGCTGAGCGTGGCCCTGTCAGAGCAGGTGTGGCCAAGCAACATCCGGAGTCACCTCGAAAGGAGCCCAGCACTTCCCTGCCCCCAGGCACGGTCAGCAGAGTTCATGCGTCTGTTGGTTCATTGCCCCGAGTGGCCCTAACAGGGCTGGGTCAGACCGAAGCCAGGTGTGGAGGGAGGGCACCAGCCTGGCAAAGGGAGGGGCATTTGGTCTGCCCCTTTCTCCGGGCAGGGTCTTGTGGTACAGGAGCAGCAGTGAGAGCATTCGGCAATAGGGAGCCCAGGCAGAGATCGCCTCCAATGAAAGGAACTGTGCAGGGACTGTGAGTCAACAGTCGGATTCCAGGCTGGTCACTGCAACCTGAAAGTCGCATGTCGATTTTTGAAATATTCTTTGAGCAGTAGCCCATTAGATGCTTCAAAGAAAATCAGGAATACACGTAACAACTTGGAAATTATCTATGACCCAACCAGATGGGCCGAGAGCAAGCCGCCTCCCTGGCCCACTGGACTCAGGCCTTAGTGCAAGGCTGGGTTTGTCTGTCGCAAAGAAGAAGGGGAGTGTGGCAAACACAGGGTCCCTGGGCAGCAGCGAGCCTCGTGCCAGGCCCTCTCCCAGCGAGCGAGGACAGTGCTTCAGCCTGTGTGCCTGCCCACGTGTGAAGAGGAGCAGGGAGAGGCCGTCGTCCAGGCTCGCCTGCCTGAACCGCGTGAGTCACGGAGGGTCTTCCCTCGGGGACTGCTCTCTGGGACAGGAGGGCTCACGGTGCAGTGTGGCAGCGTCACCGACACCCTGCCTGGCCAGGTGGGGGTAGGCTGCTCAGGGCCAAGCCTCCAGGTAGAACCTCTCACTGAGAAAGTGTCAATGACCTCACAGCTCAGCCAGGGGTGAGGTGGGGCGGGTGACAGGCTTGGGGACACAAAACGGGACTGACTCCAAAGGAGAGTGAGCAGGGGCAGGAGCCCGATGACAACAAACGGGTGGAAATGGCGCATCTCCTGCTTTCACAGTGCGTTAGCAGGAAGCTGACTCCAACAGCTAGGATTTGAACCAGTGTGTATTACAGGACACTGGCATTGCAGACGGCACCTTACCCGCCGCGTCACAACACCAACTCTCACAGCTTCAATTCTTTGCCTTTGTGTTGCCTTTGCTTGATTTGTCTGTGACTCTGTTCACAAATTAGTGAAATTACCAGCAGGATATGATCCCCTCGTAGGAGCAAACTGCGTTCCCTTATCTGTGCCTCTGTGCTACGCAGCCCAGACTTCATGTCAAGGTCGACATAGCTCCCAAGAGCACCTCTGTGGCTGGCACTCTGCACTACGACAGTGCAGACTAGCTGGGATCCCCAGGGTGCCAGCACCTTTAACTCTGTGTAGCCACTGCAGCCTACACCTGTGGCAGGTGGAAGGGCATAGAGGCCCACACTGCTACCCCACCACCTGTGGGTGTGTGGAGGGGCATAGAGGCCCACGCTGCTACCCCACCACCTGTGGCAGGTGGAAGGGCATAGAGGCCCACACTGCTACCCCACCACCTGTGGGTGTGTGGCGTCACACAGCCTGGGAGATTTCCAGGTGGAGCACACTGCCTTTCAGCCCACCTTAAAACATGGGGGATGCTCTGGCTTGTTGCTCAGCTGGGCCCTGCCTGACCTCAGATATTCTATACCCTGAACCTTTGGGAATCGGCTGCCTGGGTTTCCAGGGCTGTTGTCACAAATGACAAGACGCTGGGCATTGAAGCACCTTAGATGTCCTCAGTTTTGCATAGAACTACAAACAGTAACAGATCCATATCATATTCTTCTGACAATTTCATTGCAGTAGAGTGAGTCGAAGACAGTCGTCGGAGTGGCAGGTGGTGGTGACATCGCTGCAACAAGGAGGCAAAGCAGCGGCTGGAGCCGCAGGGCAGTCAGAGCACGCCGCCAGCGTCCAGGAACAATCTGACCCATAAAAGCAGCGGCTTTCCTAGACAGCAAGAAAGCGTGGACTTGTGCGGGTGACGCGGACGTCGAGGAGACCCACACTCGGGCTGCAAAGATCTCCATGCTCTTTGGCTCCATCTACAAATTCAGTGTAATCCCAGGGAAAACAGGGTGGGATTTTGGGGTGGAAGACGTTGAGGCATTCTAAAACTCAGGCAGGGCAGCCAGGGCACCTCATGTCCACACGCGAGCCTTGGCAGGCAGCAAGGTGCACGTGGACACTGCGAAAGGGGAGCGTACTAAGCACCAGTCCCCACCCCGAAATGGGCAGGGCAGTCAGGAGAGATTGTTAAAAGGCCAAGGATAAACAAAACACATTTGGGGACCTTAAATGTGATAAAGGTGACATTTTGAGCTCCTAAGAAAAGGTCGAAGGTCATACAATTGGATTGTATCTCTCTTTTTTTCACTAAACTTATTCCCAGATAGATCTGTGATTCAAATGTAAATGCAAAAGGATAAAACTATGACAAGAAGCAAAAACAATTTTTATCTTTAATATTGTCTTGATGTGGGCGAGTGTTTCTTTGCAAAACAAAATCTGGAAGCGAGCAGTACAGATTCTACAGACAGAATCACCTGTACCTTGGTAGAAAAGCTGAAATGCTGTGTAACAAACAAGATAGAAGAGAAAGCCGAAGAAAAGCTAACTAAGAGAAGCGCTTGTAATGTGGCAAGTGAAGAATGGTGTATCGTTAGGAGAGTGGTCCAGTGCCAGCTGAGCATGGGCTCCAGAGGGGAGAGACAGCAAGGGTGGTCGCCAGGCCACACTCCACGTGGACCCTCACGGCCTGTCGCAACCCACCTGTGGGCCTGGGCACCTTCCAGGGCGCATGACAATTATAAAATATAGCATGCTTATCCTCAAACGAAACTAACCCATCAGTTCCACCTCAAGATACTTCCCGTGAGCTAGAGTTCACAAAGACGCCGTTACAGACATTCTGGACGGCGTGGCTCCGTGTCAGAGGACCAGACAGGACTGGTCCGTGGGCACCATCGCCTGTGATGCCCTTGGGACAGAAGGGCAAGCTAAGCTCAGAGGGTGAGGGCAGGAGGCCAAAAGTCAGGTCTCCAGTGAAGTGTGGCTTAATCCCACACTCACCCATCTCCAAACAGACCAGAAAGAGAGTGGGTGGCAGAGCGAGCGAGCGATCTGAAGTTACACAAGAAGCCAAATTTTGAACAGTGGGTTAACGTGCAGCACGGGTCTGCCTGTGGGCACAGCGGCCTGATTTTCATTCTCTCGCTGAGCCTGGCTTTCCCACCCCATCCATGTATTCCTTTTACAATATAAATTAGTAATGAAACAATTCTGAAACTAGAGGATACAGATTTTTTTTTAAAAAAAAAAAGATGGATTTATGAAAGCCTTGAAGAAAATTATCTTGGGGATGCCAGTCCTCTAATTAAAAGCATACTTTTGTCCCTAACCTTTCAGTGTTCCCTGCTCAGTGCTGCTTCTCATTTTCAAACGTCTTTCTTTATCTGTCGGTGCCTTCAAGTGGACATTTCGCATGCTTCCTTCTGAGGACCCTGCAATACATTATCTTCCCCTTCCTGACCCGCTGCTGATAGAGGCCGCGGCACGGAAGGCAACCTGCTCAGCCAGGAGGCCCGCACGGGGACGCGGGCCCAGGACCTGTCTCTCGAGCCTCGGGTGCTTATCAGTGGCTCCAGACACAGCCGTTCCTGGGAAATGTCGCGTCGCGCCTTTGCTTTGCTGCTTGCAGTTCACTGATGCTAACCCACAACTCACGCTGACGTCCCCCAAACGCAGGCCATGTGCTGGGGGAGAGACGAGCAGAGAGGAAGAGGGAGAGACACCCAGACAGGGTGCGAACTCTGCCATTGGGATGTCTGGGGAGAAGTTGAACTTGTTTCCAAAGCCTCAGAGGACCAGCCTCATGGCTTTGATCGTGAAACCCATGTGCTCATCTGGGCAAAGCTGAGCTTGAACGTTGTCATCCGGGCCACTGCAGCAAAGAGGGGTCCCGTGCACAGCACTATTTCTGTTAGCTAACGCAGTCCTCCGGGCACGAACGTGCTCACTTCTCAGCCACTATCTTGCTCTATCTGTGGTAATGGACCTCCAACTCCCCTGGGACTTGCAGGTGCTGCCATCCCAGTCACAGATCAGACCAAGTCGCAGCACTCAGAGTCAGGTCAGGCAAGCTGGCTCTGCAGAAAGAGAGAGTGGCTCCGTGACTGGTAGGATGCGGGGATGGCTTCCCCGAGAGAGCTACAGGACTGGGGCTGGTGCCACGGCATGGCACGTTGAGCCGCTGCCTGCCTTACCAACATCCCATGTGGACACCAGTCTGAGTCCCGGCTACTCCACTTCCTATGCAGCTCCTTGTTAATGAACCTGGGAAAGCTCAAGTCCTAGGCTCTTGCCCCATGTGAGCAGGATGAAACTCCTGGTTTCCCCCTGGGCCAGCCCCACCCAGCCTGGCCCAACCCCAGCCATTTGGCTGCTTAGGGAGTGAACCCACAAATGAGAAACTTCTCTCCCCCGCCTCTCCTTTTCCCTCTCATTGCTTCCAAATGAATTTTTAAAATAAGTATTTTTTAAAAAGGCGTCAGAGGGCTAGCACCTCTTGGTTTGTTATCAGAAAGGGGAACATAGCCCTGGGCTCGGTGGGAGGCACGCACACAGCACTTGGCCGTTCACCTCCATGACAGCCAGGGCAGCAGCGGGCTCTGCCAGCACGCTTCCTGTCCAACGAGATTCACAGTCGCACCAACGCTGTGGTCCCCGCCTGGAGCTGTCGCAAGCAGCATGGCAGCTGCCCTTTCCTCCTCCCCCGAACGCAGGCGAGGCTTTTACGGTCTCCCCCATTTAGTGGAAAGGCAGCCAGAGCAGGGATTCCGGAGCAAGCACTCTAAATTTCAGCAGAAATGTCAAGGTGAACAGAATGGCAAACCCTAAACAGCTCCTAATAAAGCCTGCAAAAGCTCCGTTTTTATTTCAATGACAACCGGTACTTTCAGCCCAAGTTTCAAGCCATAAACGGTTGATGCCATCTTAAAGACAACGCCGCCTGACTACATGTAGGGAGGACAGGGCTGCAGTTAATGGGGCTTCCAAGGCCCAACAGCCTGCCCAAGCCCTAGGTTTAGGACCCAGCGTGGTGCAGCTGCCACCAAGGACAGGCACACAGTAAAAGCCATCTTAATTGATCCTTCATTCCATTTTGTTGTTATTTGAGACTCAGGGGCAGAACAAGCACTCAGCGCATGTGCAAGAGAGGAGTCAGAAATGCTGTTAGATATTCAAGCTCTGTCTGTGGCTTCCAGCAATAAGCCGTGAGCTTGATGAGTCATTTCTATATTCCCTGAAACCTGCATGTTGGACGTTCTGAGTCAAAATGTCCAGGTGTGTGGCCATTGGGTGCGGCCTCCCCCATAGCCGTGGTACCGTCAGGATGTTGTCCGCAGACAGGCAGGAAGGGCCACTGGAAAGAATGGAGTCTACTTCCCGAAGCCTGGGGCCCATGCCGCTGCATTCCGGCTGACTCCACGCGTGCACAAGCAAGTCAAACGCCTTAGAAGGCGACACATGCCACTACACGCATTAACGAACGAGGAGGAGACCGGTCAGTGACACTTCGGCCCCAGCTAACACCAGAATTAAAATACAGCCTCTCTTCTCCCTCCTCCCACCCTCAATAGTGGCAAAGCTTCCGGTTCTCCTTGGCGTGATCCCATGACTTTGAATAATGTAGCTACACTCGATTTCCAGATTCACTGTCTTTGTGTAACACCTGATGCCTCTGCTTTATGGAAAACACAGATGTGAACTTATCCTCACGGCTTTTCCTCTCTTTCTTTATACTCCCACTGGTTCTTCTAGAAGATACGCTTGTATTTTTAATAACATAAGGTAAATCCTGAATGCTTAGCATTAGATTAAATCTACTGGGCTCCACTTGGCAGGAGGAAAAATCTGGAAACCTTAGAAAAAAACATTTTCTTTCATTTCTCTTAATCTCCCCAATCGTATTCAATCTTTTTGTACATGTCATCAATATTTCCAGTACTCATACTCTTTCCTGTCACCATGGTTTCCTTTCCTGATTTATCTGTTTTTCAAATCTCACCATGCATCTGCTGTGTAATAGCTTCAGAAACTTGCTAAGAAATCCCATAGTTGGTTTCCGGCCAGCCGTCTTGCCATCACCAGCACCATAGCCGTCAGCTGGCCACAGCGCATATCATGCTGAGAGGCGAACTCCAGGCAGTCGTGGTCAGTCACAGCCTGGCAGCGTTGACTGGGCAAGCCTGAGGGAAGGGACACTCCTGAGGCTGTCCCCACCGTGGTGCACAGCACAGCAGCCCAAGTTGGCTGAGGAGCAGGTGTCAGCCAGCACAGCCAAGCTGATTCATCACCATGCACCAGCGGATAGTATCCAATGGCCAGATAGGCAAGAGGGAGCCCCAGAATCAAGGCTGGGTCCTCTGCAAGTCTGTGAGTGAGGGCTGTGCTGGTCTTTGCAAGATGGGACTCCCTGAAGCTTCCGACAGACGCAAGGCAGGCCTGGAGGCAGCAACTCAACAGAGATCCAACAGCCAGCGGACGGTGTGGGTCCCGGGGACCTATCAGAATGAAGGGATCTGACACACATGACTTTGACACCATGAGCACACAACAGAGACTTCTCAAAGGCCACCCCTGATGGGCAAAGATTTCACCTTGGAGGAAGAGCTATTCTGGGCCATGCTAAGTGTGACACAGCAGGCAGAAGTCTAGCCTGGCAGTGAGGTTACTCATTTCCCACATCAGAGTGCCTGGTATCACATTCTCCTGCAGCTCCTGACTGTACTGCAAACCCTGTGGGGCAATGGAGCAGCTCGAGTAACTGGGTTTCAGTCACGCACATGACAGATCTGGATTGAGTAATGTGTTCCTGGCTCAAGCCAGCTCAGCCACAGCTGTGGCAGCAGGAGCTTGGGGGAGCAAACCAGTGAAGGCGAGCTGTGGCCATCTCCATCTGCTCACCATGTGTGTGTGCTTCTCAAATAAATAATGCTTTTCATTTATGTAAAACCAAATGCAGGGACTGTCTTTGGGGTATTGGGATACAGTGTTTTGGTACTGAATCCTGACTAATTGAACTGTCTTGGGAAGCACCGTGTTCCCCATAATTCTGCCCATCCTCCCAAATCTTACAGCCCAACCAAGCTAATATGATCAGCCAATTCAATTACTGAACTGCCTGCCAGAGTCTCAGGGAGAGAGTAGAAACCAGAATAACAGCAACAATAAATGATAAACCACATAAACGAGCAGATGTCTGCAGTCCAAGCAGCACAAGCAAGCCCTGGATTGTGCAAATCTGACCTGAAGACATTGACCCACAGCAAGTCTAAACACTCTCAGAGAATCCAATACAATTTTGAGAGCAGTAAAGGAAAATACAGCCTTCATGACTGAACAGATAAGAAATCTGAACAGGTCAGGGAAGCTACAAGAAGCAATCAAGCAAAAATTCTAGACCTTTCAGGTAAACAGATTAACAACTCACAACTGAAGATAGCAACAGGCCAGGACAAAATAACCACTCCAATTAGTATAAACTATCTAACCCAAACAGTGGAAGAAGTCACTTTTGGGAAAAATCAACAGAGCCTTGAAAACCTGTGGGCAGTACCAGGTGGGCTCAGAATCCTGGAAAGAAAATACAGTGAGACTGGGAAGAAAAAATATTAGAATGAATGACTGAGAGCATCCGGAATTTGATTAAAAAATAAAAAAACCCTGGGTTACAGATCCAAGGAATTTAGTGACCTGCATAGAGTCAAAATCCAGAGATAAATACCCAGAGACAAGTTAGAGGCACCCTGCTGGAAGCCAGAAGCAAAAGCAAAAGATTGAAAGCAGCCAGAGTCAAAAGCAGACATCAAGTCCAGTGGAACAAGGCGAAAATCAACTGGGCCAAGGTGACTGAAAATACTTCAAGGGAGTGTTTCCAGCTGCCAATGTTCACAGACACGATCCTCCAAGAATAAAGCTAATGATCTTTTCAGACAAAGCTGTTTCCAGCAATTGGTTAAAGGATTTCTTTTAGGCCAAATGAGTCCGGATGGCAGCACTGAATCTTCAGGAAACACATATAAGGAGTGAAAGTGATTAAAAAGGGTAGAAGGAATAAACACTTTAAAAATGACTTCTAATTTCAGTTTACTTAAATGAAAACCTAAGAGTTACAGCCAAAATAATAAGAACATGCTAACAGTGGGGTCTGTAGCGTACGTGCAAGTGTTAACTGCGACAGTGGTTTCAGCACATTGGGGACTATCATTACATAGCGAAGAGTGAGAGCTGGCAGGTGTCAAATGGAAAGAAAGAAGTACAATGTAGAAAGACACAGCAGATGTTAAGAGTACACTGTGACACAGAAGCAAATGTAGACTGGATGCTTGCTAGGTAAACATACATCTTTCGGAAACACCAAAACAAATCAAAGAAACCAATAAAAGAAGCAGAGTGATGCAAATGTAATATTAACACCCAAGAAGCAGAAAATAAGCAAGATCATTAAAAAAAAGAAAGAAAAGAAAGCGAGACTGCCAATTTCAACCTAACCACATCGGCAGATGCGTGAAAATCAAACGAACAAACCACACACGATGAAAAGCAAGAAACGTCAGACTGGACAGAAAAGGAAGGCCCCTTTATGCAGTCTTTACTGAAATTCTATTTTCAATAAAAAACAAAAATTAGTCAAAGAAAGGAAGGAAAATACAGTGTTGCATTCAGACTCCAAGCACATTGCAAGTCAAACAAAGTCATGAAGGATGCAGTGGAAAAATCACTCAGTTCTTTATCTGGAGACATGAAATCTTTAAAATAAATCTGCCAACAGAGAATCAACATTCGTGAGTAGAACTGACAGAACCGTAGCTAGAAACAGACAAATCTGATTCAAACTCACTGGTCATAAGTCACTGAATTTCTGTGTCTCTTAATTAACACATTAATGTTAGAGACAGAGTGGAAGAGCTCCCATCTGCTGGCTCCTTCCCCCACATTCCAGCAGTAGTCAGTTCTGGAACAGGAGGGAACTGGAAGTTGGGAGTCCAGTCCAGTTCAAGAATAGCAGAAACAGCAGGAGGCCAACTCGGCCGGCCCCCGCCGGCTGCCTCCTGGCCTGCATTGTGAGTGAGGAGCCAGGGCCACGAGCAGAGCTGGGAAGAGAACCCAGAACACAACCCCCAAATGAGCACTCGGCTCATCTTCGTGGCTCGAAGAAAACCAAGCTTCCATGCTGCAGTTTACACGTAACCACTTTATATCTTTAAGGGCTTCCTTCTGTTCTCTCATACTACCACCTTTCTCCTAAAGACATGTCTTTAGATCTTGGGACGAAGCAAGTTCGATGCGTGGACTCAGCCCACACGCTCCTTTGAAATGTTCATGTCTGAACTTGAATGAGACCATGGGAAAAGTTGTGTCACTGGCAGGTGTGTGTGTGGGGGGTGCATGTTGAAATCCAAACAACGTGCTTTCCTTGCGTGAGATTTTTCTCGAAGCCTTCTTTGTTTTCATCTGGAAACATCCAAAGAGTCAGGAGAGACATTTCATGGTAAATGGTGAACTTTGAATGGTTTCTTCAACTGTATGGATTGAGCAGTTCTTCGCAAAGCAACTCCAACCAACCGCCTTTGCAGCAAAGCCCACCTTATGCAGTCGTGGGCTGGGCTGCTGTGCAAGCCTCTGCTTGCTGAAAAGGGAATGTTTATAGAAATTAAAATACAATTTGTGTCTTTCTGGGCTCGTACTTAATTCCTTCTGTTTCATTGTCTTTCAGGCTGCTTTGTGAAGGCAGCCAGACGTCATGAATACGGGCCATCTCACTCCATGCCACATCCCCACTGTGAGAGAATATCCGCAGCACAGGAACCACGAGGTGTGGCCTGCACTTCTCCCCCAGCCTCAGCTCCAACCTTCTCAGTCCCACTGGAACAGCTGGGAGGCCGTCCTGCCCCCCACCACCACATTCCGGAGGCACCTGCTTGACCTTCACATGTGACTTCTCATTCCTAGCCAAGCTCTAGGATCTATTTGAGGTATTTATGGAGCCGTATATGGAATTAAAAAGGCTCCTGCACCTTTTCCCAATCAACATTTATACTCTTTTTTTGTTTAGTTTATGTTATTATTTTATGATATCAATTTTATCATACTTTGTCATAAAATACCCTGCATTTAAAAAGTGCAAAGCAAATATAATAAAGGCTGACTTCCCAAGGAATTTGAAAGACAAAACACTTTTTGAATTACACTATGAGGAGACACACGGAGAAAGGCTCTGATTAAACCCACTTTCGGTGGAAAATTTCTAAGCATTCCACTAATGACCTTGAAGTTGTCCAGCAGAAATATCTTGTGGGTATGAATTTCTTCAAAGGTGGAAATATAGGTTAGAACTCTTTGGAGGCGCCTGTGATATCAAATAAAAAGCTTAATCAATTTGTAAAAGCAAAAAGGTGGACATGCTTTAAAGCACCAGAAATTGATACTCTGAAATCTGCAGTTATTGGAACGAAAAGCAACTGACTTGCAGTCGGGGAAGGTTTCTTTCTACCAGTGTCTCTCCTGCTTGAGCAGACATGAAAGGAGAAGCAACTCTGAGTGTATCCGGAAGCCACAGGCTGCAGAAAACGTGGCACGTGGCATCAGGCTGCAGGAAACGTCAGCTTGTCTGGACAGAGCTGGAGTCCCCCATCCTTATGAATACCTTCACATAGACATCAGCCCCACAGCGGGACCTCACAGCTTAAGCCCACGCGGAGTGTCCACTGCTAGGCTCCCAGCCTGGAAGTCTACCTCCTTTAGGCAACAAACGAGTATCTGTCCATATGTTTCCAACGTGTGGGCACCTTCAGGACGGAAGGCACTAGCTGGATCTTATCAGACAGAGAAAGGAAACTTCCAAGATTGGGCAAATACCTGCACACATCACTTGGGCCTCCTTGCCACTCAGCAGCTGGTGGCAACAGAGCCACGCCTCCACTTGCCAGCAAGTGCTCCACCAGGGCACCTGCAGACTGGTTTTCCTTGGAGCTCACTGACAAGGTCAATGGGAATGCGGAAAAGCATTCCTGAAGGGCTGGAGGAGGACAGTCAGCCCAGGGGGTGTTGTGATTTGAAAGCTAACATGGTTGTGACCCACTCCCAAGGCGGCAAGCCCCGTGGTGCCACTGCCCCTGGAGCTCCCATGGGAAGCTGGACTTGGGCTGATTTGAGAGGTCCTCCCAGGAGCCACTACTCTTTCATATCTCCCAGCCTTGTGAATGTGTCCTGCCGAGACTGTCTGAACATTGCCTCCAGGGACTGCAGTGGGTCCTTGGTCTGACCAAGATTCCACGGCATTTGGAGACGGAGCCCACCTTGTTTAGGCTGCCCCCTTCTGGGGAAAAAGGAGCAGCTTCCTGGTCAACCCACATGGCCCACAGCAAGTAAGGCAAGACGGTCCTTGAAAGAGAAGCTCAGGCTGCCCTCCCCATGTCAGGAAAAGCCAGGGCTGCTGCACTGTCACCTGGAGTCTCACAACCCAGGCAAGTGGCCAAAGGAAGGAAGAAGGGGAGGAGAAAGGGGCAGGGACATGGATCATTCTCAGATTGTAAATTCTTGGTTGCCAAAAATGAAAACCCCAAGGCCTACGTACATACTTTCATGCCTTTGCTCAGCCATTTGAACCCACTCTCATTTATATAATATACCACATGTCACTAATTTCCACCAGTTTCATGTTTTTGTAAAATGTTAATGTAGTTCACATTTTCCTAATTATTCTTAGGTTCCGAGCTGGAACACCAAAAGTGCAATTTAAAAAAAAACATGAGTAGTTAGGAGTCGAAGAAAAAGCGCTCAAGTGGTTCCCTTGGAAATTGCCAATAACACAAGGAATCCAAACAGCATGGTGGGAATTCTTAGGAAATTTTGTATGATTAACAACTTCAGAGTAACTTTTTAAATGTGCCACCTAAGAGAGGTGGCGTTAGTTTATTGAGATTAATGATATCAGGAAAATCTGACTTTGTCACATATATGTGCATTACCTAGGCTTAGATTTGCTGGCTCTGTTTTGTATGCAAGACATCCAAAGGCACAAGCCATGGAAACGTGGCCTCTGTGCTCGGATGAGGGTGTCCTTGGGCAGCACACGGAGCTGCAGGCAGCAGCAGCAGCTTCAACGTCCCTTCCGTTCCCTGACCATGGTTCCCTGCCAGCTCGCCCAGCGGCCAGCAGGGTGCTTCATTAAAAGGAACTGATCTTCTCGAGCATTGGAATTTTTTTTCCTGGATGCTTTAGATCCAGAAAAAACTGGTTGGAACTTGTTTCACTGCCATCCTGGGGCAGCAACAAATTTAGGTCCTGAACCTGCTTTCCAAACTCTTGCAGAACACAATAGCTGTGGATTACTGGGGACATCCTGTATTTCAGGACCACGCTGAGAAGGAAATTCTTCCTGGCTTCTGTTTGCAAGGCCAAGGGCACCAGGGCAAGACACACACACTGGCAGTTCTGGGGAGAGAGGAATGGCATTCTTGGTTAAGGGAGGCCCTATTCTGGAGAGATGATTCTAGGACTACAACGAAGAGCCAGTGGGGACCAGAGAGAGCAAGGGACCAGGCAAGGGACGGGGCAGGGCAGGGAGGGGAGGAGAGGCACGCACACAGAGAAGCGTAAGAGTGGAAAGCAATGATGTAGGAAGGCATAAACACAGTATTGGAAACAGCTATCATATGGGACAAGTCCAAGACTGGAAGGAGGGCAGGAAGATGGAGAGAAACACAGGTGAGGTGCCTTTTTCACCTTATGGGCAGGAGAAAAGTGCCAGTGGGCTCTGTTACCAGAGACAGTGTAGCCAAGAACCACGCAGGGACGTGCGCATGCTGAGGAAAGCGCGTCCCTGTACTGCAGATGCAGAAGACGGGAAAAACCCGCACATCCAAACAGGCCTGCAAAAGCCCTCAGCAGAGCCGCTGCTCTAACTGAAAAGAACCCAGAACTCTTCTGAAAAAAGGACAGTGGACAGGCATGAAGCAGACTTGTTTAAACAATGCTCAGGACCCACCAGGAAACAGTGTTTTATGGGTACACAGATGGGAAGATGCACCCAACAGAACCGGATGTCCTGAAGCCGACCCAAGAATACCATAGTGGCATCCAAATAAAGATGACATAAATGGTGTTGGGGGGATGGGACTAGTCACTGTGGGAAGTAAATAAATCAGAATCATGCCTCAGAAAATGCTCAGACTTACCATAAAACCCTCAAGTGGAGGAAAATGCACGGTACCAACCTGGTATGAGCTGAGGGTGGAGCCAAGGCTGTGATGGGAAGGAGCCCCCCGCCTTTCACCGCTGCAGATGCTGCCCTGCCGAAGGGCAGGACGTAACACGGAAAGGCAGCATGAGCATTGAGACAACGGAGGCGTTAAAATATAAAGACAGAACTTTTATAAATCCATAGAGGGAAACAAAACTGTAAGCTTCAAGGAAGTCATGAATTATATGCATTCACCAAGACCAACCACAAATTATTACATAGTAATAATATTTAAAGATACTGGGGGCAGCACTGCCAGGTAAAGCTGCCCCCTGCAATGCCGACTCCCACTGCTCTGCTTCCACTCCAGCTCCCTGCTCATGCTCCTGGCAAGGCAGCAGAACAGGCTCGAGTGCCAGGGTCCTGCAGTCCTGGGGCTCTGCCTTTGGCCCGGCCCTGGGTCCTATGGCCATTTGGAGAGTGAATCAGCTGATGGAAAAGCTGTATTTCTCTCTCTCTCTCTCTCTCCCCAGCCCCTGGTAACTCTTCCAGATAAATAGATATTTTTTTTAAATGTAAAACCTAGTGAAAAACATTCTCTCCAGCTTCTTTTAGGCTAAACTATTCACGATAACTGAATGGGTGGGTGGGTGGGTGGGTGGGTGATTGCAAGATGGACAGACAATAGGTACATGTTGTTAACTACATGACAGAGGTAGGTGGGATAGATACCTCATTCGTTTAACACAGACCACAGAGAAGTAGCAGACAGGTATAGGTGGATGATAGATACATGAGAAGACAGAATGACAGCGAGCTAAGACATGCACAATGGCAAGGTAGCTCTGGGTCCAACAGGGACAGAGGAGAGTCACACAGCCACCGCAGGCCGAGTTGACACAATCTTACTGCAAGACATTTTGGCAAGGCAGATTAAAGTGTAGTTTCCATTTTGCCAATGTAACCCAGGCAGATAGCCCCCAAGTCACACATAGATCTAGTTACAATTACACTGCGCAACAGGATATGCACATGAACACAGACACACTGGCTAAGGAAAACCCAGGCCCATTGGCAAGCTGAGGTCGCTTGAAGAATGACGGCTGTGGAAAGGCTGTCCTGTGAGCATCAGACACAAGGATACGGCAGCCATGGGCCACATCTCATCTTCATCGACAGCAGCAGTGTGCGTGTCAGCCTCAGCCAGCCCGACGGTTTCTTCTTAAAGATGGCTTCTTAAAGAAAGTTGCTGGGAAAAAACAAAGACAGTCGGCAGTGGCGCTGGAGCCGCTTGCTGGGTGAAGATTGCCTCTCTCCTGACGTGGCAGTCAGAACGGGTGGGCAAAATGAACAGTGAGCGAGAAGGCTCCCTCGTGTCCAGTGGCCTCCCCTCTTAGCGCATGGGAGTGCCGCCTGGACTCCAGGCCAGCCCCACTCTGACTTTTCAGCATATGGCCCAACTATTACAAAGACATTGTGACCAAGAGAAGTACAGTTTGTGAGTATTGCTCGGATGGGTCATGCTTGGTTGGTAACACCAACTGGCAGAATGAGTGCAATTTTTAAAATATGAAATACAAATTTTTATCAAAGGAGAAGTAAAATGTTATAGCTTTAGGTTCATTAAACCCGGCTCACATTCTGGGATTCCAAAAATAAAGCAGTGGCTATTTAAACTTGCAGCTTGATGAACTTGCTCGGGATCAGACCCTGGAGAGCCAGGGAGCGGGCTGCAGGCCCCCTCCACCTGCAGTGCCCAACCTCTCCTTAGACGCAGACACCCTCCAGCTCATGCTGGCCCTCTCTGGGCCTTCCTGGAGTGCCTCTGCCCACCCAGGACCGTGCAGTGCCTAGACCTCTCACAAAGAACAAGAAACTGGCATGACCTTGAGGTCTGGCATGTGAGCACGCAGTCTGGGCCTCTGCCCACTGCAGCCCACTGCAGTGGTTGGAGACTGGCTCGCCAGGCAGAGCCCGGAGGGATGGCTTCCTGAGGACTCCCCAGGTGGCTGGGGTACAGCTAGGGGTGGGGCGAGCTGTAGAGGGTATGAGCCTTCTCCGAGCTCTACCTACCTCAGCAAGGGACTTTTGGGGTGGCTGTGAGGATCCCGCGGCAAGGTATGCTTGCTGCGCCTGCGTGAGGAGACCACTGGAATGAGCCCAGTGCTTGGCAGGTGCCTCAGGGCCGAGGAGGAGGGGCACAGAGGGAGGACGAGCTGCCGCTTTGTCCCCCGCCAGAGTCAGGGCAAACTTTCCTAAGGAGGTGTCATCCCCTGGTCCCTGGACTGCCTCCCTCTCACCGTTCTTTCTCTATATAAGCAATTCTTGCTCTCGGATCCAACCTCCAATGCCTGGGGTAGGGGGGCACACCAGCCTTAGGCTGCCATCCAGCCTCTGGCCTTTCCTTCTCCGAACTCCCGGAACAGGCCTTTGGCTCCCACCTGCAGGTGTCTGCACTCGGAAGTCGGCAGCCATGCTTTCTGGATGCACCCCGCCCCTGCTGAGTGAACTGGTGGCAGCTAGAACCTTTGAAGATTCATTCTTTAAATACATATATTTTTTGCCTGGAGTGCAGAGCTTAGCTGTAGAATCAATCAACTGCATTGGCCAAATGAATATTATATTTCTCCTATTCACAACAACGTATTCGTTACTTTTTATTGATCAGTGGAGTTCAGGATTCCACAAGACAGAAAATGATATCACCAATAAAATCTGAATAGCAGCATTTAGAATTAGCTTTGTGACTAAATAGAAGCACATTGCCGAATAGCAGACAAGATGTTCACTTCTGCTCTCCGTGGAGTCCCTGCTCGCAGGGAGAGGCACCCGCAGACCCCACTTTCTCACACTCCGAACCGACAGCACCTCCGTCTTCATACAAAATTTCTTTTCTGTTCTTGTGGGGGGGTGTAATTAAATAAAATTAGCTGCAATCGCACAAGGCAAGCCATGCAATATCGCGTTCGGGTTGCAATAAAAGCTTTCTCCACTGAGAGCAAGTTCCTATTCACCTAGAACTGATCTTATAATTCAAACACAGCCTGTTTGTGAAATCTCTCCAACGAAGTCCTCATGAGCTATTTCATCTTAAATGTGAGCAATGAAGGCCGGGGAGCTGCTGCTCATAACCGCCCTGCATTAATTAATTGCTATAAAATTTGCAAAATAAAAAGAACACTGGGAACAAAGCAATATAATATTTACCAGTGCTGAAAATGAGAAATAAATATTCAACATGCCCTTTCTGAGTCACGCAAGCAATGGGTTTGAATAATAAGGCAGGACCGGGTCTTTTACAGAGGAGTAGCTAATGATTTCTGCATTTCTGCTGCTGGTGAAGAATTGAAGGAGGCCTGATTTGAATCTTCCTTCAATCTCCCATCAATAAAACAGAGACAAGGCAGAGGCGAAAGCTGGCGTGGGAGAGTCATGTTTTTATAATTGCTTTTCACCCTCAGGCATTTGAAGCCCAGGGGGTCAGGAGGACTTGGGAGCCGTGGAGGGGAGCAGGAGGCCCGGTCAAAGCCTTGAGACACAAATTAATTTGTTTGTGGGGCTCAGGTCTCATTTGTGGAACAGGCACGCTGTGTGGCACTTCTAATGTTATAACCTAATTAAAGATAGTCTATGTAAAATATTTATGCAAACTTTACCAAACCCAATGATTTTAATCTCATTGGAGCGGTTAGCTGACTTGTGGGACCAAGAACAGTTCTTAAAACAAGCTTTTGCATTTAGACAAACCAGACATTTTTAAAGGTATCGCTAAATGTCAGGTGGCTTGGGTACCTTTTTATTATTTAATTAAGGAGACCAGATTGTCTAGCCTTGCCCCACTGGGGCTGCTGGCCGCTGGCTAAGCCCACTTGTTGTTGTTTTTATTTATATGCAGCCTCCTTTCTCCTTTCACTTTTTGTTTACTTCACTCCAAGGTGGAAAATGGATGTGGAAATTTGCATTTCTTAGGAATTTGCAGTCTGCCACTGATAAACCTGTTTGGGACAGATCAGCCAGAGCCCCCATGTGGCAGGCTCTAATAAGTCAGCAGCAGGTGGGCCAGAAGGAAGCCCCACCAGCCAGAAGAAATGAGGGGCGGACCTGTGTGGCCAGACCAGAGTTCTGGGAGACGGCAAACACAGGGGCTTGTCCCCCACTTGTTGTGGCCCAGCGGGTTGCAGCACACTGCACCAGGGCTCCAGGTAACCAACTGGTCACTTCTGGTTTAGGGCAATGGCATCTGCTGAGAGCCCTGGCGTCCATGGCCTTACCCTGTCCTTCTGAGATGGCATATATATAATATTTATATTTGTATTTATGAATATATAACAATTATATATATAATTTATCATTTTCATTGTATGCTTTATCCATCATCAGCTACATCCATAGCATCGTGCAGCCAGTTCCAAACCTTTCCCTTCACCCGAGACAGACGGTGAGGCAGTGGAGGATGAGCGCCCCAGCCTGGGCCCACGCTGTCCTAAAGCCTCCAGTTCCCTCTCCCATATATGCCTGCCAGGGCTCCGGGAAGGGGCACTCACCCAACTGTGGAAGACAGAGGAGGGCAAGGCGGTGGAATGAGCGTTGCCAGGAGCTGCCCAGCACTGACCAAGGGCACAAAGAGGATGGAGGCTTCCTGACCTTGGAAGGTGTGCAGAGAAAGGCATGGGGGGAGGGGCCGAGCAGGTGGAGGGAAAGCCAAGGCGCCATGGAGGTGGACAGGTGCAATGGTGTGCCATGCGAGCATCTGCCCTGACCCAGCGCTCTGCGGTCATTCCCAGGCGGGGTGGCGACACGGTGAGAGGCAGCCCCGGCAAGGTGTTTCCATGGCCAGACACTCAGCTCCTGGCCGAGGGATGCGATCCTGTCTGCCTGGCCACAGTTCCACAGGCCCAGCGTGGCAGGTGCTGTCAGGCAAGCTTCACTGTTTTGGAGGCTGCAGGCTCTGCAAGCAAATGAGGAGAGTTTGCAAATAAAGACAGAATAAATGAATTCATTTCCATGAAGTCCACATTTGCAATCCGGGCAGGCGAGCCCTGAAGGCCTTGAGGTCCATGTCCAGCCTGGCACCTGGGTGACCTCTCTCAGTGTCAGGAGCACACCCGGCCCCTCCTATGCAGAAAGTGCCACTCAAGTCATTAGGTGACACTTCCCAAGCTAAGTAGATTTCTCTGCCAGGTTCTGGGTGGTGAGAGTGGAGATTGCAGCACCAGCGTGTCTCATGTAAGAACTAGCTCTGACCCATCCCGGGGTCCCCAGCATTCCACAAAATACTCCCCTCCTAAGGAAGAACTTAATGAAAGTCAGCCCTCAATTACCATAGTGAACACGTACGGTTGTTTACACTGCACCTGACTTCAGACTGTCTGTTGACCTTGTCTGACATACGTTGGGATGGCCTTGGCTCATTGGCAGGGTCCCCACTCCCACCTCCCTGGAACCCCCCACCACAGCACAGAGGATCTGGGAGGCAGTCATGGCCCCTCTCGACAGATGCTGAATCAAATGTCACATCTGACTCTTTCCCCAAGGACAGTGGCAGCAAGTCCCAGGGACCCAAGCCAGATTGCCACTTTGTTTTCCTAACAACAACCCAAAGCACGAAACTTGAGCAATGTAAGCGAGGCCAGGCATGATAGCTTTCCTACATGTGCTTTGGAAAACAAAGAAAACCCGGGCATTTCGGTTCTCCCGGCTGGCTGGAAGAGCCCTCTCTCAGGACATGCCCGCTGCAAGCCTCCCCAGGCCCCAGACTCTGGTCCTGCCAATGGAGGCAAAAACAACAACAGTAATAATACAAAGATCCGTCAGGATCCACAAAAGCCCCTTTCACCTGGAGGGAGCCAGTCCCTGCACGATGAAATGGAAGCAGAATGACTTCCAGACTTCACAGCTCTGGGTCTAACAGGAGATACTTTGATTGGTGATGTCAGACACATCTTTCATCTGAACCTGAATTATTGTGGTTTTGAATCTCATTCTGATGGAGAAGAAAAAAAAAAGCATCATGCCAGGGAGCCCATGGGTCCGGATCCAGTAGGGCGCTGGAATCAGTTGGACAGGCTTTCAAGATGCAGGGCACAGGTGGCACACTGCCCACCTGTCTCCAAGCAATGACGGGGAGCAGCTATCCCGTCAGGGAAGTGACCGGCCACCGTCTTTGGCAGGGACCACTCCGAAGCCTTTCTCAGCGGTGTCCCTGCTTGAGAGATGCTGTGGCAGGAAGTGATCTGTGAGAGGCAGGAGGCGGCTGCCCAAGGCAGGAACTGTGGCACGGAAGCCCAGTCCCTAGCCCAGGTCTCACGTACCAGCCCCTGCAGGCAGAGCCAGGGCGTCTCAGGCCGTGTGCTGCACGCCACGGACACCAAGGGAGAAGCCTTCTGCTCATGTGTCCAAAAAGCTTTGGGGAGAATGCCCACGAGCACCTCACAGGGTGGATCGCTGGGTGTCCCCTCTTTCTTGCCAGCACCCCTGTTTCCCACGCTGCAGTCTCTTGTTCTCCATCAACCCTGAGTCGTCCTAGGCTCGCACTGCTGGGCTGCCTCAGGTGCGCCAGGGACAGGCTTTCAGACCCGGGCTTGGAATTTCAGCTGCTGTCTCAGCCCCGCTGTGTGGATGATTCTGGAACCTGTCATTCAGGACTTAGCCTAGACCCAGCTCAGTGACACCCCTCCCCTATGCTAGCTCTGTGAGCAAAGAACAAGGGGGCAGAAGCAAATGGGAGAAATACAGCAAGAGGCCACAGAAGTGCCTCCAGAAAGTCTTTCTCAAGTTACACTATTTATACAAACCTCGCTTTTCAGGTATCAAGGACTTCTGTGTGGCTATGTCCACTAGGGACATTATCCATAGCACCAGGTCCAAGTTTCTGTTGTAAAATTGTAAAAGTGCTATGCAAATAACACGCTGCTGTTCATTAACAAATAAATTCCAGCCAGCCGCTGATTGGTACCCATATCAGGTCGGGCAAGCTTTACACGAGACCTTGAGGAAAAAAGAAGAAACAAAACCGACTCACACGCTGGCAGGCGTCTGCAGAATATGTTAGGCACATGTGGAAGTATCTTGCGCCAACATGAAAATGCAGCTCTCTAGGAAGGGAATTAATCAATGCTGCTATTAACATTGGAATTGGGTGTTGGTTGTATAGATTACTACTCCAAAAATAATCAAAGCTAAACAGAAATTCCTCCAGGAGGGATGTGCACTTCCTGGCTCTGCAGACTTGATGAGGTTTTTGGAAAAACAGGAGCTTTCCTGATGTGATGAACATTCCAGGGTACCTAACATTTTCCCAGCACAGATTCGCAAGGTGGCCCTGGGGACCAGCCGGAAAACAACATTTTATAACGGGCTTAAGTAGCCAGAAGGGCTCGGCAACCTGGGCTTCCTTGCTGGAGCTCTGCCCTCGTGGTCTCTGTTTGGAGCCTCTTAAAGACAAAAGCACCTCCGGGGTCTCTCCAACAGCCTTGGCACCCTGGAAACAGGGCACAAGGACTGGGGGGTCCCGGCCAGGCCTGCTAGCTCCCTACGCCAGTTCTGTCAAACCCCCTCCCAGCAGGTGACACGGGGAAGAATTAAACAAATTACCAACTAGGCAGGAGTTGGGACTCTTTGCCAAAGCGGAGTGCCATCGCCCCGCCCTCTGTCCCTGGGGTGGGCGGCGGGGGTCTCTGTCTCCTACAGTTGCCCTCGCCACCTCCGAATGTGTCTGGAAACGGCCTTGTAGATGCCTGGTATGTTTCACAGGAAATATTACCTAAACATTGGAAAGGATCACATTTCTCCTGTTAGGAATTACAAATCTGGATTTCATCTTCTCTCTTGCTTTTTTTCCCTCCTCCAAACCCTGGGAAAAAAATGTAACTGCTATATATGACATGCAGGAAGCATTTGGGAATTTGTTAATACACCCCGGCACTTGCTCGTTTGCCGGCTCTTTGTGTGTGTGTACACACCATGTAAATACACATACACTCACAATCATGTCATTCATAAGTAAACATAATTGCATAGGAGGAATAAACTCGATTTGAAAATTTAGAGGGGTTTTTTTTTTCTTTTTTTTAATCTTCTGTGGCACAAGGAAAGAATTCATCATTCAACTCTCTTGGATAACTACGCCCACACTCCTCCTCCTCCTGGCTTCTCGGCAGAGACCCAGGGAATTGCCATGGTTGCAGAAGCGATTAGCATCAATACACAATTAAAGCAGTAATGAGGACCTTGGGTGGGTCCGACAGGCACAGCCCAGCTCTGGGCTGAGTTCACTCTGCTTGTGGCTGCAACCCCAGCTGGGGAGTCGGCCATAGCGGCGCTCTGCCCAGGCAGCCCGGGGTCTGCCCTCCGTGCTGGCATCCCAGCATCCTGGAAGGGAGGCATGCTGGCTGACACACAGCTCCAGCTGGACTCAGGAATGGAAACAGAACAAGAGAGAGTCCCTGTATGTGGAGGGGTTTCCAGAGCTGCCCTGCCTCTGTCAGCCACCAAGTGGGCTCTGAGGGTGATGTCAGACACATCTTTCATCTGAACCTGAATACCGGCACCCACTGGGACCCTGGTGGGAGCCCTGGCTTCACATGGAAATCCCAGGATCCAGTTTGTGAACCCAGATGGGGAGAGACGGCATAACTGGACAGGTACTGTGCCCAGCCCCACAGAGTGCTACAGGGTCTGAATCTGCACGCAGAGGGCCATGTGAGGGTCCATGTCAGAGCTTGGCTGAGACTCACAGCCATCCGCTGCGATTTCCAGTTCAGGGGCACGCAGTGCCAGGCACCAGGCTGGGCAGTGTGTAGGCTGAAACAAAGCAAGCAAGGCTCCTGCAGCAAACCAGGGGCTCCCTGGGCCTGCAGCCCCAGCCTTTGGCCAAAGGGCCTCAAAAGCTGCTTCCACCACAGCACAGCTCTGCCAGCCTACTGTTCCTCCAAGATGCAGACGGCTCTGCAGCCACGCCCTCCATGCGGGACTGCCCTCCATGCGGGACTGAACAACGGGACTGCCCTCCATGCAGGGCTGCCCTCCGTGCGGGGCTGCCCTCCGTGCGGGACTGCCCTCTGTGCGGGACTGCACAATGGGACTGCCCTCCGTGTGGGGCTGCCCTCCTTGCGGGATTGCCCTCTGTGCGGGACTGCCATCCATGTGGGACTGCCCTCTGGTCTTCCCTCATTCTTCCTTGCTCCCACCACCCCAGAAAGGCTCTGTTTCCCCCTCTGTCTCCTTTATAGTCTGTCCCAAAATACGAGTTTCCCTTAGCATTCTGTCGCCTTTGGATGAGCAGTGCAGTGCCAGATCCCTGGGGAAGGAAGAGCCTGGAACTGCAGCTGGCCTTCCTGGAGGTGACAACCTAAGCACCCTTGCTGCCATCCCTAACCTGGTACCCGAGGGAAGCCATGCCCTGCCCTCCATGCTGGCAGGGGCGAGCGTAGCAGACCACTGGCCATGGTCATCACGGAGCTGGGAGCAGCCCTCTGGGCTCCTAGTCCTCATCCCATACACCCGTTCATCAGGATGACAGTGGCACCGCTGTGATGGCCTCAAGGAAACGGCCAGTGGCTGGAGTACCCTTTGTGCTCCAACAGTCAGAAGGGGCAGGATGAGGGCCCGAGGAAAGGTGCCAGGATGCAGAGGTGGGGCACTGAGCACCCACCACTTCCAGACAAAGCTGTGCACTGCCACATGGGCCATGGCCGCCTCTCCAGCAGCATGTTTCATGTTGACAAGTGGATCCTGCCCCTTCCAGAGCAGATGAAAGATGAGGGGGCACTGTGGGGCCCCTGAGGGAGAGTGGCCAAGCCTGCCCACTACCAGCACCAAGAGGACCACGTGCCCGCGTCACAGCTCTGGCAGACATGTATGTGTTCACACCTGCTTGGAGAACATTCGATGCTCACTAAGTACTTCCCAAGTGAGTGAGTGGAAGAAGGAACGAGCGTCTGACAGAGAAGCTGTGCGTGGCGCCATCGCGTCGTGTCGGCATTCCCTCCGGCAGGACAAGTGCCAACTCCCATTTGCTCCTGTTCCTTCTGTACTAATGAACTTGCCTTTGGAACCAACTGGAATATTTTGTTGTGCGCTCTGACAGTTTCATGGGACAAACGCAAGGTCCAGACAGCCCCTTGGCAGAGAGAGGCTCTGGGGTTTAGGGGGATGGGAGCCCTAGGGGTAGGAGGCACCACCCTTCCAGCCCCACCATGGGGAACTTCACCCTTTTAGCTGCTGGAACTCCTCTCAACTGCACCACAACTCCTATGAACATGATCTCCAGAAATGAGACTGAGAGATGGGCAAGAAACCCACAGCCTGACCAGCAGCCTGGAGACGTGCAGGCCTGTGTGCTCTGGGAGGAAAGAGGCTTGCCTGAAACTTAAATGAGGGATACTGAGGGACCCAGAGCTCTTCATTTCTCACCCAGCCCCAAGGGCCAGCTCAGAAATTCAAGGTCAGATACCAGGGCAGGATTTGTCTCACAGCTTGTCCCCCATGCTATAAATGCTCCATGAGCTACCACGCAGGTACTTTCCACGACAAAGTAGAAGGGCAACCCAGCACCCAAAGTTCCAAGCCCTCTCTAGCCTCTATTACCGGAAGATCCCACATTTTATACAAAGACCAGAGAGGTCAGGGAGGGAGAGCGCCACAGAGACCAGGAGGGGCAAACAAGTGCGAATCCGTGCGAGCTGTGGGACGCAAAGGCAGTGCAGGCTCGGCCCAGGACACAGCACTGGAGCTTGAGGCATCAGGAAGCCATTCGCCGAGATGGTCCAGGCCTTGGGCTAGCAGCCTGGAAGGTGGCCGTGAGGGGGAAACTGACAGCTGCTGGAGACACTCTTGGTGGGTGCCAGCCTCCAAGGTCTGGCGGACAGCACCCATGACAATAACAACCACACATGAGAGGCCTGGCTCCCAGGGCAGGACCCGGGTAGGAGACAGAGAAGATCTGCCTGGCATATTCATGTGAAATGAGGAGACTGAGGACGGGTGGATCCCCGTTCCACCCTTGTCCACCAAGCCTCCCTCCGCCTAGGAATCCACTCAGCACAAAGCACCTGCCCCCAGGGGCTCCCATGGCCAAGGCCGCGGCACAAGACAATTTGTTGCAGAGTCCATACGCTGCCGTTCACGTACAGAACCTTAGTCTTCAGCCATTTTTTTTTTAAAAAAAGGTCTATCTTAGCATCACCTTTTAACCTCCTTTTCAAGTTGTCCAATTCTTCAGAACACAAAAACTATGCTGTTTTGATGAATAATATTAATAGGATCTGCTTGTAGCATACTCCCTGTTAATGAGCGCTAACTCCCTTGTGGCTTTTGTCGCTCTGGTATGATGCTGGTCAATTTTTAAATAACAAACAAATTCGGGGCAACATTTTTCATCTGATCCAACACTATCCACATTGCAAGAGCTGAGGACACGGGCAGGGGAGAGGGTGGCGGCGACACGGGGCACGTGGCTCCCGCAGGCTGCTCTCCGTGCACCAGCGCCAGCAGCCCGGGCTAGCTGCCCTGTGTCACATCTACCTGGGGGGGAGCAAGGTGGCCCAACCCGGGACTTCTGCCACCACTCCTCCCCGACACCCTGCCTTCTCTCTCTGTGCCCCTAAATGTCATGTTCCCCCCCACCCCTCTCCCCACGGCTTCCTGTGGAAGAATGCAAGGCGCTGAGGTCCTCACGCACTCAGCTATCTTCTTGGCACAGGCCGCGCTCAGCTGGGACCTCGCTAAGGATCTTGCTTTCCTGGGCAAACACAGCTCCACCTGCACTCCCAATCCCTCCTCCTCCCTCCCCGGCCCTCCCCACTGAGCTATGTTAATCAGGTGGGGACACAAGGTAACATTGAAGTAATTCAGCCAATTAGGCCCTGAATTGTTTGCATCCAACAGCATTTTGTATTTCTGCAAATGTGTGAAATGCAAAATGTGCCCTCCAGCAAAAACGACAGCAGCCGTGTACTGGCGGCATGTCAACAGATCGTGGGCGCGGCGGCCCTGACGGCTAATAGCGAGGCGTGCATATGCTCTGCGAGGCTAGCTGCCTTTATGCGCCTCTGTGAGAGAGGCAGAGCTGGGGGTCTTGGTGGCAGATGGGCAAGGGTAACCGGGATTGGCTAATCCCAGTTCTGCATTCTCTTCTCCACGTAGCAACTGGGGAAAGATGGAGCCAGCTGTCAAATGGAAGACTTTCACGGTCCCGTGCACACAACAGCTGCACAGGCCCCGCCTGCTTGGTTCTAAATTATTAAACATCTTTTTAGTCTGTTCCAGCTGCAGGCATCAGTGTCTTTATGCAGCCTTTGTGCATTTTACATATGATTCCTCTCCCCTCCTCTCATCAAAATGCTGTTTGTAAAAGTCATTATCCCATCTGTGCCCCGGTTTGGCCAAACAGCCCAAGACAAATCCGAAGCCATTCTCCTTCCCGGACACTTTGGGAGTTGCAGATGACTGCGTGACTGGAGGCTCGGGGACCCGCCGCATCCTCTCTGCCACCTGTAAGAGGTGGTGCGGTCTCGGCAGCTTCAGGGAAGCAGCGCCCGCAGGGGCTCCAAGCAACGGGAAGCTCATTGCCACTGCATTAAAGAAAACACACACAACCACCACCTCTGTGCAGCCGCTCCGGAGCAGGGGCCAGGAGGACTGGCATGGACGAGCCTTCTCTTTAAACGGGGGTTCCCCAGAGGCTCCTGTCCCTGGATGTCTCAACAGCCACAAACGTGTTGGCCATCAACAGGAGTATGTACAAACCAGTACCAAGAGCCTTCCCTTAGATGTGCTACACTGGTCTCCCAGATGGGCCCACACTGTCTGGGAAGCGATCCTGTTGTAAAAATACCCCTGGCAAGACGGAGCCTGACCTGACATGTTAATTATATTTCCAAACCCAGAAATGATTTGTTGGACGTGGCTGTTTCCTGCAGGATGCTGTGGCGGCAGCCAGATTCCAGCACAAATGGAAAGCCACCAGCAACAGTTGCACTGCTTGTAGCCAACACTGACTGTTTTAGCCAACAGCGGCCCAGGGTGGGCTTGGCTGCTCTGCACTGCCCCACCTGAGCCATCTGTGACCCCAGAGCCGAAAATGGCAGCGCCCAGGACTCCCTGCCCCTGGCCAAGGGCCACGGCACCTTCTGGGGTCCATGCCAGCCTTGCATCTACCTGCAGAGCCGCTGCCTGGCACTGCGTGGTCACCCCTGGCTTGTTTGGAGTGCAATGACACATGGCTTTGCCTGGGCCTCCTAAGAGCATCTGTATTTTCTGTCTCCCAGGGAGTCCCTAGCAGCCGTTTGCTCATTACCCTTTTGCATCCTGCTGGAGGGGGCGCAAATGGACAAGCGATATGTGCAGCCCCCGGGTGGCTCCTCCAGAGTCTCGGAATCACTATCAGGCACACCTGCCAACAGGGGCAGCGGGGAGAGAGCAGCCAGGCCCAGGGACCCTCCCAAAGCTAGGTCATGCTCATGTCTGGGTGCCAGGGTGTTCAAAATGATTGAAGTCCTAATCGCCAGTGGTGTGTCCTGGGGCAGGAGAACCCTGTGGTGCTCAGAGGTCATGCGACTTCCCGAGGACCACATAGAGGATTCAAAGATTTCTCAGAGTCCCCCCACAATGCTGCATCTCCCTGACTGCAGAAAACGCTGGCATTGCCAAGACAGGCTGTCTGGAAACAGGCCTGCTTCCACAAGGCCGGCCCAGGCCAGCCCCTGCCAGCACCAAGGACTGCTCTGCTGTTTGCTAGAGGCGAAGGTGTGACTCTGAGCCTTTCTGTCGACAGAGCTGCACCTGTGAAAGCCATGTGACCTTCCCAGAGGCTGCAGAGTGTGGCTTCCAGGGACCTGGTCTGCGCGGAGATGCCTTAATGAAGTACTAAGCACGTATCGAACTTCACTTACATTCACTGCAGCCGGGAACGGTCTCCGAGGACAAGGAAGATACCCACATTTCCAGGGAATGGAAATTCCAGCTCCGGTTCATTTTGAGGGTGATGATTCTCTCCTCCGAGGTACATAATGAGGCAGCCCACTCGGAGAGCAAGCCTAGGCGGGAGGGGCGCCGCCTCCCGGGGCTGGAGAGCAAACTTGGGAAACGCTGGCTTCACACTAGACAAACGAGTCTTTTGTTTTCCTTCATTTTTAATTAGCCTCCGTTTTAATGACCTAAGTTAATAAGTGTCAAAAGGTGCGAAGCACAACTTGGCTTTGCCTTCAGGGGAGGAATTCAGCAGCACAACGGCTCTGCCGCCTCTGGATGGGGTCCCTGGGCACCTGCCTGCCAGGGACAGGGCAGAGGGACCATGCAGATAGACCATGGGCCACACAGCCTCCCCCACAGTCCCATGCCAGCTCTCTCTGAACCACGCCTCTCACAGTCTCGCTTCGTGTCCCTCCTTCAGCTGCAAATTCATCTGAGCAGCTGCCTGCCTTTCTGTAGCAAAGCAGACAAGACCAACGCAGGCAGCGGGCAGCACCATCCCAGAAGCTGGGAGAAGACAGGTCGCCCGCCTCAGAGGGGCGTCTGGGTGCCTTCTCCCTCTGCCACCTGCAGTGCCATGGGACTCCCGTCACTGCCTCATTGCCCTTTGCCTCCTCCACCAGCCTCGCCTCAACCACACAGGTAATGGGAGGAGAGGCGGGAGCAACCTGAGGCTCTTGACCTTTCCCCATCTGTCCTCTCTGGGACCGGGTACTATCCAGGCATGTGTGCGCATGCCCGTGTCCTGCTCTGGCTCCTGGTGGGCTTGGAAGTCACGTTCCACTTTGCATCTATTAGCTTCTGAGGCAGAAAGCTGCCACCGTGAGCATTACAAAGCTCTGCTGAGCGGCTGAGCCGGCATTCTGTGGCCCGGCAAGCAGACGCCACAGGTGTGGTGCGGCCGAGGCCAGCACACGCAGCTAGGATGGCTCGCCGGGCCGAGCAACCATATTAATTGTGTGGCGTTTTATAGCTTGTATAAATATTCCCAAGGCTCAGCGCCAACCACAGCACTCCCATTTGTTTATGATCAAACAGAGCAACTAAGCAGGAGTGGTCGGAGCTGAGTCAGGGATCTGCCAGCACTGTGTCAGGCAGCAGACAAGCCCCACACCCCATAAAACACCACAGCCGCTCACACTGGATCCCAGGCAATGCTGGCACGGCCATTGCAAACATCAGCATTGAAAGTCACCGGGCTGGTGTGCTGAGGGGTCTCGATTCCTGGGGATGCACAAAACAGAGAAGTTCTGCCCAAAACCTTGCTGGCAAACACCCCACCTTCCCAGGGAATGCTCAACTACGTCCTGCGCTACACTAGAAAGTCAAGGTGAACGGAAGAGGCTGTGGCTGTGGGCTTAAGAGGCATTTCTGCATAGACACCGTAAGTAAGAGCAGGTTTGGGGCTAGGGTTGCTCGACGCAGGTAATTTCCATAAAAATTAATATTCTCGACTTTACTGGAACTAAATAATTAAGGAAGAAAGTATATTACAATAATAAAATTATCAACAGAATTCTGACAAGCAGTCATGTGCTTGTAAATGAAATTTATTTAGGTGCCACTCAAAACATTGTAATTAAGAGGTACAGAATGCATTACCAGATGGTCCCCGCTTAGTGTCTGCCTTCTTAAGAGAAGTGGAGATTAGCAGCCCAGACAACACCTGTGGGGGACACCGGCTCTCCCACCCCGTGGCAGCACTGCTCCATTCCTGATCCGATCCATGGCTAACGTGCTTGGGCAGGCAGCAGAAGATGGCCCAAGAGCCTGCCGCCCACACGGGAGACCTAGATGGAGTTCCTGGCCCCAGGCTTCCATCTGACCCAGCCACAACCATCCCAGCCACTCAGAAAGTGAACCAGCAGATGGAAGATCTCTGTCTCTGTCACTCTGCCTTTCAAAGAAACAAAGAGAGGGGCCAAGATGGTCTCAGGGGGTGGAGTGTCTTTGTTTCCACAGAAGCTGAGAGCAGACCCTGATGCTGCGGCCTGGAGTCTGATCCATCAGCAACAATGCAGGCTGGCATCTTCATGCCCGAGTAGCCCAGGCCTTGGCATGCTCTCTGCCCCACCTGTGGGGTAGCTGAGTAGGACTTTGGGTCCCAGCCCTTGGCCCCACCCTCCTGCAGGTGCAGACCTGGGCAGCAGGGAGGAAGGCCCGGGTGCTCCTGTCCAGACCACTCATTAGGAGGCCTGCACTGGCTTTCCACCTTGACCTCCCCCTTGTGGGGATTTAAGAAGTGATGGAAAATCGCTCTCTCCCTCAAATACACAATAAAAATGTTTTCGAAAGGTTAAACTGATACATGGTGTATCGGGTTAAACCTCTCCCTGTATTGCCAACATGCCATATGGGCATTGGTTCGAGATCCGGCTGTTCCCATTCTGATCCACTCCCTGCTAACGCACTTGCAGCAGCAGAGGCCAGCCCAGTATCTGGCCCTTGCACCCACATGGGAGACACAGAAGCTCTGGTTTGGCCCAGCCTGGCCGTTGCGGCCATGTGGGGAGTGACCTACAAAATGGGAGACCTCTCTCTCTTTCTCTTTCTCTCTCTGCTTTTCAGGTAAATGCAAAATCAAATTAATCTTTTAAAAAAGATTAAGTTTCTCAGTGCCTTCTCCCCTTCTCTTTCTCTCATTACCCTTTCCTTTTGTGCCTTGCCGCCAGCCCCATCTTGCCTGCCCAGTCCGCTGGCCCCCTCCCCACTGCCTGCCACCTTCCCTCCTGGAGCAGCAGGCTGGCAAAGGTAAGGATTTAGCCGCTGCAGCAGAAAGGACTGAACAAGCAGGAAACTGCCTGAGGGGGGGCGGAGGGTAAGCACCTGTGTCTGTGAGGGAGCACTGCTACAGGGAAAGTTGGCACAAGGGAAAGTTCGAGGCTGTTTCAAGTTGGGAACAATGGGTTCCACAAACAGGGAGACAGGTCAACACAGCCACATCCACACTCTAGTCCCCTGGCCTGTCCACCCGGCCCTACTGTGTGCCCTGAGAAGGGGGGCAGCCCCTGGCACTACTGGGTGCACCCCAAACCAGGTCTTAGTTTCAAAGGACCCGTCTCACTGAAAAAGACCCGGCCTTGTTGGAGAGTCTACAAGATGCAGACAGCACAGCTGAAGGTTGAAGGTGCAAGTTTGATGGGATAATTTGATCAGCAAAATGAAAAGCAGCAGTCATGAAGAGTAACCCATGAAATAAAGTAACGGCTTAGGTTACTGTGTGTGGAATAAAACGGGGACACACTTGCATAAACAAACAACCAGGGAGAAAAAACAAACTGCCGAATGCCAGCTGAACACTGCCGAAGAAACACCAGAGGCAGAAAACTGCCAAGCAGCAAGTGTCATAACAATCAATGCGTCAAGAGACATTGAGGGATGCCAAACGGGGTGGGCAGACGGGAAACTACAAACATCGAGGGATGCCAAACGGGGGGGGCAGACGGGAAACTACAAACATCGAGGGATGCCAAACGGGGGGGCAGACGGGAAACTACAAACATCGAGGGATGCCAAACGGGGGGGGGCAGACGGGAAACTACAAACATCGAGGGATGCCAAACGGGGGGGCAGACGGGAAACTACAAACATCGAGGGATGCCAACATCGAGGGATGCCAAACGGGGGTGGGGCAGACGGGAAACTACAAACATCGAGGGATGCCAAACGGGGGCAGACAGGAAACTTGGGACCGTGCATATGATGACATACTTTAGCTTTTCTTTCTAATCACAAGCTTAGCCCTCCATCCACTAAATAAAGAACTCAACAAGCAGTGCAGACAGAAGCCACTGTCTTCAGCAGCGTCAGGCGGGAGCCGGGAGGGAGAGAGGGTGTGGTGTGTCATTATGCTCTCAAAGCTGCATTATAATATATATGAAATTTTTCCCTTTGTGGAAATTTCTTAAAAGTTAGAAAGTAAAGAAGCAGTGCTGCTCTGTACACCCCGAAGGGTCTCCTTTCATCAGAGGGCCTTGGGGGAAGGGGCCCCTTCCAGGCACAGGCCCCCGGGCAGTTGAGAGCCGCAAGGGAACCGCACCAGGTCCTGCACACAGTGCTTCCTGAGCTGTCCTGTGACTGCACAAAGCACCCTCTGCCAAATGGTGGAGGACCTTCAGCAAGACAAGCGACCTGTGTCCTCCATGCTGCCCAGGTCACCAGCCCATGACCGCCACCACTGCCCAAGTGACCAGCCCGTGATGGCCACTGCTTTCCCAGGTGTGAAGCTCAAACCGAGGGCCTCCTGAGCCTACTGGGTGCAGGCTGGGCCCCACAGGTCCCTGTTCAAGAAGAGACTTGACTGTAGTGTCTGGGAGACAGGTGTGGGGGAGACCTGAGCTATTCTTGCCAAGCCATTGCCTTTGACATAAAAGCAGAAACAGACATTGGCCTAGCACTTAAAATGTCACTCAGATGCTCCCACCCCACGCTGCAGCACCAGGGTTCAACCTTGGATCGTGGTGTGTGACTCCAGCTTCCTGCCGAGGGGGACCCGGGAAAGCAGCCATCATGCAGGAGGCATGGATTGAGGGCCTGGCTCCTGGCTTCAGCCCTGTCACCACGGAGGCAGATGGGGAGTGAGTAGGCAGAGGGTAATGCAGTGTCCTTCTCTACTCTCAAATAAAAATAGGAAAGGGAGGGAGGGAGGGAGGGAGGGAGGGAGGGAGGGAGGGAGGGAGGGAGGGAGAGAGGGAGAGAGGGAGGGAAGGAAGGAAGGAAGAAGGGAGAAGAGAAGTGTTGTGAAGTGTGGTCTTTGCCATCAGGAGACAGAAGTGAACGACCAGCCAATATCTCCAGGATCGGAGGGCAGAGGGGACTCAGGAGAGAGGGTGAAGACAGGGCAGGCATGACAGGTTCTGTCCTGGCTTCCAGGCCCCACCATCTGGCCTGCCAGGCTTCCCTCATGCCTGCAAAGAACACGGCACTGAAGTAGTAGGGGCGCGTGGATCTGACAGTCACCCAAGAAGCAAATGCCCAGAGCAGGCAGGACGGGGCTGAGGCCTCGAGACCAGCAGAGGAGGAGGCCCTGGGGCTGCAAGCTGTGGGTGTCCAGCACAATGAAAGACCCCTAGAGGGTAAGTGTCCCTGGGAACGGGGAGAGAAAGGTCCCAAGAGAATGGAGAGGAGCACCCCAGACTCAAAGGAGCCTAGGCCAGCCTCCACCCTGACCATAGAGGGAAGCCGTGACAGCCTTCTCTAAGGCATTTGGTCTTTAGGTTTATTTCAGTTCTATTTCAGTTACGTGTGGGGAACCCAAGCCCACTCCCACACAAGGGGGCCACCAGGGGGTCTTATTCGACACTTCTCCCTCTCCCCTGGTTGTTCAAAGTGGGTGCTGAAATACTGCATGGGTGAATCCTTGCAGGGAACAGGCATGGCCTGGAACATGCTTTGTCAGCATAGACCTAGCAACCTTACATGTGTAGGCAGTACACCAGCCCCAAGCCGCCGTGCAGGCCAGAGACTACCTGCCCATCTACCTGATTCCCCTTAAAACAGCAGCGTGATTTGGGGTCGGTCGGGGTGCAGGAGGAGACCAGGACACTTCCCACGCTTTCTCCAGGCTGGCATCTGGACTCAGTCCTCTGGCCTTGGGGCCCTCCCAGCGGTAGGGCTTGGCTGTGCTGCTCTTGGTGTGCCGACTCCCTCTCAGCTGATCTACGAAAGAATTCTCTCTCCCCTCTGCCAGCCTCAAGTGCAAGAAGTGGCCTCCGTCTCCCCTGTGTGCAACACAGGGGCTGGCATCAAGGCAGGATGTGCGGACCCTCAGGTTCATTCCACTTCCCAGGGCTGCCCCTGCCCCTCACAGAACACACTCTCACTGTGGTTCCCCAATGCGCTGCCTTCAGACACCTGCTCACAGAGTGCCAGATGTGGGCACAGCGGGCCAGCCCCGCCTTCCTGCCTGCCGCTCTTGTGTCTACGGTCCCAGCTCAGTGTGCATGCTGCCAACCGCAGTGCCCTGCAGTGTGCCAGGGCTTTCCTCTCTCATCACTCAGAGCCTTTGACTCACAGCTTCATCAAGAACCCTGGCTCCCACACCTCTCCCACCAGCGTAGCAGCCCCTGGGGTTCCCTGGCCAGGACATTGTGAACAGCGGCCAGGGCTCACAGCTCTGGTGACCGAGGCCTGGCGCAGGCCTTTGCAGGAGACAGTGTCTGGTTTTGACCCTTGCTAAGTTTTCTGAGTGAGGGGAGCGTGTGGGAAGGTGCTTGGAGATCAGCAGGCATCCCTCAACTGCCAAAACCCAAGGGCAGGCTAGCCACTGCATGAGGTGCAGGCATCCCAGAGGGGCCACAGTTTGAGTCCCGGCTGCTCCGCTCCTGATACAGCTCCCTGCTAATGCACCTGGGAGACCAGTGGAAGGAACTCCAAGTGCATATGTCCCTGGGCCCATGTGTGAAGCCCAGAAGAACCTCTTGGTTCCAGGCTTCGGAGCAGCCCAGCTCTGGCCATTGTGGCAACGTGGGAAGTGAACCAGTGGTTGCAAGATCTTTCTCTCTTTCTAATTCTACCTTTCATATCTATAAACAACCAGAAGGATTGAATGACCAGCTTGTGAGGGAGTCCTTCCCTGAAGTCAGCTGTGCCCACCATGTCCTCAAGCGTGTGTCCTCGTCCCAAACACTGCCCCCTGCCCCAGACGCATCTTGGCAGCAGCCGGTCTGAGACCACACCTCTGCCATCACAGCACCCTGTCAGCAGCCACCGCTTGTCTTAATTAGACGGCCCATCCCGGGTCATAGTAAACGGCCAAGAAAGATCCTTCCAGAAGCTGGCGCAAGCCACTGCCTGTAGATCATCTGTGAGCTCCAGGTGTCTGCTGCCTCACCGCCTTTCACGTTCGAGCCCGCCACTTCCCCTGCACACACGATGCTGAGCGAGGTCAGAGAGCAGGCGCTGTGCGTGAAAGATGTGAAAATTTACTGCAAATGAGACAAGAGCAGTAAATTCATTTTTATTCAAATTACTGTCACCATCCATTACCGCGTCTCCTGTAAACACTGCGTTTCAGACAGAGTGACGGCATATTATTATTTGTGAGATTATACTATTATTAAGCTATTAACATGTCACCCCCGCTTGAAACAATGAGTCAGCTGGGTTCTGCATAATAGGACAAGCCAGGGAGACAAGCGGAGGTGATGGAAAGGTTCGTCTCACAACGCAGGCTGGCAGAGAATGACAGCTAGCACTTACAGGCGCCGTCACGAAGGGCCTGTGCATTTCTGTTTGGGGACCTTTGTCATCGTGTCATTTGCCCCAAAGACTACGCTGTCTGTCTACGTCACACACATCTCACCCCATGTCAGTAATTAGTCTGAATTCTTGCTTCAAACCTAAGACACAAGGAGGCTGGGCTGGAAGAGCCACCATTGCCATCCCCTGGTTAAGCTGCCACGGCTGGGACACTCGTGCTAGGCGAGCGCCCATGGCACTGGTGGGGTGGAGGATGCTTGGGCGCTCTGAGCATCCGATGCACAAAGCGTAAGCTGCGGCCCTCGGTGATGCCCCACTGTGGTTTGGAAGCCTCTGCCGCCCGTTCTTGTGGGTTTGCCGCAGACTAACAATCAGATGTCAGCGATCCTCGGTCCCAAAGCTACCAGAACTTTCTTTTATCTTAAATAAATGCTTGCCACCATCCCCCATCAGAGCCAGCCGGGCCCAACCTGGTCAGCTGTAGGCGTGTCAGCCAGATGCTGTCTCTTGAGGGCCCAGGATGTTGTCATTGTCTTCTGAGCTCTGTGTCCGTGCCCAGAGGACAGAAGACACCGCTGGCAGGAACGAAGGACACAGTGGCATCCCCTCCCCAGGCTCGAGCCTTCACGCAGCCCTGGGAGTCTGAGCTCAGCCACCCCCCGCGAGGCAGAGTGGGGTTCGCTTTCTTCTTTCAATGCCTCACAGGCTGCTTTGGACAAAAGTGACCTTTCAGGAAGTCAAGCCGAGGGCACGTGTTGGACAAGTTTGGCTCTGAACTAGCCGGGAAGGGAGCTTGTGAAGTGGAACAAACGGAGGGATGCATACAAGAATGACTAATGATGACGCGTTGGGCTTGATGAAAAAGCAACAATTACAAGCGCAGCGCAGAAGGCTCACAGCCTCAAAGGCTGTGTCTCGGCGAGGAATTCACTCAAAACTCCGGAGCTGGCTTGGGCCTCCTTGGCGGCCGGCCTGTTAGAAGTGCCTTTCCACAAACGGTACCCTGGGCAGGAGGAGGCGACTTTGAAATCTCAAGCCTCTGGGTTGCACGTGTTGTTTGTCAGAGTCTGCCCATGCAATTAGGACGCTGAGAAATCTTCAGAGCATGAGCCCTGGCAGGCTCCGACTCCCATCTTTCCCTGCCTGTAAGACAGCCTCGTTCTGCCCACACCGCTCTAGGGAGCTGGCCAGCGCAGGAAGCGTTGGTCCTCACCGTTGCCCTTGCTGCTTCTCTCCTTCCTGCCAGGTGTCTCCCTGCTCCCCTCTCTCTCACCCAGGGAAGGCCATCAAGCTCCCACAGCCAGGAGGGCCTTACAGCTTCCGGGACCCATTTTTCAAGGTCTATCCCAGAGGAAGACTCAAGAAATCTTGTAGCTGGTTTTCCTAGGGTTGCCAAGGTGCAGGTATGTACCAGCCCCAGGTGGCCCAGCTCGATCGCAGCACCCCAACTCGCACTGACTCGTCTCTCGGTGTCTGTCCTGGGCACACAGCACACCCAGCTCTCTTCCTGCATACTCGGTGGCTGCGTGCACTGGCATTGATGGAGTTCCATAAAAGGCACTGAATGCCCCACCCTGTCCTGTGTCCAAATGATTGCCCTAACTTTGAGAGGAGCAAGTGAAGCAAGCACTTTATACAGGGAGTGTCTGCCAAGATGCTGGACATGCACAGTATAGACACAGAGATCACTGCAATATGGACATGTTCGAGATGACGCTCCTGGCACAGGGTGTATGTCTGGCCAAGCTGACTTCACCACTGGAGCTGTTCCACCTGTTCTCAACAGAAGGGCGAGGTCCCTGTGTCCCCATGAACAGGAACGCAGTCGGCAGCCCCGGGCTCTGCTGTGCCCACAGGAAATGGCTGCCCAGAGGTGCTATGCAAAGTGAGCACACCCTTGCACAGGCGAGGCAGGGATGGCATGGGTGCTGTGCTCCAGCTCTGGCTCTGACGGCAACACCTGCTCCTCTGCCTGCACATTGATGGCCAGTCTGGGTGGAAAGCCCCACACCCACCCAAATGCCCCCTGTCTGGCCTAGGTGGACAGGCTGGGGGTAGGTAGCTGCTATGATTTGAACATGATTTGGCCCCCAGTTCATGTAGATGTTTGAACGACAAGAGTTTATGGGAACAGTTAATGGAGTCATGCTAATAATTGATGAGTTTGGATGAAGATTTGATCCGGGACATGGCACAATGGCTCAACTGACTAATCCTTGCAAGCACCAGGATCTTATATGGATCCCCGTTCATGTCCCAGCTGCTCCACTCCCCATCCAACTACCTGTTTGTGGCCTGGGAAAGCAGTGGAGGATGGGAGGTCTTTAGGACTTGTGGGCGTGGCCTTGGGAAGCAGTCTTGAGTCTACTTTCTGGGCTTCTGACTCACCACACACCAAGTCTTCCATAGACCCTTCCCCACTGTTAGACTACAGCCTCAACAGACGCCAGGCAAACTGGACGACCAGCCACAAGCCACAACAAGCCTTCACCCCGCAGAAGTGACTATTTCTGCATGATGTCATCCAAGGAATGAAAAGCTGACAGTCCCAGAGAAGTGAGGTTGTCACAGTGAACGATATTTTGAAACATGGAGGAGCCTTTGGGGCGTTTCCCTGAAAAGGTTGAAGCAGTGTGGCAAAGCAGACGAGAGCAAGCCTAGAAGTCGGTAAGCTGAGCATGACAGGTCATTCGAAAGAACACTGGTGGATCCATGCACAGCCCAGGCCACGTCGATGAGACTCAGCTGGAAATGAGGTTCTAACAGGAACTGGGCAAAGGTCACCACGTTACGTGGTGACAAGGAGCCAGGTTGCGTGTCCCCATGCTGAGGCTTACAGCAGGGGCTGGTGGAGTTGCACAGGTCACCTAGGCTACAGTGTGGTGTCATTGGTTCCTACAGGTGAGTCTTACAGAGAGAAACAGGCACAAGAAGGAGTCAAAGATTAGCAAAACATCCACCTGACCGCGGAAGGGGCGGGCAACGAGGCAACAGAATCGCTTGCTGAAGACGTTGGAACTGAGATGGAGCTGTGTGCCAGCGGGTGGGACCCCACGGGTCTTGCCAACAGCTGTGTGCCAGCGGGTGGGACCCCACGGGTCTTGCCAACAGCTGTGTGCCAGCGGGTGGGACCCCACAGGTCTTGCCAACAGTCCCTTCCACCACTGGCCCATCAGACTCCCAAGTGCAGATTGGGGTGTGTAGGGTGGCATGTCTGTGCCATCACCACCGGGTTGCCCACAGCCCATATAGAGGTGACTCGTGCAACCCCTGGCTACTCCGCCTTGGTTCTAGGTTCCCGCTGATGTACTCCCCGTGGGGCAGCAGGCGAGGCAGGAGGTACTCGGGGCCCTGGGACTTCGGTGGATGCTGTGAGTGGGACATGAGTCTCCGGGAACGAGGTTGGGGAGAATGCTTCAATTTGAACACAATATTGCTTCCTAACTCACAGAGATGTTTGAATCCCAAGCCTTCATGAACAGTCACTGGAGTAATGCTAGTGGCTGGTGCATTATGGGTAGGGACGTGATCGGCCTGTGATGTCTGCCTGGAGGTCTTTGGGTCCATGCAGGCTTACCTAAAGGTGACCCTTTCTGTAGGCCAAGGGGGCAGCTCTGTGCCCTCTGCTTTCCCTACTTCCAGCCTCTGCCCTCAGCAGACCCCAGGCTGATGGTGCTGCTGATGCTGGCCTGTGACCCCTCCAACCGTGATACAACATAGAGCTTGATTCTCCGTAACTAGCTTCTCTCCAGTATTTAACAAGAAGCTCATGGAAGGCTCTCCAGGGTCAGGCTACAGATGCCTGAGTCTGGAAGTCTGGCTGAAGCTCTGAGACTTAGCACATTCTGCTTTATCTAGAGATGAGGTCTCTCAAGAGGAGCAAGGCCGTCCCATCAGCAGAAGTGGTACTGTGATTATGGGTTAGTGTGATGGCCATGGCCGGCTATTCTGGCAAAGTGAGTCACATCGTGGCAATGGGAGTGACTTCTGAGCACCAGAGCTTGAACCCCGGGTCAACCGCATGCCCCCTGGGAGTAGGGCATTTAGCTTCACTTTCATGTTGGAAAGTAAGGGGCATACCGGCCACCTCTATAAAGCATTGCCACATGGAAAGCCAAGCCTAGAAGGCCCCTCCATCAGCCGGTGTGTACCGGCACTTGGGCCTTCTGAGGTCCGTGCACCAGCCAGCCACAGAGCTGGGGCATGTTGTCATGTTTGCTTTAGAAAGAAACTACAGGGGCTGGGTGCTGTGATGCAACAAGTTAAGTTTTTGCTTGCAATGCCACCATCCTGAATGAGAAAGTCAGGGAGACCCAGTGCTCGGTTTCCAATCCAGCTTCCTGCTGATGGACCTGGGAAAGCAGCAGAACACAGCCCAAGTGTGCGGTCCTCTACCACCACCCCATGTGAGACCTGGATGGAACTCAGGGCTCCTTCCTCCTGGCCTAGGCCCAACCATTGTGGCCATCTGGGGGAGTGAATCAGCAAAATAAAGCCCCCTCACTTCTCCTCTCTTCTCTCCTCTCCTCTACTCTTTTTCCCCTCTCACCCCTCCCCTCCTGTTTTTCCTTTTCTCTCTCCTCTTCTCTCTCCCTTTCAAAACAAATAAAATAGACATAAAAAAATAATAAACCCAGGGGCCAATTTTGCAGTATATCATAAAATCACTGCTTGCAATGCTAGCATCCCATTTGGAAGCCAGTTCATGTCCTGGCTGTTCCACTTCCAATCCAGCTTCCTACTGATGGCCTGGGAATGCAGCAGGAGCTGAACCAAGTGCTTGTGTCCCTGCTACCCTAATAGAACACATGGAAGAAGCCTCTGCTTCCTGGGTTCTGCCTGACCAAGTCCCAGAAACTGGCGCCATCTGGGAGATCAACCAGCGGGTGGAAGATTCCTGTCTCTCCTTCTCTTCCTGTCTCGGTAACTCTGACTTCCAAATAAATAAATCTTTCCAAAAAGCCACACATTAGTTCTTTGCAAAACAGTTCAGTTCAAGAAGCAAGACTATGCTTACGAATTTAATTTCTGAAGGCACACAGATAATTCTATTAAAAGTATTTAATGCAGAGTGCGTGATAACCCTGCTGGGCAGATTGTATCCCTGGGAGGACCCAGAAAGAATTGGCCACATCATTTCTTTTCTCTAAGCATGGCTCTTCCTTCACAATGAACATGGTGCCGGAAGCTGTACAGAGCTTGGCCAGCACCTGGCACAGTGGCCACATCATTGTATTGCAGGCAACACAACTTGTAGAACAACATTTGCTCCTTGTATGATGGTGCATGGGAAACTGAACTGAGACAGACCACACAAGTGCTTCCAGAAGGATTTGTCCCCAATCTCTGGGGAGGATTAAAGACCAGCCAAGGACAACCGCAAAATAATGTGTGCATGTCTAAGAGGCCCAGGTGGGAGTTCTGAGGTAGGAGTTGTGGGAGTAGTGCTAACAGCTTAAGTCAGGAGTCAGGAAGCAATGGTGGCCCATCGGCCAAACCTGGTCCCATCTGTTTTTGTCAATTTGTTTAGCTTAGTCTATGACTACTTTCATACCACAACAGCAGAACTCAGTTGTTGCTTCACGAACCATGTGGCCTGTGAAACTGAAAAGAAAAACTCCAAAGAGAAAAAGTTGGCAAACCTTAGTGTGAAACAGATAAACTGAGGCCTGGGGCCATACAGGACTCAGGGCCTAGCAAGTGTACTGGGTCCTCAACCTGCCTAAACTCTGCTGCGTCGTTCTGTAACTCTGAAGGTGGGGGACCCAAGATGCTGAAGAACGGCATGACTCACCCAAGGACCAGGGGCAAGCGGGCATCTGCAGGCCCGCCTCAGGCCGGTTGCACACACTAGGGACATGGGTCCTCATTCTGCAGGAATATACTTCCAGGCTTCCCCAAAGTGGACAGTACCAATGTCCAGCAGCACCAACTCGGTGACCACAGTAGGATGCGTCCCTCACTGTGCCTTGCTCAGAGCCTGCGCCCCAGGCAGAAGGAGTGCATGGTTCTGCAGCAAGGCATGGGCCCACCTCTGACAGGCCAAGGAGATCAGGAGATCTAAGACGTGAGGATGGACTTGACCTGGCCTTTCTCCTAGACAAGGGGGCATCTCTGGAAGTGCAGTCCTCCTCCCACCGTGCGAGTTCTGGGGAGCTCGGTGCAAGAGTGAGGGAGAGCGTGGCAGGGAAGGGCAGTGCCCAGGCTCTGCCGGCTTTTGCTCCAGTGTCTGCGACCCCTGCCAACACCAGACAAGAAGGCTTGAGACGGAATAGTGCTTAACCCACTTGCCTGGCCACGAGAAAATATGCAATGCTTTAAAAACAAGGCAGCGGGTTTTCATTCTGCGTCACAAACTGCCATTGTCTAAAAACAACAACAAAAACCATCTGGAATAGAGCTGTCGCTACAGAACAAGGAGACACTGTTTCCTGAATTGCTTGAGAAGGAGAATTGGATGGTGAGCTTCTTCCCTTGGCCTCTTGTGTCATAAGGAAGTGGGCAGACAGACAGCTGAGGCGCTATGGCATCAGAGTGCACTTCCATGCGGCCCACATGGTGGAACTGAGCATGCAACGCGTGAGCTGTGGTCAAAGGAACACCTCCCCCACCCATTGGGCCAGGCTCGAAGTCCCCGTGAGATCAGAGACTGGGGGAACTGAGAACGGGTGGTCAGAAAACCAAGAGAGAATGCACGTGTTCCTATTAATGCCCCGCTCAAGTTTGAGCCGAACACAAATAACTTTCATGCGGGCCCACTTCCTGAGCCACTTCTCACCTGGTGTCTGCAGCTAGACCTGAGCGGCTGCTACAGAAGCCTCTTCCATGAACAGGCTATAGTGGTGATAGTTCCACAGTCAAGCTCTAGAACAGTCTGCTTGGGCAAGAGCTTCTGTGAAGGCCTGTCCCGGAAGAATCCTGGCTGGAAATTTCTTTCCTCTTCTTTCGCTGCAAGTCTCATGGCAGTCTTGCCCAGCTCAAGCTCAGTGTAAATGGCTGCTGAGATCTTGACAGCCTGGGATGTGACAGGTGCACAGGATAAGCCTCGGGCACAGCACAGGTATGGACCAGGTGATGACAGCAGCTGACAGGGGGAGACTCAAATAACAGGCTGAAAACTCACTTTTTGGCAGGTGGGCACATCTCAGCACCAGGGCCTGTTGGTGTCTACATCTGATGTCCTGGTGCCAGGACTGTGCGGGGGCTGTGCTGAACAGCCGGCTCTGTCCCCCAACACGATGGTGGGCGCTCAAGCTCCCTACACTGACAACAGTCACTGAACCAGCAGCAGAGACAGCCACAAGTCACTGATCCAGCACTCTTGGTGTGCAAGAGCCCAAGGCTGGCGACCACTTGTCTGAATTCCACAGCATCCTTAGGGGACATGGGCATCGCCATTCTCCTGCCCCAACCACCTCTGAACTCCGTTCCAAGTCCATGCAGAGCTGCCCACACCATCATCACAGCACCTGGCACTGCCAGCCTGCAATGGCACCCAACTCACAGCACCTTGTTCATGCCAAAGTTACCTCAGGATCTGGCAGTTGACATCGGCTGCCCACCCAGTGATTGTTCAGGAAGTGGGCTTCAGGCACATTGGAGTCCCCCAGGTCTGTGCTGGGGCTTCCTCCCACCATCCCACCCACGGACCCTCCCATGGGGTCCAACTTGTGAAATGCACCATATCCCTCCCCAGCCGTCATGAGCTCGGGCTCACAAGTGCCCGTCACTGATTAGCCAACATTATTGCCACCATCCTGCTGGGCTTAGTGCTCAGAGGAGGGCATGCGCCTCCACTTGAAGCCAGCGGTCGCCAGGAGAATTGGCCATTTGCTAATGAGAAAGCCGAGGTTTTGCTGGTGCCATCTGGGACGCTCTTGCTGTGGGCTGAGATTAGGCGGAGGAGCTCGTCATAACACAGCGTATTAAGCAGGCAGTGACTGGTTATGGGCGCAGTACAACTTTTCATGTCTGCTGTCCGCCAGGAGCACAGCCTGAAACACCTCTTTCCACAGTATGAAACATAATAGCTTGTGCTCATTGCATTATTTCAAAAGCGGCAATGTGGTTCATAACTTTACATTTACTGCATACTTTTAAGCCACTTGACCCATATAAATATCGCTATAGAGTTGCCCCCAGTTATTAAATTCTTATTGCTTATAAAAGGGGCAACAGGAAGTATATAAGCTGCTGGCCGCAACGCGGGGAGGGCTGCCCGGAGCCCAGGAGCCAGCGGTGCCGAGGTGTGAGCTGTGCTCTCAGCTTCCAAGCTGGTGCTGTTCTGTTTTATTTTCCTTGCTGCTTGTAGGCTGTGGAGCAGCCTGCTTCCCTTCAGCTCAGAGAATTCTGTATTGACGTGGCGAGTGACATTTTGCCTTTCTACTAATTAAAATGGAACCTTGCTCTTGAAACAACTGGTTGAAAGGGTTGTGTTTTGGTATTATTATTATTACTATTATTCCAGCAGTACAGTGAGAACCGGTAAAAACAGGGCTCAAAGGCACGTCTCTCCCCCATACAAGGGAGGTGCACCGTCACCCTGACAAGTGCCACTGCCTTGTTGGCTCACGGCCCTCCCTAGGTGCTGCCATGGGCATGTGTAACCTGCCTCCTCTCACCCATGTCTTCCAGGGTGGGGCCCAGCATGGCTCCCTCCTGCCGCCAGAGGCTCTCTGCTGACCTGCACTTCACAGAGATCACACATGACCTTGAACACTTGCAGATGCCTCAAAAAAAAAAAAAAAAGGAACTCCAAAATCAATCCCCTGGGGCCCAGTGGGCTTGCCCCCCAGGCTGGAGGACTCAGTGGTCAGGCAGCTCATCCGACCTCCTCTCGCAACACCTGAAGGTCCAAGAATGTTCTTGAAAATCATGCTTTCAGAAACACTAAGGGTTCCGCGTGCCAGGGCTGGGGCCAGGTGGGTGTTTGGGCGCAGCCGCACTGGGAACCCCTGCATCCGGGGGACACATGAGCATGAGTGGCCTTACTTGACATTGCATAGGGCGGAGTCTGGCAACCTGGAGGTCCCTGCTGACAGCACAGCACCTTCTTCCTCCTGTCACTTTGCTCAGAGATGAAGGGAAGCTCCCCTAGCCCACAGCATCTCGCCAGCTGCCCTCCACCCCCCACTCCCGAAGCCACCAGGACCAGGACAGCAGCCTGCGACCTTCCCGCTCGGTGACAGGGCTGGGCTCCCCTGAGCGGTGGATGCTTCCTCTGATATTTGGAAAAGTGTCATGTTTTCTTTACAGAGAAAACTGTCAGGTTGTTGCTGGCATAAAATACAACACTTCCTCCGTCACGACTTCCTTGTTTGCTACAAAATGTCACCTGGGCGCAAGACATGCTTTTGTTTTGCTCAGAGCAACGCATGCTTAAGGTATTCAGATGTCGCCGAGAGAAGGGCGGCCAAGGAGCTGCTGCGTGAGCAGAGCAGAGAGGGGCTGGCCGGAGGCTGGGCTGGGTCAGCCAGTCCGTGTGAAAACCAGTCACATGTGTAGCCATGGCATGCTCTTCAGAGAGCTTCCAGAACAAAGTTCGCAGCTGCTGACCACAGCCCCATGGCTGGCCGAGCTGGTTTAAAAGAAACAGAGGCTGGGATGTGACTCCCACTGCCCAGTCATAGTCATCGGCCGCTGCCTGGGCTGAGCCGGGCACCGAGGACTCCGTTAGCTGGTCACCTGTGCGTGCCACCTGCAGTGTGTCATCACAGACCAGCCCTAGCCTGCCACCCCAGCCAGGATACCCCTGCACACCCTCACCCACCCCAGCCGGCCCCCATTTGTGGGTGCCACTCTTGGAAGCCCACGGCAGGATTAATGCCTAATAAACAGTGCCGGGAGTGATATCAGAAGGCAGCTTGAGGAAACACAGCCTCCGCACTGCATTCTTTTTGCTCCTTTGAAGACACGAAATAGGAAATCCTGTCCCCCTTTAAGCCTTACGCCTTGAAAGAAGTGCGAACATTTAAATCACATCTTTTTTTTCCTGCCGTGAACGTAACACATAAAACAAAAACAAAATGTGTGCAATCAGAGGCAGAAATCTGGTAAATTCAGCTGAGACCCCGCAAGTGGAGCTGCTGATAGACACGGCCCTCTTCGAGGGGCCCTTCCCTGGCCTTGCCGGGGCTCGGGCTGCAGCTAAAGGAACGGGAATGAATCCTATCTCCAGGATGACAAATGCAAGACAAATCAAGCCCCAGTGACTTCCTGCCTGCCATAGCACTTTTGCACGGGAGTTGGAGTCAAGTGAAAAATAGAAATAAAACCAGAGCCTAACCACAGGGAAGATTTATTCCTCCAGGAAACCTTGAGGGAGTATTTCCAGGTCGCCGTGGAAAACACAATCTCATCTCGGCTGGCAACGCCAGTCACTCGGCTCCTGGCATGCGGATGCGGCAGGGAGGCAGAAGGCAGCTGCGAGGTGCTGGGGGCTTTGCTTTTATTTTTTTTCTTAACTGTTTGCGTGATTTGAGAGCTGTGTCACCCATGTTCACAGCAGATTCTTAATCACCATTAAGGACAGGCCCGTCTCGGGGGCCTGGAACCAGCAAGCTCTGTGGCTATAGTGAAGGCAGGACTCAGAGCTTCCCTCCAACTGAGTGCCACATGCTCTCCGAGAGGGAAAATGCAGAGAGCGGGGGTCAAGCCCTCATTGCAAGGACATTCACTTCTTGCATTCATCCACATATACACTGTAGCTGTGGGCATAAGCCCCAGGCGACCCCGACCCTGGCTCCTACAGCTTTGGGTTGGATACAAATGAGCACACAGACAGGAATCTGGCCCGCGTGGAGGCTGCCCGGGCTGTTGGCCGCTTTAGTTTGGTGATGCCTTTCCTCCCTGGATGCCCAGCTAACACTCCTGACTGCACAGGGGCGGGTTGCGTGGCCACACGCCTGCCGGCTGCCTCCCAGGAAGGCAAACTCTCACGGTGAGGGCCAAGGACAGAGCCTGTGAGGTGCGCAGGGACCACAGGGGCACTGCACATGTTCACATCTTTGCCACAGTGATGAGGCACAGAGCACTGCTCGGCTCCACACCCAGCCAGGCCCTCCGCTGCCCACCAAGTGCAGAGGGTTCCCAAATGCACCACGGACACCTGACCTCAGACAAGGAGCCTGCTGCCAGCCACAGCTCTTTTCAGCCTAGATTCCACATTCAAACTCTTCTCTAAAGTCAGGCGTGTTTGGAACAGGAAAAGTAAATGTAAAATAAAACAAAGGAACTGCAAGCAGGGCCCCCTGAGCATGGAGGGGATTCTCTGCCTGGCACCGGCCTCTGCAGAGGAGTGAAGTCCACCTGCCAGCAGACCAGCCACGGTGCTGACCTGGCCGCTGGCCTGAGCCTGACCTGGAGACAAACTTCTCCCCAGCAACTCCCTGGGGCTTCTCACTTCAGACTCTGGTCCCGCCTCCCCACTGCCTGATGGCAATTAGAGAATTTCCTAGCAGAGGGAGGGCTGATGTTTACCTGCTCTTAGAAGGCTGCAGTGCCCACATAACTCACTCCAAGCCTCAAAACAGAACTTCGGGGGAAACCAACTTTCCCTGCGCCCCTGCTTGAACATTTGGGGGCAAGCACCCACCTTCTGATGGTAGGAACTGGTTTTCCTTATTGGCGTAATATATAGTACCGAATTCCAAAGGTTTCTGGTGCATTTCAGCTGTCACCTCCAGTCAAAACCATCCAGTTCAGCTATAAAAGAAAATCATAAATTTAACCTGACCCAACCAGGGGATTTTTAAGCAGCCACTGTGGTGTGTGTGTGTGTGTGTGTGTGTGTGTGTGTGTGTGTGTGTGTTTAATTCTCTATCCGTGAGGTCCGGATTTCAAGAATCACAATGTTGTTCGCTCACCCGGTTCTTGGGCGCACACGTAAAAATTCAACCCGAGGACTAGATGCTGTTCTAAGGGAGAGTTTGAGCTGTCGAAGCCGGGCCATGGGGGCACCGCTCAGGGCCCAGCCAGGGAAGGAGGGCAATCGGCGGGTCCTCGGTCCCCCAGCCCGGCCTGGCCACTGCGCCCGCCCGAGTCCCGCGCTCAGCGCCGGCCTTTGTAGAAGGCGCCTTTGTTAGGCGCGCTCGGCTCGCACCCGAGGACATGGCCGGCCTTGCAGCGCCGCCCTCAGGCGGCCGGGGCGCCGGGCAGAGCGCACTGACCTTTGGCGCCGCGGCCAAGGTTATGCACAGAGCACTGGCTTGTTTCCTTTGCGAGTTGCAAACTCGGAGCTCAGCCACGCGTTTGGTGCGCGCACCGACTGCGCCCCAGCAGCCGAGGGACACTGGGGCGGTGGCCGCAGCTCCCCGCGCGCAAGCGGCTTCTGTGCAGCGCACCGCTCTCACCGCGCCGGCCGAGGCTGCTCGGGAAACCACGGCCGTGGCTGCAGGCTGGGCTGCTGGAGAAGCGGGGAGGGGGTCCGCTTCTCTGGCCTCACCTGGGAGCCTGGTGGCGCCGGCCAGCGCGGGGCCGCGATCGATGGCGCGAAGGGCTGATGGCCACTGGGCGTTTTGATGGATATCAATGTAAAAAAAAAAAAAAAAAGAGTCCAGATTGGTTCACAGTGGACCTCAAACCATGTCAGCTAAAACCAAAGAGACAAAAAAGTGACAGCTGCGGAGAGCGCGCGGCAGGCAGTCAGCGGGCCTGTGATTTATTGTCCCATCTGCCTTGCCGCGGAGAGGACAAGTTCCCCCTGATTTGGTTAAAATGAAAAGGACCTCAGAGAGCGCGACGTGGGTTTTGAAAATGTGCAGAAACTTTTTTTTCCTGATTTATGTTTCTTTTCCCCTTTTCACAAAGTCCGGGAATTCGGCGGGGGAAGAGGGTCCCCCAGAGCGCAACGACCCCAATCCCCCACTCCGCCACCCCAGTCTAGGGCTGTGTGCGCCAGCGCCCGGAGCTCGGATTCTGGCCGGGCAGGGGCGGGGGCTCCCAGGGAGCTGGACCCCAACCTGGTCCCGGTCCAGGCTGCGCCCGCCCGGACCCGCGGTCTCGTGCAAGTTCAAACTCCGGCTGGTGGATTCTCATAAAAGTTTTGTATGGGTCAGCACATTTTCTGCCAGTTTCCCATGGAGAGGCGGGGTGGCGCTCACCACAGGGGACAGCGGGGTGCGCTCCCGCCGGGACCCCCAGAGTCCGGACCCACCCGGCGCTTCCCAGTGGCAGATCCCCGCCGCACGGGTCGGCCCCAGCCGAGAGCTTCGCTGCTCTGTTCTCAGGATGCTGGTTCTACGGCTCAAATGTTTCCTGAATTTGTAGAGTCTTTCTCTAGCCTCTTCTCCATCGTGGCCTAAGATTCAGAAGAAAATATATTTGCTCGATCTTTCTCTTCTTACTCCTTGCTCCTTGCTTCCTTGCTTCCTTCCTTCCTCCCTCCCTCCCTCCCTCCCTCCCTTCTTGCTTTCTTTCCTTTTTCTTTCTTTTCTTTTTTCAGAAAGGCGAGGAGGCGTGGGGGAGGGGCTGAGACTGCGAAAAGGAGGGCCTGTGGAACTTGGAGTCTTGGCAGCTACTGTGCAGCAGAGCCTGCCCCCAGGGGCCGGTTCTACTTTTGGAACATGTTCCTGTCAGGCAGGGGTCAGCGTCTTTTACCTCTTTTTTCCATTATTCAAAATAAGTATTGATGTTATGTTTTAGCTATTTAAAAGCCAGCTGCCTTGCTCATTTCGGGTTCTTTTCCTGGTATGTTTGTGCATGGTAATAGCTGGTCTGTGGATCGTCTTTCACAAACTCTAGCCTTTCAGAGCCTCGGTCTTCAAATGATATCAATCAAAATTTATGCAATTCGAAATCCATATGTATAGAGTCCCAGTTCACCTCATTTAATGATAACAGTAAACCACATGTTGTGTGCATGTCTGAAACACTTTCCCCCCCTCGCGGCTGCAGCAGCCCTAGGGGCAGCCTGTTCCGAACGGCTGGCCCGGCCGAGCAGCGCTGTGCTGTGATGGTTCCTGGCGACCACGGAAACCTTGAATAATAAAATGTGGAGCCACGTCACGCAGGCGGATTGCACAGCGCGTGTCGATAATATCTGAAGATGTGTGTTCATGTAAACAACCTGACAGGACACGTGCCAGGAGGAGGTGTGATCCTTGTGGGGCACCCGCCGTCCTGGCTAGCCCCAAGCTGAGTGTGGGAGACCTGCACCTACAGCTGGAGGTTGCTGCACCTGGACCTGCCGTGAAGCGGGGCAGATATGGTTGTGAAATGCCCGTAACCAGCTGCACGGGAGTCCCAAGTGGGAAAATAGAGTGGAGGCTGTGGGCACAACCTGAGCAGTTGTGCCCTGGTTGGGTGGCCCCTGGCGACATGTAGCAGTGTGCGGGGACCCCAGCACCGAGGCTCGCACAGAGCTCCCATGCACCCGATCTACTGGTAGCTGTGCGTCCCTGCACCGCAGTGTTGGCCTCTGGCAAGGTGCGTTATCGACTTCAGCTGTAATAGACGTTACAAATAGGATTTGCTTTCATGGAAATGTAGTAGACATTTATCTGGGGGAGAGCCAGGCACTTTGCCCAGTTTGTTTTGGCAAATCTGGAAAAATTGGGGTTGTTACACACACATGCATCACGTGTGTACACACACACACACACACACACACCTCTGCCATCCAGGAACCTAAGAAGGAGCAAACAGTGTAAGGAGATTGGGACTGAGTTGAGACCACACCAAGACACCCCAGGGAGTGGGGTTCAGAAAGGAATGAGCAGTGGCAGTGTGAGCTCCGAAAGCATTTCCTAGAAGTCTTTCAAAGCTCAACGTCATAACAGCTATTCAGCGTCAGCCTAGACCAGCTGCTCCCCCCCACCAACACACACACACACGCCTCTCCGAGACACCTACATGTGTCTGTCATATGATATTACACATTTATAAGCATTCATCCTGAAAAATTCAGCGCAGTGCCCCAGCTCCTCCAGCGGCAAGGTGAGAACGCAGCCGGGCCAGCCGCATCTGTCTTCCTTCCGCGCCCTGCGAAGGAGCCACGCCGAGAAAGCAAAGCTGTTGACAAATTAATGCTTTAAGAAAATAAACTACGGCAGTGTTCAGCACCGAGCAACTTTATCCTGATTAATTTGTGTTGGAGACTCTCCAGCCCCTTTGACAAAGCCTGGCAGTTTGTGCAAATGTAATTTCCTAATATTTACACGAGCAAAGCCTCAGCAGGCAGGCTTTGCCTCCAGTGTGAGTTTGTGGTTTGTGAAAAGACAATAAAAATACAGAGAGGTAATTGTAAGCACATTTGAAAAAGAAAGGAAGAAAGAAAGATTTTTTTTCCTCCTCTCTCTCTCCCTGTAAACGCCGGGCTATGTGTGCAGCATGGCAGGAAGGAAGCCCGGCGTTCATCCTGCGGAGCGAGAAGTCCAAAACCGGACCGTGCGTCCCCGAGAGTGAACCCGGCTCCGGAGTGCAACATGGCCCGCTGGCCCTGGCACGGCCCGTGGCCTCGTGGCGTCATTCATCCCTGTCCATCTGCACCTTCCTGGCATTTTAAGCCCGTATTTGTCTCCGACGTCAGCCCCTTGTCTGACTGTCTGATTTAATAAACGCAAGAGAAGGAAAACACAGTTGTAATGTGTTGCTTTGTTCGGAGAATATTAAAAAAAATAACCTTTAGCTTTAATGAGATTTTCCTCATCAGTTTACACAATTTTCCAGATGCAAAATGAGCTTTTGGCTGTAAAATATTTTATCACATTGTCTTACACAATAAAGGCTAGATGTTCTCTGTCTCTCTCTCAGCTGCATCGCAATTATTTTTTAGTGTTTGCAAATCATAATATCATTTAAAAACCATATTTTATACCTCATCTAAAATACTTTTACAGCAGTATGATGAAAAAAAAAATAACATCTATTTAGCTACTCTTTTGAAGTGGCTCTTCTGTATGTTAGGATAATTTCCCAGGAAAAGACACAGTGCACAAACTTAAGCTTGCCTTGAGAACAAACCTCCCCAGCAAACTCGTTGCAAAAATCCCCAGAACTGAATCCCCCCCTGGCTTGAAAGCCCAAGGAGCCGGCGTGTAAAAATAGTAGCCCTGTCATTTCACATTCATTAAGTGTGAAACTCAGAAATTAATAATGTAAAAATATGCTTTTTAATTAGTCTTACATTCTTCCCAATGTACTTAAATGGGATCAGCGGCTCCCTAATGATTTTTTTCTTAATAAAGTATTAGCCTGTGATGCACTGAGGTTGACAGTTATGATAAACCGGAAAGTACTTTTGGAGGTGTGTGAATGGTACCAAAATAGTACTCACCCATTTAAATGTAATTAACATCAGGGAGCAATGTTGCAAGAGAAGCCTGCAAGATTTTTATTTCAGGGTTTTTTTTTTCATTTCTTATTTTATGAGTAGTTTGATGATTGCAGCAGTGACTCTGTAATTTAATTACCTTTGCTGAAAGCTAAGCCTCCACTAATAGCAGGTCAACAGGACCGTAAAGCAGTCTTCAAAAATATTAAAAAGGCAGCAAACGCCTTCAGCTGGGCTCTTGTAGGACGCCGTCTGTGCGTGCGCGCGCAGCGAGCTCCCTGTCTGTGAAGCCGGGGATTCTGTGACAGAGGTGGATCAAAAATCCCTGGGTTCACGGATGCAGGTGTGCGCTGTGTCCTGGGTCAGCTCAGCGTGCGTCCTCCTGCTGCTGCTGGGGACGGCTGGAAGGCACACGACCACCTGTCCTCCAGACGGACACAGGAGCAGGACTTCGTGGAGGCCGCAGTTTGGGCAATGGCAGGTGAGGCCCTTCAAGACATACTTGATCAATGCAAGACTATCCCAGGCCATCGCTGAGCCAAGAACTGCAGTCCACTGTCACCTGGCCATCCTCGAGCGGGCAGTCCCGAAGACGGCCGTGATCTGGAACAGCTCAGTCACCAACAATCTCTGGGAAGATTTCTTAACATATTAGCATGTGACTGGCAGCGTCGCTTACTCCAAGCTGAGCACCGAGTCCCAGATGATGGTCCCTTTCAACTCCATCAGCAAGAACGGAGAGGACACACGGTCCACAACAAAACAAGGAAACAAAAACAAGGACTCTTGGAAGTCCTCCCCAGTGTCTGAGCTATATCCCTAGGTAGTCAGGGACAAGACATGGCAGCTGAGAGCCTTGTCCAAGCCACGCTGCTGATCCCCCAGCTGTCCACCGTTTACCTGGAAGGCTAACAGCCTGGGCTGACCAGCGGCTGCAGCACTCTAACCAGGCGCTTGGCAGAGGTGCAAAGAGGAGTGGCAAGGACATGAGACCAGCACACTGCCCGGTACTGGGCAGTCTGAGTCACAGGGCCTGTGCCCGGGTGCCGACAAGACTCGTGGCTTCTCTTGCTTTTGCATGGAACCCTCTGCATTCTTCCATGTCTTCCCGGGTGCCAACGCTTCCACGGTGTGCAGGCTGACAGAGACCCTTTGGCAGTCAGGTCTAGGAACGCTGCAGGGGAGTGTCTGCCCCACAGCTGGACGCACCGTGACATGCCTCATGGGGCAGGTGCCACTCCTCTGCTGTGGGGAGACAAGAGGCTGTGAAGGAGAGCCGATGGGGATGCCTTCTGGAAATCATGGTGGACGAGATCCCAGCTGGGGGCTACACGAAGATGGGGCAGGTGCCCTTTTGCTTACAGTGGCGTCCCTGTCCCTTGGAGTCCTGTTCAGGACACAGGAGCAGGCCAAAGGCAAGATGGGTCCCGCATGCCCACGGTGACCAGAAGCCCAGAAGGCCTGGCACAAGCCCGAGGAGGCCTGACGAGCCTTGGGCGGCTTGTCAGCGCCTTGCACAAACGGCCTATGGAGTCACCATCAGAATCAAGGTGTGTGGAAGCCCGGCATGTGACGGGGCGCTCACCACGGGCCAGTACTTCAGAAAGTCTGTGGGAAAATGCAATTGGGAGACAAATTTGAATGCAAAAATGTTGAAATCCATGCATAGTTTTTTTTTTCATAACACACACTTCTCTTGAATATTTTGAAGATTTGTATTCTTGGGTTTTGAAACACTTTGGCACTCAAGTAGCTGAATCTCTGAATTGCCCCCCCGTGAGCCTTGGAAAGCCCCCCTGGTTCCTGGGCCGTGGACCCCCAGCCTGCCCCGAACTGTCCCGCGCTGTGACGCTTTGCAAGACTGCGAGTCCATCAACCTAAAACAACTGCAGCTGAGGGCAGCGGTCTCTAATTGCACACGGCTTAGTCTTTCCTTTTCTGGATTCAAGAATTTAGTCTTGCTGCCAATCCTCACCGCTCTCAGAGACAAACACCAGAAGGCTCTCTGATCCTTTTTTTTTTTTTTTTTACCATAGCTCATTTTAAGTACATTGGTTGTTTCAATCAAGAATTGCTGAATGTGTGCATTTATTTCTTAATGACAATATGAACTTAAATGTTAATTTAAAATAAACTAGTATTTTTTTCTGAAAGTTTCACTGAACCCAAGCACTTTTGGAGATGAGTAGGGAAAGTGTTACACTAAATTAGACTCTTTAACTGTCTCCCCACAAAAATAAGACCCACTCAAGCTCTGAAACCCACCTGCCAATCAGTCAGCGAACTATCCTGGGGTATCGCTTTGAAACCCGAGGACGACCGCACAGATTCACAAAGTGCCAGCACCACGCGTTGGTGATATAGTGGTGAGCATAGCTGCCTTCCAGAAAATGCCAGCACCTGTCCCAGGGCCCAGCTAACAGGTGCCCAGAAGGCACATGTTGGCTCAGCTGCTTAGCAGCCTCACAGAGCATGCTGATGGTGTTCTAGAAGCACAGAGGCTGCGCCGTGCGGGTACCATGACACACCAGCCAAGGCCTTCTCACACCGCAGTCGGGAAACCACCCGGAAGCCACACCATCCAGGAGCGTGCTTGCATGCTGTCCCTCCATGACAGCGCCGTGCGGGCAGCCAGTCACACAGCGCAAGCTACTCAAGCTCAGCCCAGGTATTTCTGCTGAGTTAATTGCAAATTTCATTAAGGTAGGATTACAGGCCCAGGAAATAGTCATAATTAGAAATGGTATACACACAAGTAATAAAGCAAAAAATTATTAATTTAGTCTCAATGAGTTCCTTAGTTTTTTGTCCATTTATCTGTCCACCCATTTCTCCTTCTTTCATCCTTTCTATTTCTCACATCTAACAGTGATATTGAATCCTCTTCCTTTCTATCTTATCTCAATCTTATTGGAGAGTATGGCTTGGTCTCTTCCCTTCAGGTAAATATTTTTTCCCAGATACAGACTTACAGGTATAGTTTAATTGATGAAAAGAAAACCAAGGCCTTCTATCCTACTTAGACCATCCTAGGGACCAGGCACCAGTTTGCTGGAAACTCTAGTGTTACCATGCAGTCAACAAGGGTCCCTGCAGGGCTGGGCAGTGCAGACCCCACACTGGGCTGGCGAGCTGTGACTTTCCCCCATTAGCAGGACCAGCGGGCAGTGGGGTCCCTCCTCCCACCAGGAGAACAGCTCCAAATGGAACAAAGCATTCCTACCACCAGTCTGCCCCCACATCCAAGGCATCTCCAGCGGCCAAGATGCAACAGTCCCCAAGTGTCCCCTCTTTGTTTTGTGGCTCCACAAAGGATTCCAGTGTGCTTGAGTGTGAAATGGATTCAGAGATGTTGATGGAGACGTACAGACAAATCACTGATCACACACATGCAGTCAAAACTCCTGGTTCTCGGGGACACGTGCGTCCCAAGCCTGGGACGGAGGAGCAGAGGACATCACACCGGGGACGTGCCTCCTTCCCGTAAGGACAGTCAGCAGCTCCCCTCCAGGCTTTCTTAATGGCCAATCCATGCACTGGCATTTGTGCAGGAGCCAGAGGGACTGCTTGTTTACCAAGTGGATGAAAGAACATGCTGAGGGTTAGGAGCACAGGAGCAACAGGGACCCGGGAAATCCAAGGGACATGAGTAAACTACAAACCACTGCAAACGGGCAGATGCACAGAGCGTAAGGATCCAATTACCCTCAAGTTTTCCTGCAGTTCCAAGAAAACTGTCCAATGTCATCCTTGTTTCAGCCATAAGGAGTGCTTTGCAGCTCTGCTGTCACATCTGCACTTGCCTTCTCTCTTGTCTGTCTCAGACCAGGCAAGGAAACGCACTGCTCCGTCTCAGATGGGGAATGCAACATGACTTGCCAATGGAAGATCCAAGGGCATGTGCAAGATGGCACGCAGTCGGGATATGAAGACACATCTGTATTGGGCTTCTTTACAGTCCAGATGTGCAGGGATGGGTGGAAGATATATAGGTGGTTTACTTAGGACAATATCTAGGAAGCCTTTATAACTATATAAAGCCTATATAGTTTTATATAGAGGTGTATTTGCACACAGGGAAGGCCCAGTTTATCATCCTTCTGTAGCAAGTGGTTGAGACAGATGAGAAGGATATACCTGAGTTATGCTGTACACCTAACCTTTCCTCATCCTGATACCATCCCTCTCTACCGGGTTCCAAGGATGTTCCTGTAGGAACAAGGAGACCACAGCTGGAAGCATCCATTTGAAGGTGCCAGAGGACCTGCAGACTTGCTGCCACAGTGTACATCACGCTGCCAGCTGACCCGCTACCAGAGCCACAGCTCAGCTAATGGCCCTAAGGGCAGTCCCATCCCAAGAACAGGAGGAGATGGGCACAGGATGGCCAGGAAGAGGCTGTGCAAGGCTTGTCGATCTGAACTCAATCTGAACGCCAGAGAAGGACACACTTGGCAATTCAGGCCGAACAACCCTGACCCAGTCGTCAGCCAAATTGGGGCAGTTGCCCCTTTGATCCAAGGCAGGACAGAGCTGGCCGTGTACCACCCTCCTAGAAGAACTGCTGTGCGACGAAGGGCCCCACACCACGGCACCTGGAGGCTCCTTAAGGTTCAGCTGAGCACAACTACCGCTTTGGGGGAGGTCAGAAGATACCCAGAGCCCGGAATCTCTCTAGGGGGCCACTGGGCAGGCTCACCAGCTTACCACAACCCACTGGCCAGGGAGAAGAGGGCAGCAATTTCTTTGCAAAGCAGAGCAGAGGCAACCCGAGTCAGGGCATCTTCACGGGCTTAGGAATTCAGCCTGCTGGTACTACAGCACCAGCTGCTAGACCCATGGCCGGGCCTGAGGGGCTTGGGTCCCGGCTGAGGGATGTGGTCAGCAGGTGTGGGTGGCGCCTAAGTTCCCCCTCCTGCTAAAGCCGCTCCCATCATGTTGGCCTGTGTTGTTGTCCTCAAAAGCACAGTGACATCCCTCTGGGTGTGACTCGCTGCATTTAAAAACCCAAACGCTGGCAGGAGTCAGGAACAAGAAATGCCCAGTTTCATAACCCTACACTAGGCACTTCCAGTAATGAACAGCAGATGGGGCTACAAAAGTCGCCAGCTGAAAAAGGTGGGAAAGAAAGAACCTTTGCACCTGAAACCCGATACACTCAGAACAGTTTTGAAACATAAACTTGCTCTTTGTGCCCCAAGATGCCAGCGGGGATGTTTCCTTCTGGAGTTTCTGCACAATCTCCCAGACATGATCAGGAGTTGAAATTAACTCATGTTTTCTTTTACCATGGCAGATTTTTAAAATACTTATGGCCTGATGTTAAAGCATGGCTCAATACAGGTTTCTGGAAGACAAAGTAATGGTCTCTCATTAACTGAAACACAGCAATGAAACCGACCGATATCTCAGAACCAGAACAAATCATGCCGTAAGCCATACTGCTGCGCTCACACACACCGCTTGTAAATCCCTTAGATAATTCTTTCCCATTAGGTAGAGCAGCCTGCACGAATGCATTCTGAAGAAATTCGGGCATTGCACATATTTGTGTGCAAATGAAGCACAGATAGAAGGCTAGAGCGGGATCGGGAGTAAGTGTCTTATTGAAAGACAGCAAACACCAAGCTGAGAAATCAATTGCTCCCACTTGACTTGCAAGTCAAGAAAACACTCCATTTTCCACATGGGGACAGGAGTGAGTCAGTGCAGGGCAGCCGCTGCGGCCTAGAAGCGCCTTGCACTGGCTCACCTGATTTCCAAGGTGTTTTTCAAGCCAGCAGCCCGGTGCATCTGCAGAGAGAGATGAGCACGGAGCAGGTGGACAGAGACCACCTCTGGACAACTGGTCCACAAGTGCAGCAGAGCCCTGGATGCTGTTAGGTCTGGCTGTGCCTTGGTCCACTTCTAACACAGTTAGAAAAGGAGGAAGCTGCTGCCTTGGGCAAGGAGGAGGACTTCATGCCAATGAGAGCTGTAGTTTTATGCTTGTGATACAAAGTGAAGCAATTAGCAAGGATACCCTGTTCCACGGTAAGCTCAGATCTGGCTTTCTGTGTGTGTGGTTCCAGCTGCAACGAGATTCTGATGTCACAAAGGGCGTGAGATGTGTGGCTGTGGTGCGTTGTAGAGGCAGCCTGCAGATGCTAAGACAGAGAGCTCTTGGCTGTCATTTCCTATCATGCATTTGAAGATTCCCCAGGTTCGAGACCCAGCCCGTCCTACAATGCCTGGACTGCTTTCACTGGTCTGGCCACTGTGTTGTGCTTGTAACTCTGCAGCATTTGTCTCAGCTCAGGAAGTTTGGATGTCCAGTGAGTCTGCCTTGATGGAGCCGGTGTAGACCGGAGGGTCTGTCTGCCCTGTGGCGCATGACTGGGGACTCACGTGCCTACCCACGTGTGGGAGTGTTCCGTAAGCCCTGGGGAAGGAGCACACACTCCTGAGTGCTCTCCGAGCTGCCTCACTTCCTGCCAGGCGGCTCAGCTATCTGTGTGCAAAGCTATGGCTCACATGGCCCCTGAGGAAACTTCCAGGAACTCTGGTTTACCTCTCGTCCCCAGCCCTGTGCGCGCTGGAGTCAGGTAGCAGTGGACCCAGTAGGAAGATGATTTCATTTCTGAGGTTTTCTGTGACTTGGATTTCTGCAAAAAGTGGTCCGATTCCCCGTGGCTCGGCACACTGACTCGACCATCACGTCCTCGAGAGGGGAATGAAAAGCCAAGGCCTCGTCAGGATTACAGCAAGCTCAGCGCCAGCGAAGGCATCAGCGTGCGGGAAAGCCACCAGAGGAAGAGCGGAAGCTTCTCCATGAAACACCTCCGCTAAAAGCATTGTAAGAAGTTAGTAGTCCCAGGTCAGGTCTCTGGAAACTTGCAGCTCAGTGGTTAACTAGCAGTGGGACCCTGGAGACATCCCCTTCTCTCTTTGTAATGTTCTTGCATCAGCTGAGGGTGGGTCCAGCTCTAAAGCACTGTGACCTTCAAGGCAGAAGGGTCACCTGGTTGGGCTGCACAGACCCATCGCACAGGCTCCACGGTCCACGGTGGTACCTGCTGACCTTGCCATGGCCACTTAGACCACCCTGTCCCCTTGTGTTCATATTCTGGGGAAGCTGATCCTTCTTCAATGTGGAGGTCAACCTGCCACTCGGTAAATGACAGTAACACACCAGAACCGATGACCTGGCTGATAGCAGCCCTTGGTCTGAGGCTCAGAACTGCCAGGAGCAGAACTTCGGATCAGGAGCAGCCCATTAGGGGTGCCAGCAGTCTACTCCCCAAAAGGCTCCATCATGTCTGTCTCCCTGCATGCACTCCTCCACACAGGTCGGAAGGTGGAGTGATGTCCTGGGCCTCCTGGGCAGGAACCAAGAGCCCTGGCCTCCTGCATCCTACCTGGGGAGAGCATGTGGCTCAGCCCACACCCCCGCTTGCATTTGGGGAAGACGTAAGATGCAGCTTGAGCCAGAAAGGTAGTCGGGCATCCCTGAGGGTGGGTGTGGTCTTGGCGGAGGGGGCTGAGGATTCCACACCGTCCCCTTGTCCTGCCTGTCTCCAGTGACCCCGATCCACTTTTGCCCAGTGCCAACCCTGCCAAATGGAATCAAGCTCCCCCAGTTTCCGAGCTGTGCTGCAGCAACAGCTCCAGGTGGATGTGGCAGACGGCTGTTTCTGGCAGGTTCTATTTTCAGAAGAAACCAGAACACTGGGGCAAAGAACATTTTGCATCTCCTCTCTCACATGGTGATAACTGCAGGCCCAGCTATTCAGAGAAGGTTCCAGCTCAGGGACATTCGTTAGAGGAAGCCACAGCCGTCCAGGGCACATTGCGCCTCCAGCACCACTTGGCAGAGTCTCAGCCTCTGGGGGGGAGTGAGGGACTTGGCTGAGAGACCCCCCAGGAGCCTGGGGGTATCCCAAGGACTTCTGCAGACCTGCACCCAGGCGCACACATGGGGCGTCCCTCAAGGTTTCTGCTGAGCCCAGCAGCAGGGCCCAGCTGAGAAATAGCCGCAGCTGCTGTGCCCATCACTCTAACAGCCAAAGGTAGGGGATCTTGGAGAGGTGCCAGGAACCGCCTGAGAGGTCAGAGGGAGGGGGTTGTGGAGCTGGAAGGGCCGTGTGGAAGGAGGCTGTGATGGGATGGCAGAGCGCCCAGGATGCATGGGGCATAAGGAGGAGGAGGGGCAGTGGGGGTGGAGAGGCAGGCTGTGGAAACTGGAAGCCTCAGGGCACAGCAGCAGTCACAGGCCCCACATCAAGGCAGAACAACTGCAAGGACTTCCCAAACGCAGCAGCACCCTGTAGATGGCCAGGGGAAAACAGTGACCGGATCCCAAGGGAACCACAGCCAGGGATTCCCGCCTGGTTGCTGTCATCCATGCAAATCCACCAGGTAAGGCATGGCTCTGATGACCAAACTAATGCTTCTTAACAAGAGTATGAACAAGGTCAATGAAATGTGTGACTTGAGTAGACGTGTCTGCAACCCACTATTCCTGATTCTTTTATCAGGCTTTCTCCAGGTTTCTACTCCATTGCAGCAAAGGTAAGCTTCGCTCCTTACAGATGGTAAATGGGGCACCCAGCAAGGCCAGACTGCTGGGAAGGTGCTGGAAAATGCTCTCTTTTTGGGGAACAGAATAGAGGCTGAGGCCCCTCATGCCAGCTGAGCTCAGTGGGCACCTGGGCACTGGGAAACAAAGGAAAGCAGTGTTTGAGGTGTGTTCACCCCAGCATGGGAAGGATGGGGAAGCAGTGGGCAGAGCTGCTGCCTGGGCATGCTGGTGTGCTTTGCCAAGGCTAAGGGGCAGCCTGGGAAGACTTGCAGTCCTGCCTTTAGCAGCCACCGAGTGCCCATCGAAGGTCACTGCCCTGTTGCTTGGCTCCGCGCTTGCGTTTTTCACACCTACTCCTTGCAGCAAACGCCCTGCTTCCCGTGGGACTCACAGAGCTGCCCCAGAAGGAAGCACTGGTGGAACTCAGGGGCCTGATCCTGGGAAATACCGCATCAACACAGACAATTAAGGGGCCCAAACCAAGAGACAGGGCCCTGAGAACCTTCTAGAAGTCCACACTGCTTCTAACACACAGGAAAAACCCCCATGAGCAGGCCTGAGAGGGCACAGACCTCAAGTGGCAATTCAGACCAACCTGGGGAACTGAGCCAGTCAAGTTTATTGCATGTCACCAGCAAGTACCTTTGGGGACTTAGGGAATTAGCAAACAAATTCCACAAACCACTGGCACTTATTTTTAGCGAGGTGGTGGGAAATGAGAGCCTAGAGGAGAAACGGCCAGACTGGATAGGACTGATTTTTTTTAACTCTAAAAGATTGATCCTGATTTTTACCATCTGGGAGCCAACTTAAATCCCTAGGAAAATAAGGCTCCCTCAAGCCAAGGTAAAATTAAAGAGACATTGCAATCCATACTCATTAATAGCCCCATAAAGCACAAAGAAGTGCTTCCTCCTACCCCGACAGCCCGGCTGGGGGTGGGCGCCCATCTTGTAAAGCAGAAAAGTAGAGATATTTACAATGTTTATGAACATGTGTTGATTGCAGTTAAACAATTGATGGAAGTTAATCCCATTTGGTTTGTATAAAAAATGGTTGTTCTGAGCCTGAAAACATACCTGAGCGATGACAAATTGGATTTACTGATTTGGGGGGAATAGCCTATAGGGATGGGACAGATGAAAAATCCACGGGCAGTTGGGATATTGAAGCAGGTAAATGATTTAAAGCAGCTTGGGAAGCAATTTGTTAAAAGTGAGTTACCAGGGAATTCACCCTGGATGCCAGGAACGGCCCTGCCTCAGTACAGAACCCGCAGGTGCACACCTCTGCTTGCTAAACGCATCTCCAACTCTGGTCCCAGCTCCACGCCAGACACACCCCCGGGGTGGCATCCTGTGTGTGACACAAAGGGACCTGGACCTTCAACTCTGCCACCAGGTTTCCTAAGGACGCCATGGCCAATGTGACAGAACCTTGGGAGTCTCCACCGAGGGCCGCCTTCCTCAGCCTCCACAGAGTGTGACCCTGAAGGGACAGTGGGCTCTCAGTATTGGCAGTGGCCCAGCCCCTCCAATCACAGGTAAGAATAAAGTCAAAAAGAGGAGAGAAACAGAGAATAAAAAGTGCAGGACTGGTTCACCCAACTGCAGACCGGCCACCACGGCCATCCTCTCTACGCCAAAAGCTTGCCTTCAAAGGGAACGGCACCCCTTCGGTTCAGTCTTGTCCTCTTGCTGAGCCTGGAAGAACACGTTTCCTTGCATCTCTTGCTTGTAGCCACTTCGGACACATACAAAGACAAGGACAGAGAGGTGACCTCATCTTTGTTTCACTCTCACAAAACATTCCAGGGACAAGGTGCCTGCAGGTGCACCCAGAGTCTTTGCAACCTCGTCCATTGTTTGGGGAGTGGGGTGCAGGGGAGCGGGAGAAGTGTGATGTCATTTCCTGTCCACTTCCTCTCTGGCTTCTGCAAGCACCCAGCAACCAAGCTCACCTACAATGAGCACCGTGGCAGTAACAAGCGAGGAACACCTGGGCAGGGCTCTCAGCCACTGGATCAGGGAGGAGGGGTATTTTTGCTCTAACCCTGGGACAAGAATGTCCTGGTTGCTTGTGGGGCTGGAGGGGTCAGGTCCAGGTGGTCGTGGTGCCAGGACTGAGGGGAGAGGTGACCTCCGTTCACACTCTGACCCCTCACCTCTCAATACCATCCCCCAGCCCAGCACGCACACACCTGCCTCTGCTGCCGCAGCCCCTCTGACCGCCAAAGACAGATCAGACTCACGCAGCAGCAGGAGGCAGGCAGAAGGCCGGGTGCAGGGAGCCTCCAGCACCGAGCCCAGTGTGGGCTCTTCACCAGCAGGGGCCCCAGGCTGTCCCCAGGCTGTCTGTAAACTCTCCGTCCTCTTACAACAAAGCCAAGCGCGAAGCTTCAACAGGAAGCCAGCACTGCAAACAGCTATGTTTTGACTTCAGAAAAAAGAGAGAACACACTGGCTGTTTTGAGGATTCTACAGCCAAGGTCTTAGTCTGTGCCAGGGAGCAGGGTCTCCCAGAGAAGTGGACACTGCTGGCAACATGGGGCAGGGCCACTGGCTGTAGAAGGGAGGATAGCTTGGTTGGGGAGCAACAGGAGACAGGAAACCAATGAAAATTGCTAGCTTCTGCTAGGGCTGGGCCAGTTGGAATAATCCTTTGCGAAGGGTAAGCCTTTTTTCCTCTCTGCAGAAATGGAAAAGAACCCGAGTTACACGCAGGACAGGACCTGCTGCCTTCAGACCATTATGGATCCTCTGTAGAGACAGGCTGAAGGATCTCCCAGGCTGTGTCCCTGCAGCTCTGAGGCCAGGTGGTGCCCCGGCTGCCGGGACAGGTCACTGCAGGTTGTCCCAGGCTCTGTTCCACATAGCCCAGAGGTCAGCTGGTGCCCTGCTCGGGTAGGAGAGGCGGCGGCTCAGCTGCTGACCTCATGCTCGCTCTGCTTCCTGGGTCTCTCTCATCCATTTGTGTTCCGTGACTGTTCCCACCCAGTTCTTCATCACAGAATCAGCCTGGAACCCCTGCAGCAGGGGCAAGGCAGTAGGGGCAGTGACTGCTTCAAGAGCCTGCCCCTTCTCTGACCCTGACCCAAGGCTTAAGTGCCACACCCTTCACAGCAAGGTCACTCCAACATATCCACTGCAGAGAATGTTTGTGCCACCCAAGGCAGGTGCAGCCCCTGCAGCGGGAAGGTCACGGTCCCAGGGGATGGCCAATGACAAGGTGAGAACAGGCAGGTCCGAGATGGGGGCCTCCGTTCCTGGGGGGAATGGAAATCCACGGAGCGAACATCATAAAGGGGCAGTTGGCAGGCAGTGAGGAAGCAGTGGGATAAGCCGTGGACACCCACACGGGAGGTGAGCCAAGGTCAGCATGCAGAAGACTTGGGGTGTGCACCTGAAATCCTCACCTACAGGAGCTGCTACACACGTCTGAGGCATCAGCTACACATTCTGAGATTGTGACAGCCTGCACGCGGGCAGGAAGCAAGGCAGGCTGCTCACACCACGTGGGGCCTCTGTGAGGGAGTGCTGCCAGTCAAGGACCCCTCACATCAGGCCTGCAGCTGGAGGCCTGAGCAGCGGGGCCGCTGGGCTACTGCCTGGGGTTGGCCTGCCGCAATCCCGGGCTCTCCTGTTTCTGGGACACTGGGAAAACTACCCTTCTCTGAGCTTCGGTTTCACTTAAAGTAAAAGTTTATTTAAGGAGCCTGATACGTTGGTTCAATTGTCTAATCCTCCGCTTATATACACCAGATCCCCTATGGGCACCAGTTCCTGAACTGGCTGCTCCACTTCCCATCCAGCTCCCTGCTGTGGCCTGGGAAAACAGCAGAGGATAGTCCAAAGTCTTGGGACACTGCACCCACGTGGGAGAACTAGAAGAAGCTCCCGGCTCCTGGCTTTGAATGGGCTTAGCTCTGACCATTGCAGCCATTTGGGAAGTAACCCAGTGGATAGAAGACCTACCCCCGCAGCTCCCCCACACACAAAAGTCCTGCGTATCCTGACAAGACTGTATGTGAAAGGCTGAATAACAGAAAAATGCCTACAATAGCTGAGACTGGAAACAAGAGCCAGGAATTCCACCAAGTACCTGGATCATCTCTGCCGCATCCCGGGCACACTGGCTGGAAGCTGGAGCAGAAACAGAGTCTGGACATTCCTATGACAGGCACAGAAAGCCCAAGCGCAGACTGAGCCCGCTGTGCCACAGACGCTGTGTGTCCTGGGAGCCTGCGTCTGTTTAGGTCAAACTCAAAGGATAGTCCCTTCTGAAGGACTGTCAGCTTCAGGAACCCCCGCGGAAACTGGAGACACCTGCGTACAGCAAGCAACGCAGGGGCAGCGTGCGTGTCGCAAGGCCGACGGGTCTGTGCAACAGAGAGCCAGAGCCTCTGCAGCCCCGCTCTGCACTGTAGCCCTGCCCGAGGTGCGCAGGGATGGGGCAGGCATCACAGACCCTAAGGTGCGCAGGGGTGAGGCAGGCACCGCAGATTCCCAGATGCACAGAGGTGAGGCGAGCATTGTAGAGGTTCGTGATGGCGTTGAGACTGGCATACACAGATCAGCGTCTGGAAAAAAGGCCTGTGTGGAGAAGGCTGTGGGTCACATGAGTCACCACCAATCACCTGCAGACACGGAGCTGCCTGGGCAAACCAGGGGCCCTGCTGCCCACAGGCTGTCTGCTCGGGGTCTTTGTGTGCATTTTGATGTAGACACACTTGGTCTGCTTCACTGACGCTTTGGCTGGAAGGAGAGAAGCCTGACCACAGGGATGGCGGGAGCGGAGCACGAGGTGTGACTAGCCACTGTCCCATGGCTGAGAGACGGGGGTCACGGGAGAGGGGTAGTGTCTGGAGATGCCAGGCCAGGCCAGAGAGGCTTCAGCAAAGCAGGCTTTCCCTCTCAGCTGGAGACCACAGCTGCAGAGCGCTGTCCACACTCTCACGGCGTTCCCTGTGAGTCATAGGCATAATTCGTGTCCTTGCAGGGCCACTGGTTTCAGGCAGCACAGCAGGCACCTCTCGCTTGCCACGCCCTGGAAACAGCTCCACTTTGGAAAATTCTGTCTCACGCACAGTTGCCAGTGTGGGAAACCGGCACTCAGGTGCTGGTGTTAAAAGGTTTTCCTGGGCCCGGCACAGCATTTAGTGGCTAAATCCTCATTTTGCATGCCGGGATCCCATATGGGCACATGTTCATGTCCAGGCTGCTCCACTTCCCCTTCAGCTCCCTGTTTGTGGTCTGGGAAAGCAGTGGAGGACGGCCCAATGCACTGGTACCCTGCACCCACATGGGAGACCCAGAAGAAGTTACTGGCTCCTGGCTTCAGGTTGAGCTTAGCTCTGGTTGTTGCAGCCACTTGGAAGTAAACCAGCAGAGAGATCTCTCTCCCTCCCTGTAGAGCTCCCTTTCCAATAAAGAAAATAAGTGACTGTCTAGTAGGTGGTGATTTTTCACTTAACACTTAGATGACGACTCTTTGAACACAAGCATGCAGGGACCTTTCTTGTAGCAGCGCTAAAGCGTGTTCACCAGCCAGCCCTCCCTTGTCTTCCAGAAAGGTCAGCATTTGGGATCACACCTGAAAGTTCCAAATGCCAGACAGAAAAAAAGAAAAAGCCATCCTTGTGTCTTGGCATTCCCGAGACCATGCATAACCCCCTTCCCTTACTCAAATCAAACCTGAAGTCTAACTTTCTTGGAGCCAAACAGTTGGGTACGGGGTGCCTGTTTCAGCTGCACCAGCACCCCCGCAGCGCAAGAGCAAGGACAGGCTAAAAGGCGCCAAGAGGGGTTCTGCACACACACCTCACAGGCTGGAACAGAGTCAGAGCCAGCCCGCAAGGAGGCCTGCCTGAGCACCCGTCCACCCGCTCCCACCCCTGTCCACCCCTCCCGCCCCGTCCACCCCGTCCCCTACCCTACTGCCCCTGTCCACCCCGTCCCCTACCCTACTGCCCCTGTCCACCCCATCCACCCCATCCACCCCCTCCGCCCTATCCACCCCGCCCTCGCCCTCCCCTTCCCGCCCTGTCCACCTCGTCCCCTACCCTCCCGCCCAGCGCTCTCTGCTCTGCATCAATCAGATATCAAAGGAGCCCCAGAAGTTTCTGGCACGGAGACAGAGCAGGCTGCTCCTGGACACTCCGCAGATGGCAGCAGCCGCCCACACTCCTCTCTGACGACCTTCCTCCCGGCACCACTGTCCTGCCTGGGTTGTGTTATTGTCATACTTCGCTGGAAGAAGTGTGAGGCAGCTAAAAGCATTCCTTCGGAGATGCTATCTCGTCGGGCCAGGCCGTGTGTCTGTGCTCACACGCTCCTGTCTGGCTGGCTGTCTCCTCCCCCTCCCCCAGTTAGCATGAGCTTGTCAGGTAGCAGTGAGCTCCCAGCCCTGACCATGTGGCTTTTCATGGTCCCCTGGTCTGAGTGCAGGACACCACTGTGTTTCAGCCATGATGACACTCAGTGGGCCCGGTAGGTGGTGCTCCCCCTGAGTCACAAAGCTTTCATTTATTATAAAAGACCCAAGTTCATTTTATAATCAGTAATAAACAGTGACACAAAAGACAGCTATTGGCATCGCAGCCTAAATACATCAGTTTCATCCGCAAAAATGCAAATTACTCTTGCTCTGTTAAGTGTTGGGGAAAAAAACAAATTGAAGTCCTGCTTCACGTTTGATCATCTTACTTAACAACAACAGATGCTCCGAGCCCTGGCGTCTTGATAAGAGCGCTGTCCTCCTGGTTATGACATGGCAGGGCATTCGGCACCATCCGTTTAAAGCCGTGGAGTCGTGCGAGCGACCAGTGAGCGGGAGGAAAAGCCAGCTCCTGTCTGCACAGCACAGCCCGCTTCTTTCCTGCAGTGCCAAACAGCGGAGCTGCCTTTCAAAAGAGAATCTGCAAAACTTGCCGGATCCTCTCGACTTCGGCAGAAAGGGGACATGTGTACATACGTGTGCGCATACGCCTGCACATGCAAGAAGAGTGCTTTTAATGAAGAAATGCTGCTTTGCAGCTCGTATTGCGTCATGACTGACCCTGTTAAAAACGTGTAGAAATGCCTCCTTCAGTCGAACAAGGCTGAACTCGCATCCACGGGATGAGGCCACGAAATAGGAAGCAGAGCAGGGAGGGCGCACCCCACAAGGAGTGCTGTTTGTCCCCACAGCCCACACACTGATGCCTTGGCTCTCTTCCCCCGTCACCCTTCGGAGAGATCACACTGGCCCTGACAGCTGGTTCCGCGTGTTCCTTCCCTTCTTGAAGACGAGAGCTCTTTCTCCCAGGTCAGGCCGTAGAGTTGTCTTCACTCTTGTCAAAACCCTCTCTCTCCTTACCCCTGAGCCTGAGGGAAGGGCCCCAACTTTAGGTGAGTGACAGCCCTAACCTCTGGGCTGCTAGGCACCAATGTGAAGGCATTCTGCCCATTGCTTAAGGAAAGCAGAGAGGAAATGTGTGTTTAGGTTATCTAAACTCAAAGCTACCGCCTTTGTTGGAGCCACAGCTTGGGGCAAAGTTCACAGGGCCCAGAGTCACTCCTGCGTGTCCCAGGACAACCCAGGACCGCACCACCCCCTCTCTCCCTTCTCCCCACACTTGGGGCAGTCTGATTGGATTGCAAATGAAAGAGGAAGGCTTTGGGGAGCCAGAAACAAGTGGGAAGCCCAAGATGCTTTGCAGCAGGATCCAAATCCCACACAAATAGATTCCAGCATCAGAAACAGGCAACTGAAGATCCTGTGTGCAGGAGTACTGGGAAGGGGCTCTGCAGAGACCTGCACACCCACCGCGACCTTGGCGGTGGGATACAACCTGCTCTCAGGTCCCAGAGAGAGCCAGAGACCCCAGGGTTGCTGGGACCCACGCAGAAGCCAGGCCCAGCAAGGCTGGCTCAGCCAGTCCACAGCTCTTTGAGGGATGCAAGCGCGGTTTTCAACTCAGCTTGCAGGAGACCGGTTCCGAGTGCCCGAGAGCTGCCCACCAGTGCCCACATGCCACTGTGGCTCGCTTCTGGGATTCAGGCTTGACAGGAAGCCTGAAGGTGCTGCTGGGGGTTCCTTCCCCTCTCCTGTGGGGCCCACGGTGCATCCCCAGGGTGGGCCCTTCTCTCAGAGCAGAACCCCATGAGCAACTGAGAGATGGGCCCTGGCCAGCAAGCCCCCGAGGCCAGGCCAGTCTCTCCCCCTGTGCCCCCAAAGGAGGACCTGCTCTTCCTGGGCCGACTGTTTCTCTCTGTCACTCCCCTTGCAGCGACACTTGGCGGCCCCGCCAGCGGATCTGAGGGACGAGTGCCTGCTGCCACATGCTTTTTTCCAAGTGTCATTGAGCACAAGCCTCGCTGGCAAGGAGCTGATTGGTCGGTCGTCTCTTGGTGCAGAGTGACTTTTTAAATGACTAATTTAGAAAATCTTTGGGAAGAGGAGTTTCTAATGGAAGTGCTTACACAACCATAACTCTGGGGTTGCAAATGGCACCATTGTCGTCCAGGGTGTGTAGTTGTTTGTTTCATGCTAATCTGCCTTCAATGTGACAGACTGGCACCTGCACGGGGGGTAGCATTCCGCGCTCCATCAGCCCATATGGCACAAGCTGAATTGTATCGAAGCTGTGGGCTAATTACGGATGAGTTAATAAAGCCGGGCAGACCCCGCCTGGCCACCTCCCCCTCCCCGGTCCTTGGAGTCCCCCTCTCTCCCTCCACCCCCCTGCAAAGTGAATCAGGCCAGGCTGAGCCTCTCAGTTCTTCGGCCCAGTCTTGGGCAGCAAACCCATGGCTCCATATTACACTGCTTCTTATTCCTCCGTATTCCTGGGAGGAATAATCGGGAGGTCAGATTTGGTGCTTCCTCCAATGAACAACCAGTATCAGAGTGCACAGCGTCCAGAGAAATGAGTGACTTAAGCTATGCAGTTCTGCTTTGGATGCTGGATAATACCTTTACACACACACAGAGACTCCAGGGGTCCACCCGACATGGACCCTTGCCCGACTCTGATTATCCGGGTGAAGCAGCCAACACACACTCATAGGATTGGTGACGGGATCGGCAGGTCAACGGGAGGCAAACAGTTCGTTTAGATGGAATCGATTACCTATGGGCTGCGCTGCTCTGGCCAGCTCGCCTGCTCTCGGCCAGCGGACTGAGGGCTGGCCACGCCGTTCCATGTTCTCCCGTGCACCCCTGCTGCTGTGAGGCCAGCGGGAGCTCCTCTGAGGGAGAGTGAGCTCCGCATGTCTGTCCTTGGAGACCACATCTATGCTGCTCTGTTAACCAACTGGCACTGGAAGCAAGGGACACATTTGGTTCCCCCCAGCCTGCGCTTGATAGGACAGCCTGGGGAGTTGGATCTCTCGGGCACCCCAGCTTCTCCCCATGCAATCTTCAGATGTCTCGATTAACTGGAACGGGAACTCACAGAGCATGGCATTATGCCGCTTTCCCGCTGCTGTCCAGGAACTGCTCTTGGCGTCACCCAGGAAAGTTCAGGCCACAAGATGTGGGGCTAGCAAGCTTCCCACGACACTGTGACCATGGAAGCCAAGGGCTTTTATTGGTTTTTGTTTGCATACATTTTTTTAATGAATGACATACTCTTTTTTGTTTTAAGATTTATTTATTTTCGTTAGAAAGGCAGATTTACAGAGAGAAGAAAAGAGGAAGATCTTCTACCTGCTGGCTCACTCTCCAAATGGCTGCAATGGCTGAAGCTAAACTGGCCTGAAGCCAGGAACTGGGAAATTCTTTCCAGTTTCTCATGCAGGTCTCAAGGACTTGGGCCATCCTCTACTGCTTCCAGAGAGCTGGGTGGGAAGTGGAACAGCTGGGACATGAACTGGGGACCATGTGGGACCCTGGCACTTGCAGGGAGAGTGTTAGCCAGTTGAAAAATTGCTCTGACCCCGGCACACTCTTGGTTTTGTTCTTTTAGAAAAATGATTTATTTTGCTTTTTTTTAGAGCAGATTTTGAGTGGGAGAAGGCAAGTAAGAGACAGAGTTTCCATCAGCTGGTTCACTTCCCCAAAAGACCACAATGGCTGGTGCTAGGCCGGTTCCAAGCCCAGAGCCAGGAGCTTCCTTCATGTTTCCCATGTGAGTACAGGGCCCAAGGACTTGGACCATGCTTTGCTGCCTTGCCAGGAGCATTAGTGGGAATGGCTGGGTGAGAAGTGAAACGGCCAGGACAGGCACCAACGCTCACGTATGATGCCAGCACTGCTGGCAGAGGGTTAGCATACTGCCATGGTACCAACCCCACCTACTCTTTCTGCGTTTTTCATGAGGATAGTGGCCACTAAAATTCAAAGAAATATAAATTTTAAAGGCCCCTGAAAGTAAAAGGGAAGAAGCCAGTGACATACGCAGCACATGGGGGGGCAGTGGGGACCAGCTGTCCGCCCTCGTGGTCCCTCGGAGTGCTGGTCAGCAGGGATAAGACAGCTGGCTCCTGTTTCCACTTGCTTGTGACAGTATCTGCATCATAGTTTTATGAAGCTCGATCACGTGATGTTAGTAACTCAATAAAAAGAGGAAAAATACAGACAGGCCTCATCAGTGCCTGAGCCAGCAGCCTGATGGGTCTGCAGGAGAGGGCTGGAGCCGGACCCCAGGACGGAGGCTGCTGGCCAGTGCTGGGAGGAGCCCGAGAAGCCGGGAGGCAAAGAGGGGAGGCAGGCCACTTGAGATGCCCACATCCCCCACCAGACTGCCTGGTCTAACTCTGGGCTCTGTTTGTGCACGTGGAGGCAGCAGCCGCAGTTGCTGTGAGGCCCCTGGTGCCCTCAGGGAGCCCTGCCTGGGATTCCTCATTCCGAACCCTGCCTGCTTTAGACCCAGTAGTAGGCATTTGCAGAATGAATCAGTGAGTGGGGTCTGGCCCTCTTTCTCTCCCTTGCAAATACATATATGTATTTATCAAAACCAAGCCTGAATCCAAGCTTTTCCGGTTTAAGGAGCGTGCCTGGTGTGAGGTAGGGTCTTACTTTAGTTTTTGATTGCTGTAACAGAAACCTTGAAACTGTATGATTATGAAGAAAGAAGTTACTCTGCTCAGACTTCTAAGAAGTTCGAGAATCCACAGCCCACCTGCTCAGCTCCCAGTGAAGGCCCCGGGGTGCTCTGCACATGGCAGGACAGAGAGCGCCAGGTGGCACCTGTGGGTGAGGATCACAGTCTGCTCTCCTGAGAGCCCAGCCACTGCTGTGAGAACTCAGCTACTCACTCAAGGAGGGCCTGGTTCCGGTGCACAGACCACCTTACTGAATCCCGCTGGCTTGGCAACCAGACTCCAGCGTAAGCTTTGCTGCAGATGAACTGCATCCAAGCCACAGTTTGCCTCTGGCGATGTGTTTACAGTGAGGACTCCATCCTGACCCAGTCCTGGGCCTGGACACTCGGCAGCTGGAGCTCCTATTTCTGCATGTGGCACTGGCTGGTAGGGGAGGGGTTGGAGGGAAGGGACCGTTGAAGAAGTGAGAGACAGGACAGGGTAGACCTGTAGACCTCAGCTGGACCCTCCTGAGGCACCAGAACCTGGCTGCTGGCTCACAAGCTCTCAATCCCCAACTTTGACTTGGGAACTTCCTGCTGCAAGCAGGCGGATGCCCTCATCAAGACCCTAGCCACCTCAGGGGCCAGGGGTCAGGATCCAGAGGCATCCTGGTCCTTCCGGCCACTGAGAAGTGGGGCTGTGTGTGTGTGCTAGGGACATCTGCGGCCTCCCCTGAACCGCCCAGCCACACTCCAGGATTTTCCATTGGCCCACACCAGCCCAGCATCCTGTAGGGGAGAGAGCCCTGATGTGACCCAGTGCCATCCCACCCCAGCGTAGGCAGTTAAGAATGTCACCAGCCCATGGTGGAGTTGAACATGGCAGCAGAATCTTCCAATTTACATGATAACAAATGTTACAGGAATCAACCAAATATGCCCATGTTGGGTACTGCTCCGTGTCAAACCTATCTATGGCCCCTCAGGATGGCAAGCAGTGGGGTTCCCCCAGGGGCTCCCCGAGAGAGAGTACGTAGGCCAGGAAGCAACACATCTGGACTCTTTGCACCCAGGAGAGCAGCAGCCAGCAGCAGTTTCAAGGAAAACACGCAGAGCCTTTTTGTCCCCTGGGCTGCAGCCTTCTCTCGGTGGTTACACCTTTCAGAGTCCCCACGAGGGCGTGCATGTGTGACATTCACTCCAGGGACCACCGAGCTCCCCCATGGGGAAGCCAGCCCTGGCAGTGACCACAACCGCCGAGCCCAGCCTCTGCAGGGGCTCCCGCCCCACCTGCAAGCACAGTGTCGGGGGGCAAGTCAGGCCATCTGGACGTGCAGACCGCACATCCCTTCCTCCACACTGGTGCTGGCACCTCTTCACCAGCCCTCCGGAGAGAGGACGTTTGGCCTCGCCCCTCCCAGCAGCAGGGGCATCATCAGCACCATCGCAGGCTGTGCTGGCAGGTGGCACACTAAGGTCAAGGCTGCTGCTGCCCACGGGCTGCCCTGCAGCACAGAACAACCCTGGTCATGAGGGCAGGGCAGGCCAAGAAGCCTTGAATGTACTGGAAGTGGCAGAGAAATGAATCCACTCTGTTCAGAAAACAGCATAGAATATTCTAGATGGGCCAAACCAGAAGGGGACAGCTCACCACTCCTCTCTTTCATTGAGACACGCTCAGTGATGCTCACGCAAGGCCCAGCCCTGACTCCGTGCGAGGACAAGGCTCACATGGCAGCGGCTACCCACCCCGTGGCTAACGCTCAGTACACACTGGCCTGGCTGTGTGGTTCTCCATGTGGCTGACCCCAGGCACAGAGGACTCTGTAAAGATGCCCCCAACCCCTCTGGGGGAACCCAAGTCTCCCAGGGCAGAGATCCAGTGTGAATGCCCACCCTATCGGGGGGGATGGCTCCTCCGGGAGCACAGACCGCTGTCTCGCTGGGTTTGGCTGCAGCACACCTGTTGACAAATCATTCCTGATGTTGCACTGTGCTCCTGATGTTGCACTGTGCTGTTTTACTTGTGAGAACACACAATCGCCAGATTAGGTCGGTAGCCAGGAGTCATACAGCCACGTGAGCTGGCTGGTGCAGTTCAGGCTGGGTGGCCGCCCCTCACGGTGCGCGGCTGTCCCCGCTGGCTCCGGAAGAAGGGTATGCTTGTTCCCCTGGCGCCCCGGCAGAGTTCAGCTGATCATGGCTGACACAGCTGCTGTGACTGATTGCCACCCCACCCGCTCCATGACCCTGCCCCATTGAGCGTCAGGCCCTCACCTGAGATGGGAGAGGATTTCACGCGGGGCACCTCCTCCCCCATGCAATCGCCTGACACCCGTTGCCCTGCCTGCTTCCCAGTGCTGAGCCTGGTTGTAGCCCAAATGCAGGGAGTCCAGGGCTACTGCCTGAGGCAGGGGACCACCCAGGCCCCCAAGGAGCCCCCTGCATTCCTCCCAAGGGTCGCCTCCCAGCGGCGAGAACTCTGTGACTGCCTTCCAAGACCCGTTCCAACAGGCAGGCTGCCTCTGCTGGTTCCTGCTCCGTGCTCCGCTCCGCTTCTCTTCAAAGATGCCTGGAGTCCGCACCGTTTAACAGCACGCTGTGTCTGCGAGCCACGGTATTGATCCCTGTTTGGAGACCATTTTCTCACGCGGCCTCCTGGCGTGAGTTGAAAATGGAGGTGCTCACTCAAAGGACACCTTTCCTCAATCCACAAAAACACTCTAGCTTGCAAGACTCCCAGGGCGTTCTGGGCTTGGTTCTGTTTGTTTTCTCAAGCCGGGCTTGGCCAGGTGCGTGGGTTTGCCGGGAGCTTTTCTGAGGGGAGAGGGGGCTGGGAATCGACTTGGTTCCCCTTTAGTGGACTCTCCCCTCCAGGGCCTGGAGAGACTGTCTTTAGCCAAAGCCCGCACAAAAGCAGAATTTGGCGGTCCACTGGTTTGTGATTGGGTCAGGAAATTTCTCACCAATATCTTTTCATATCTTGAACTGAGACTGGGAATTTCCCACAGGGCTCATGGGTGACGACAGATTGATTTATATTTACAGTTGCAAAGGTGAAAAGAAGGGCAAATGTTCATGCTGGCGCCAGTGCCAGGAGCCTCTGGGAGATGGCCCGTGTGCGTGTGATGGGACGCAGTGGGTGGGGTACTGGCCGTGGTAGGATTGGGAGATGGAGGCTGTAGCTGTGCGGACTAGGCCTTTGACAGCTCAGAGAGCTGTAGAAGTGTTGAAGAATAAACACCACACCGCCAGAGCCAGGCTGCAGGTGGCTACTGTCTCCGGAAGTTGGAGGTCCTATGTCCCCACCCCGAGCATCCTTCGGCTTCCAGACAAATTATTGTGTGGGTTTGCTCAGCCATGCTGGCTTATTTAATTTTATCATGAATTGTTTTCATAACAAAAACCTTACAGTTGATGCTTTATAAAGAAAAATAATATTTTTAAGTATATTGGCTTGGCTTTCCTAAGGTGATGTGTCCATCAAATGCTTTCAACTGTGTCACAACCTGCTAATTAGATTAAGCCAATTTAATGACTCAGGCATATAAAGTGCCTTACTGTACCACTCCTTCCTTCATTAGTGCACACAGAGAATTAGGTGGGATAATTTTAAGGCCAGGCCCATATAAGCTGGGAGATTCAAATTAAGGTTTAATTAACCTGCTTAGTACAAGAATCTCTGAACAGCGGGGGATTTTACACACTGTTACATGTGATCTGTAATAACAGCACGACAGGCTGCTCCTCGGCCATCACAGAACCAGGATGTCTGCCGTGGCCTGTGGATGGCATTGAATGGCTGTAGCCGGGAGGTTGGTATTTGGAGAGACCCACAGATCACTGTTAGGCTATATATACATATTTCAGAGTCTGGGAAGAGCAGGATATGTCCAGGGAAGCACACTGGGACACTGTGAATACCAGCTGGGTTCATCAGGATAGACTGATGGACACGGAGTGACCCAAAGCAGCGTCTCCTGCAGCAGCTGCGGCCGAGCGGCCAGTAGCGTTGAGCCTGCTCAGGGTGGGCAGATAACGGATGGGCCTCTGGGTGAGAGGAAAGCACAGCCCTGGGCTCTGCCACCAGCGTGCACGTGGACGGAGCACTGGTGCATTGGGTGTGGCTCCCCCAAGGGCTGCTCCACCACTAATACCCTTCTCATCCCAGCCGAATTCCACATGAAGATGAATAACACCAAGGCTTGGGACCAACCAGTCCTGCTGTCCTCAGCCAAGGTCAGCTTTCAGATGCTGGCCGTGATTTTTGAGGATGTCACAGGAAGGCTGGCAGGCTATCCAAACCATGGCTTTACTCGGAGGAATCCTCCATATTTTAGGTTGCATGGAAAGGGACAGAAAGACCTCTGCTTGACCGGGTCGAAAGCCTCGGAGCCTCCGCTTGTGGGGCAGCTCTTTGCCCTCCCTGTTCAACCACACTTCCTCCCTCCTCCCAAGTAAACATAGAAGGTGCATTTTCCCACAGTGTCTCCCCACTAGAGAGACTAATTCTTCCAGTGAGGCTCTTGTAGACATGGGCCACTTGCCAAGACTGGGCTTAGATGTGTCAACAATGTCCTGGATCTTGAAGAGCTCCGTGGGACCTCTGCTGTCCCAGCCTCCTGGGACGGTAGACAAGCCTGCTTCCCTGGGTGAGCCCGTGCATCGTTGGCTTTCCCCTCCAGCAGCCATGGGGTGGGCAGTTAAGCCGCTTCCCGGATGCCTGTATCAGAGTCCCCGGCATGTAGTCTCCGCTGATCCATACACCCTGAGAGGTAGTAGATGATCGTTCAAGTTCATCATGCTTGTGGGAGGCCTGGAGTGAGTTCTGAGCTCCTGGCTTAGCCCAGCCAGATTTTGGCTGTCACAGGCATTTGGGGAGTAAACCAGCAAATTAACAATCTCTCTCCCTTTCTCCTTCTCCCTCTCAAATAAAAAAAAAATTAAGGTGCAGTCAGATGGTGACCTGCCCGGCTCCTCCGAAGGATTCATTCCATTTGTGCATCTGAGTGCCAACATAATAACCTGAGCAGAGCTTGCAGCTGCTGGCTAAGAAAGACCCCAAGCACTTAAAATTACGTAGTATGTAATCTCTCCATGACTGACGGACAAGCCAAGTAAACCTGGTTGAGAGGTAAGGTCTGCTAGACAGAGGATTTCAGCCGCTAGACCAGCATGAAGGGACAGAAACCAGTCCTGTAACCCCACCCCCGGGTGCCCAATCCAGGGGGCAGCACTGGCTGACACTGTCCTGGGAGATGTGGCGTGGGATGTGGTGGCAGAGGTGAAGCAACGCCGGTGGAGACACATCAGTTACATTTACATTACTTGCACGGTTTTACTTATATTTACTTATTTATTAATTGACTGATTGACTTGAAAGGCCGAGTAAGAGGGCGGGAGATATCTTCACTTCTCATTTCACCTTCCAATTGGCAGTAGTAGCCAGGAAACAGGCGCTCCATCCTAGTCTTCCACTTGAGTGGTAGGGGTCCAGTGCTTGGGCCATAATCTGTTGCTTTCCCAGGGCTATTTGCACTGAGTTGGATCAGAAGTGGAACAGCCAGGCCTCACCCTCTGATATGGATGCGAGTGCTCTAACACAGGTGCCAACATTGCAAGCAGCTTAGATCACCCTGCCACCATGCCGGCTCCAATCTTCTTGTATCATTAGAAATGGAATAACTGGGTGTTGGCCCTAGAGCCTGGAACACCAGCATCACATATGGGCACCAGTTCGAGTCCTGGCTACTCCACTTCTGAAGGAGCTTCTTCCTGATGTGCTGGGAGAAGAGCAGAGATGGCCAACATGCTTGGACCCCTGCACCTGCATGAGACCTGGAGGAAGCTCCTGGTACCTGGCTTCTGACTGCCCAGCTTCAGACGGTACGGCTGTTTGGAGAGTGAACCCACGAATGGAAGATCTCTCTGCCTCTCCCTGTATCTCTCTGTAATTTGCAGATAAAAAAATGGATAAATCTTTAAAGGCAAAACAATAAAAAGAAGTGGAATAATCAGACATGATGCAATACATTAAAGATGATATGGCATGCCACACAGGAAGGATGTTTGCTAAAATCATTGGCCACGCCTCTTGTCAGTCTACAAGAGGTGAGGGAAGGGCTAGTAAGTCAGTTATCAGGACACAGAAGCCAACAGACACAACTGTTCTACAAGACGCCTGGACTGGGCTCTGGAACAAGTCAGCAGCATCAAGGGGAGGGCACTTTCCATTAAAGAGACAAGCAGAGACTCACCCGGGGCTTACGTGTGCATCCTGCTCTATCTGGCTTTGTAAAAACCAGCCTTTACTGACCCAAAACGGAGGAGCGCCTCACACCAGGCAGCTCACACAATCAACTCTTTAACTTCATATGGACACATCACACTTACTGGCTGCTATTAAATGTCATTTCCAAAACCTGGACAGAGTTTGAGTAATTGAAGAGAGAATATATCACACAACACTGGATTTCCTTGAAATTACAGTCACCTGTTCTGATCTGGCCATCTGGAATGAATTGTGGTCCCTGTCAGATGTAATTGAGAAGAACAAGAAAATTAAGGCCCATATAGCGCGGAGCAGCAGGTTTTAGAATATTTGGCGTTTTTGCATCTGACACCGGACAAGCCAGGGCATTAAAACAGTGCAACAATTCACACCGTGGCCGGTTCCCACGCTTCTGCTCCGTGAGCCAGGCCAGAGAACGTTCCTGAATGTGGTGCTGCCATGTTCATGTCTTGCCACTAGGTCAGACTTCCTGGGGCCATTCACCCGGCTGACTGCAGGCATCCTCACCGCCCCTCCCAGCGGCTGCTGGCCTCCCGGCACCTGGATCTTCTGACTGCTACTGGAGCCTTAATGGGTCCATGGCTTCCCCAGGGACACAGGCCCTGTAGCCAAGTTAGACAGCTTGGAGATCCTCTGGTAGGGCCAGAGGAGGGGAACCTGGGACACACTCTGTGCTCCGTCCCAGCCGGAGGGCCAGGAAGGAGGCGGCCTGGACAGCTGCTGAGACTCGCCCGCCTCACACTGAAGGATCCTGCTCTGCATGCTTGGCAGCCCTTGCTTTTCATGGCAGCTGAGCAGTCATAGCAGACCACAGCATTTCCCTTTGTAAAACAATTTTTTAAATTTTTTTCATTCAAGATGCAAGGAGACAGACGAAGAGACCAGCAGACAGCACGCGGAGCCGCCATTGAGTCACGCAAGCGGCCCAAGCGAGCAGCCAGGCCTCCGGCTGGACCTCCTCCGTGAGTGACAGGTCTGGACTGCCCAAGTCACCCATGCTGCCCCCCAGGGTCTGCCTGTGCAGCAAAGAGCCGAGTGCCAGTCCCAGGTATCTGGAACGGACGTCCATCGGTCACTTAAATCCTGCTCCACATCTCTCACTTGAACTTTGATTTTTATCCATGCAGCAGGAAACGGAGTGATGTTCTTCCCACATTCCTCCACAGGGAGCCTTGTTAAATAGTCTTTGCAAATGTCAAATTAAAATGAAGTCGGACCAGAGAAGGGGGGCCTCACCCCTAATCTGACAGGTCCTTAGAAGAATAGGGAAGTTTGGGAATGGACTCACACAGAGGGACAAGGCCCCCTGAACAGGTGGTTGGAACTGTTCAGAACTGCCTGCACCTGCACACAGCACCCTTCGCCTTGACGTGCAGAGGAACTGGGACTCGGTGGGTGAGCTCCGTCACGGAGGCCCGCCTGCACCAGAGTACACGGGGACAGGAGCCCCAGCAGACTGCGGGCGCCGCTGGCTGGTTCTCTGCCAAGGGAGACAGGCCAGCCGTGCCCTGATGCAGAGCCAGTGCTTCCTCAGCAGCAGCATGGCTGCCCGGGGTCTCTGAGTTGTGGCCAAGCACAGGAGACTACCAGCTGCTTTTCAGAATCTACCTGCGACATGCATGGGTAAGAATTTCTCTCGGGATAATAATTGCTGGTTGTCCTAGACCTGGGTCTCCCTCTTTGTTATATTTTCCCCTTTGTTCGCTTGGGGGTGTGTAGGGAGACCATATAAGATGCTGAATCTTAGGAAAATGCACACGAAATGAGCACAGAAGAGAAAATGAAAGGTCAGCTAGGTTCCACCAGACCTGGGCCTGACTCACCCCAGACGTCCTCATGCCATGTTCTGAGGAGCTCGGGTGGGCCCACGCAGGTTAACTGTTCCTGCTCGTCCACCAAGAGGCACATGCCACATGCAGATCTCTTAGAGACCAAATGAGTCTCAGAACTGCAGGGAGGAAGTCAGAATGGGGGCTACTGAGCAGTGACTCCCTTGGGTGTCCAGGCCCATCTGATCCTGCTGACTGTCGAGTCAGGTGCTCAGGCATCAGCAGAAAGGTCAAACTCACCCCAGCCGCCTTGGACACAGTGGCATTCCCTGAAGAATAAGAGGGGGTTCCATGGAAATGCAAGGACAGGAAGAGGACTGCCAGGGGCTGAAACCCAAGAGGGAATCAGCAATTTCTTAACCCTGAAGACCCCACAACAGAAGATTCTGAAGACACACAGTGAGTGCTCACCCATGTGACTATAAGATGCTAAGTGCTACCCATGGATAGAAATCTGGGTTCCAACTCCCAGGAAGACAATCTCGTTGGCTCAGCTCTCTAAGAACCTAGAGGCCACCATTGAGCATGCAGCTGCCTGTCCTGGGCCATCTGTCTATTCCGGACCAAGCAGCTGTGGGCAGAATGGCAAGGCCTCAGGGACAGTCAGGGCTGATGCTTGAGGACCAAAAGCCACCTGGAAGGACATGCGGACAGACAGCCCCACCGAAGCCCACGGATCCATGGGCGACACAGATGTGAAATTCACAAGATCAAACACCTCAGCCACAGCTCACATGACCAACTTGTCCTGTGAGTGTGTGCCAACAGGTATGAAAGCACACACACACACACACACACACACTACACAGCAATATGCACACACTCTCTGTGTGCACAGTACACCCAGCTGTACTCACCAGCACACACATGCACAGTGCTCCTGCAGGCTCCCACACCGCACAGGTGGCACATTCAGACCCGCAGATGCTAAGGGGCACATGCGCACACACGGCAGCACACACACAGGTCTGTACTCGGATGGCCGGTCACAGGAACAAGTACAGACACGCGAGCGAGCGAGCACACGCCCACACAGGCACACACGGGCAGCGTGAAGCGGCAGGAGCTTTCATTAGCTCATGGATCTTTTGCCTCTCTCCACAGGTAGCTCTGCCTGGAAGACAGTCAACCAAGCAGGCAGCCTCTGGGCCTTGTGGGCACAGGCAGCCCCACGTTCACTATTGATTTCTGCCTTGAACTCGGCAGCAGGTCTTACTCATCAGAGAGCGGGTTGGTGCGGACTGTCGGCAGTCCTGCCCGCAGCAACCGGGAGCCCACAGTTCTCACAGAAAGCACAACTTATTCCAGAGGAGGGCTTGCTAGGAGGGGCACACCTCCCTCCAGCTGGGGTCCTGCCCTGCCAGAGCGTGGAGGCCATGGGGCAGAGAAGAATCCTACAGAAGTGACCCGACGCCCCGGTGTCAGGTGCTTGCTGGGAGCAGCGTCCTGCAGCTGCCACGGGTTGTCTGTGGCCTCCTGCTGCCAGGCCTGGATCCTGAGCGACCTTCCCACAGGCTGCCCGCCCTCTGCAGGCCCTGCCCCAGCTCCAAACCCAGGTGGCTGTGGCTGCATGAGAATGCGATGAGGAAGGAGTTCCGGACACTGGGAGCGGAGCTGGGGAAAGCAGCTGAGACGACCCTGGAGTAGCAGACCCTTCTGGAATGTCCTTGTGCCCCACTGCACTTGGCTTTAACACTGAAGTGTTGCCTGACTTCCAAGTGGAATTTTTAAAAGTGAAAATCAATGTGCTCCAACAGAAATCACAAATGTTCAATTACGAGATAAATGGAGCATTAAAGAACACATTACGTAACACGATTGGTTAATTGTGCAGGCGTTAAGCATGTAGAAATGCCAGCGGACCTCAGCAAGGCAGTGACACATGGCCACTGGCAGACAGGCTCATGAGGACTCGGAGAAGCAGCTGCAGATGCCAGGCCTGCCTCCTCCCTACCTCCTTAAAGGTCAGAAGGTGAGGCCTCGCCCTCACACCAGCACGTGCCAGGGCTGTTTCCCCACCAAAGGTTCCTTAGCTATCTGTGTCCCCAGCGCAAGCAAGGAGCAGCCACTCGGTAGCACCATGTCCTGCAGAGGCCCGCAGTGCCCCACCACAAGGTGTCTCTGCCAGTCTCAGATGGGTGACGGCCCTGCAGCCACCATAGCTGCACAGGACTCTTGCTCCTAGTAAAAATTTTTAGCTTGAGGCTTGTTTTAAGCACCTGCTGTATGTGAGGGAAGCCTGGGAAAGCCAGGGCTAAGGTGCTCCATCTTTGCCCTAGGAGCACCTAGTTCAAGGTGTTGCCTGACCAGTGTGTTCAGTGCCAACCCCCAAGGACAAGCCCCTTGAAAGCTTCTGGGTCCTGTTCAACTCAAAACCCAGCTGGCTTCCTTGGGCTGCAGGAGGGGCGAGCTGCTCACGGCAGTGGGTCCTGCCAGCCTGTGGCCATGGCGATGGCTATGCAGCCATCTCTCCTCTCACAGCTCTCTGGGGCAGGAGGGTGGTCCAAGGGATCACTCCTTCGCATAGGCCCTCACTTGCCAGCCATCCTCCCCTGGCAAGGACAGAGGAGTTGCCTTGTTGGTGTGGGGGCAGGAGGAGAACCAAGGGTCAGTTCTCTAATTGCTGGTTCCAACCCCTGCTCTCACTTTACCACAGCTGTCACACGGGCGGCATGTCCCCTGACAGTGTCCATGTTGCCGTGGTGGCTGTCAGTGGTGTGCTTCAGTGAAAACAGAAAAGCTAGGGCCCTGCTTGCCCAGGGATGCTGGAGCACACCACGGTGGCGGGGCCCCACAACCTACAGATGCTCAGGATGTAAGCAGCGGCGTCCACTGACTTTCCGCTGGCCCCACCGCAGGTGCAGCACCTGGACCCTCCACCTTCTCTTGCTCATGGATGGACCAGTCAGGCCATGAGGACATGAGGGTGCAGAACTGGGAGGGTGCACAGTGGGGACAGCTCCTAGCTCCATGTGCCTGGCCTGCACGTGCCTGCCCAGCTGGGAGTTTGAAGCTTCTTGCAAAGAAACAAACGGCTCAGCCTCATCAGCACACATAGGTTCTCATTTCAAAGAAACGGTTCCCACTTCACACCTTACTGTAATTTTCCAATCAATTGTGATTTAAATATGTTAATGTAGCTAACTAGGTTGAGCATCCACCAAGACTTTCTCGGTAATGAAGCAACCACTCCTGGCGCACACAGAGCAGGGGATTTTCCACTGAACACAGCACAACTGAGAGGACCCCATCCTGTGACAGGTGGCCCAGCCCAGACAGCACAGGCTGTGCCATCCAGGGGACAGCCCCAGCAGCGTGGCCGGGCCATCCTTCTATCCCTTCCTCTGGGCCTTTTCTGCAAAAATCCGTTATGGTCCCTCAGAGGTCCGGGAGGGCCTGACCCCAAGGCCCTGTAGCCTGCCACAGCTGCTCAGCTGTCCACACTGC